>NW_025952831.1:366250-732500 GCF_023078275.1 Leguminivora glycinivorella
TTGACTATACAACCTACATCCTGAAAGTCACTTTGCTGGCACATCAGTCTTCCGCGACCACGGCTAGTGCAACCTGGATTTTTTTTACATGATTATTAATTTTTTACAGCAATTATTGAAGTCACTCATGGGCCCGTAAAATAACGGTATTTTGCATTTTTTTCGATGTTGCTGCGACATCAGTCCTCCGTGATCACGGAAAAAAAGGCAATGTTACTTTATCGCGTTTGACCCGTGACTTAAAAATGTGTACAAAACGCGATAATTTAATGATAGATGATGATATTATGTCGACGTTTTCTTGAAGGAGGAAAAAGTCTGCAGATTTTTTAGGGTCAGCAATGCGCTACATACACCTGTGATTGTAGGCGTCTATCAAAGACATATATAACTCCGTATAGACAGATAAAGTCTAAGAAAAAAACGTACCTCGGTACCATACAGAAAAAGGTACGGTTCGGGGTACGCTCAGCTAGATGGCGCTTATATTAATATTTGACATTTTAACACATACCAAGCTAACAATATGGGCCAAATTGTCAAAATTGAGGTTCAAAAGTTTTAAGCCTGTGTCAAGAGATGACAGTCTATGCACTGTGATTACACATTTTACTTCGTCAGTAACTCTCTATAATACTCGATCCTCTTTGCATCTTACTATCAGCTGGCCAGTAAAAACATAAATCTTTGGAACACATGGTATAGTGTTGGTGATGGTGAATTTTTAAGGTGTTTGCTTTTCATAAAATACTTATTTAGATTCTGTCTCAGCTAATCTCGTAAACAGTAGCTCTAATTCATTCATTATAATTTTAAAAATAATTGCCAGAGAGGCTACATCGTCCTATTTTCCTCGCTTCAATAATTCACTTGTACAATATTCGGACAGGTATTTACTCAGGAATGCATTATAAAAACTGCTTACACGCACTTGCATCAAACACAAACACCTTGGATATGCAAACATGCACAAAGTTACATTTTCACCTATTTCTCACGCCTTTCAAGTATTAAGTACACATTTAGATTTCGTCGGCCGCAAATGTAACTTGGTCGATAAGAATTGCGACGAATAAGCGAAAATTGTTAAATTATGATTTGCTGTATTGTTTGACGACTTTGGCTAACTTGTGTTCTGCTCAATTAAATTGAATAATTATATACTGTAATGTCACATTTGAAACCACTTGACGTAAGTACCCCGTGTGGTGACGGCCTTAAATTTTTCCGACCCACTTTTAATTGGTGCCCGTGAGGTGTCATAGAAGTCGATAGTGGGATTTGGGTACAATTGTGGTGTGGGCGATGGTCTAGCAACCTGTCACTGCAATATTACTTTTCTTACAACCCGTTAATTGCTAAGAGTGGCACTAAAACTAGAGCAGCTTCATGTGTGATGCTTATTTGAGACGCAAAACAAAAATTTGAAAACGAATGCAGTCTATCGGGAGTGTGTCTCTCATTCTCACGGGTTCTTTCGGGAATTCATACATTCAAACGCTGATCATTTAAACAGGTCAAATCTGATTACCAGACACACTTTCCGTATCAACTTTGGTTTCTAGGGATAACAACAGTATGCCATTCCCAAGGATACATCAGAATCGATGGAACCATAACTATTGTTATCAACTGACGATCGTTACATCGCGTGCTTCAGCCGCGGAAAAAACTCATCCCATTGTCTTTGCCTGTTTATCACTTGCTTCAATTATATCAATATTCCGATATTTTGCTCACCGCTTCATAATAACCAGTTAAAGTACAGACCTTTGTGTAGATCTATCATCTTCTTCTGTAGTTTCCTCACTTTTGAGAATCATGACATCATATCCTTCTGTAGATCTATCACCAAGTGATATATTTCGGTTACCAGTTATAACCTCCTAAATAGCTTTATGTTTTTGAGTTATTTCATCTGCTCTCTTTGAACTGTCTGTTGGGTAACCTTATCCTCTAAGTTCTACCTCTTTTGCTTATATTAAATTGATGGTTACAGAAAGTGCTTCATTTACTAAGATTCTCTCCAAAATCATGCAAAGGTTCTCAATTGGATCCTATTCTATTCAAAATCAAGATCTTCATTGTGGATTTACTCGTTTGATCATCTCCCCAGAACATCCAGAAGGAGAAAACTCACTGCGCAATCGCATACGCTTCCTAAGCGTAACGTAGCTAGCTTTCCCTATCGCTCTTCTGTAGTGGAGCGACAGAGCCAGACTGCGTTTCCATTGCCATTGCCACTTCGGTTAGGCCGGCAGAACAACCAGAAATACAAAACAGAACTGCCGGTTCTGGGAACCGATTTTTGAATCTCAGCCATTCGATTTCGTGAAATTCGTTCAATGGTATCTCCACTAAGCGATTTAAATTTTACTAACAGGATCAAAAGCGAGTGGTCTTTACCACTGGATTGAACATTTCTAGCCATCCTTTTTCAAAAATTGCATTACGTCGTTTTCCAGTCTTTCGAATGGCGAATGCATGCGTTAGAGATTCAAAAATCGGTCCCCTGATATAGCGTGGTAAGGTATCTTCGAGCATCGATAGCTTTTGTTTCAAAGGTTCCTCTTACACTGGTTTGTTCAGAGACAATAGAATACAGGCTGAATACAGAGACAGGGACAAGGCTACACTACAACGATATCCGGGGTGCGTGTGGTGTACTTTTCTCTGGTTAAATTGATTTGTCCTTTTCTTTTCCGGTCCATGGCGCAATAAAGGGCACGTTGATAATGTTTTGTGATTATAGTTTTCTATCATTGTTATCGCTCTGGTTGGTTAGTGACCCTGCCTGAACCCGATGGTCCTGGGACTCCTGGGTTCGAATCCTGGTAAGGGCATTTATTTGTATGGTGGAAATATTTGTTCTTGAATCATGGTTCTGTGAAAGTCGAAATTCTCAAGTTTTAGTGCCACTTTTGGCAATTAAGGTGTTGAAAGGAAACAAAATTGTGATATTGCAGTGACAGAATTACCATCCCCTGTAAAAGTGGCTTAAGCAGTTTTATGTGATCTGCCTACTTATTTTGGAAATTTAGGCGTAAGTTTATGAACATCTTTTGGGGTCTTGTGGGGACGGGACGACATTGTACGTCACAGTGTATCTGCCCGAATATGTAATAGCTAATTCATGCAATAATTTGAGTAGGTAAGTAGTTCGCTTTCTGCGAGGCTTATACCGTCTATATTGATTTGCATAATGCGGACTGAAGGGTCTGACATCTCTGGTCGAAGAGCTCTTTTTTTTTAAATTACGAATGCTTACTCTTAACCACAGACTAGCCAAAGGCAAAGACGTGGCCTACGATGGAGTGACCTCTGAGGGAATCTGCGCGTTTGTGTGCTCGAGTAAGCCCTCTCCCCTCATACACCGATGCTAGTAAATAAAGTACCAGTTCAGTTAAGATCGTGCAAAAACATGTCAAAGGTGGTGTATAAAAAAAGATTGAAAAAAAAAATACTTCAAACCCAACAGAATACCTGATTAAAGTCGTTTGTATATTTTTACTTGTATAAGATTAGTGCTTGGATACCTTGGGGAGGACTTACTTGCATGTTTAATTAAATTACATTTATTTTTATCATTGTATAAAATACAAAATAAGTGGTTCAACATAAATGGAGGAGGGTAGAATAATTTTCTGCAGGATAAGTACAAAACTTTATTGTAAGTTTTCTTTTCTTATAACGAAAAAAAAGACCTACTGCAGGTCAAGCGCAAAAGAGTGGCTCAATTGTTTAAAATTGTTGACCTATAACTTTTAGATTTGTATTATTTGTTATTTTAATTTATACTCTTTATTTATATGAACATATTTACATAATTATATAAGAAACTAAGACTAAACTTAAAAGCTAGCTAATGTCTAAAATAGGCCCTTGAGGCATTGTACCAAGGGTACTGGCGACATTTCCTCGTTGTATCGCAATGCTGATACGTTGTGCGAGGAAGTCGCCAGCTCTTCGGTCACCAGTTACCTCAACCGGCTCAACCAGACGCTTCGCGATTTCTGTGAACAACTTGTTCGCACTGGGACCAAGGTACAAAGAGGTATTCTTTGCCAAGAATTATTTTATTTTTGATTAGTTTTATTGCATAAAACTGGAACCTCTTTGTGTTATTTTGAGCCATACGATTAAACCGTTGGCAGCAATTATGGACATTTGCGAGTACATTAGAACGTTTACGTAGGTATATCTATCAGGGCACCAGGGAAGCAAGCAGGGCTGCCCCAGAAACGCATCCCATTTAGAATCCAGAGCGGTATAAATACGCGCCTGCACTTGCACTGCCGGTCAGGGTTGTCAACATGTCACATTCGAAATATATCCATCTGCCGTCGCCATGTTTTCACCTACTATACCTAGAACAGCACAGTCGCCAGTAGGGCTAATATCTCTGTCACTCTTAATATTACCTAAAGCGTGCTAGATTAGTGCTACCTCTGTCACTCTTAATCTAGAGCCCGCTGGAATAGTGCTATCTCTGTCTCTGAATATAAAATATATCGGTGCGGGCAAAGTGCACACAAATATCGGAATGTGCTGTACCAAAGTGTTAAAGATGGCAATAGTTATTTGTTATACAAGAGTGCAAAGTTGTATTTTAACGCCGAGTGTGGAATTGAAAAACGAGCAAGCGAAAGGAACCTATAGTTGAACCACGAGCGAAGCGAGTGGTTCGAGAATAGAATCCTGAGGTTGCGAGTTTTTCAACACAGGAGAAGTAAAATACACTTGCACTCGTGTGTAACACAAAACTTTTACCCTCACTATAGCGAGGACAGTACAACGCAAAAAACGCGTTTATCACTGCTTCCAGTAGTTCCACAGGTGGTAAAACATCTTCATCACTAGATTAACCCACTTTCATAAATTTTAAAGCAGACAATTTGCCTCTATTCAAGGTCAAATTACTTTATCCACTAGTGGATGAAATGCGTTTTTACCCGCTGGTATTAAAGGACAAAACACGTGTTTCCGAGCTAGTGAGGGGAAAAGGTAATATTTCGCTAGGTATAAAGATAAAATATTTACTCATATACAAGTAAAGAAGTCCTGAATTTGGCTAGACCATGACGTCCATGACACTCGGACACACGGATCGGATATCAAAGTCATAAATTACGTTTATTTAAACTATCCGATTCAAATCGTATCTATAGAGCTAATTACTGGTGTATTTCAAAGTTCGAATAGAAGCGATAGTCAAAATAAATCCCTACATAAGGTCATCCTCGCTTTTAGCTTGTTTCATAAATAAAAACTGCGAGTGTTGGTTTACTTCATTGTACCTATATTATCTAGTGGTCATATTAAACTTGCCCCTGTGGTGACGGGTTAAGAATTTCACCACCCCCTTTCTTCCCGTGGGTGTCGTAGAAGGCGACTGTGGGATA
Source organism: Leguminivora glycinivorella (assembly GCF_023078275.1). Classification (NCBI taxonomy): domain Eukaryota; kingdom Metazoa; phylum Arthropoda; class Insecta; order Lepidoptera; family Tortricidae; genus Leguminivora; species Leguminivora glycinivorella. Next base: position 371,653 of record NW_025952831.1, read on the forward strand.
TGGGTTAAATTGTGGCGTAGGCGAGAGGCTGGCAACCTGTCACTGCAATGTCACAGTTTCGTTTTCTTTCAACCCCTTATTTGCCAAGAGTGGCACTGAAAGCTGAGTAGTTTCATGTGCTCTGCCTACCCCTTCATGGAACAAAGGCGTGATTGTATGTATGTATATTAAACTTCTATTTTGACCATTTCTCCTTCCCGCAGCCCTACTGGATAGTGCATAAACCGGGTCAGCCATAATATCTCCCAACGAGAGCCGTATTCACCAGTCTAAATTAGATGCCGGGGCTATAGACTAAATTAGTTAAATGTAAAATAAAACTATGGAAACGGATTAAATCGCGTATAATGAATTTAAAATACATCCCGACGTTTCGAACTCTTTACAGCGTTCGTGGTCAACGGGTGACTGAGGAAAAATTAAAATGTGCAAAAACTACCCACTTACAAGAAATATTAACGAACCATGACCACAAATAATATAGATTTTTAAGGCAGGTTCACACACTATTAATAAAGCTAGTTATACAATATTCAAAAAATTTTACCATTACTCTGTTAAAAAATAATTAACCAATTAATCTACACAAAATTGACAAAGAAACAAACTGCAAAAGTCCAACACCATACAACACAAATGCCTCACAGCCTTCGTCGTGCTTGTTCCATTATCAGATGTACTACTGGATCCCAAGCCGGTGGTAAAGTAAAGCCATCCTCTCTATTAAAGTTTGGATATTTCTTGATCTCAATGGCCTCTCGCAACATTCTGGGTATTCTGGGTTTCCATAGTTTTATTTCATGAGTAACTATCGCAGTAACCGAAGACAATATTAGTTAAATGTAGTTAAAAGATCATATTGAGTTCAAAACATAACATGCAATAAATATATAACACTAAGGGACACACACACTAAGGAACACTAAGGGTCAGTTGAACCAAAAACCAAGTCCTATTCACACTGAGAGAAAATACAACCAGTTTTCATGTTCGTTCAACAAGTTTTTGTTTAAAATAGCGCCTACGTGCTCTTTGGTTCAAACAACAAGCTACTTGTCATTTGAATCGGCAATATATTTGAATCAACAAGTCGATTTTATAAAAACAACCTGACACATATTGTTTTAAACATACGTTTGGCTGATTCAAACGGATAAACCGCAACAAGTCGAACTTGTTAAATTCACAATGCAAATTTCTCTCAGTGTACGTTCGATTTTATTGTAAGAATGAGAATTTTCATAGGTCTTTGGTTGGTGACGTTGAGTAGTCAGTATGCTTGGTTCAAGTGACTCGACTACCTTACTGTATGTGAAAAATCTTAGAATTTGCCATTTTGGCTACGTACGTCGTCGCGTCACTCTTGCTTAGGTAAATACTAAAGAAACTTTTTTCTTTTAATAAAGAAGTACTGTTGTGGTTTGTGGTCTTCTTTACACGTTCACTTTAGCGTCAGTACTTTGTACAAACATTGTCATAGAAAGACGACGCGTACAGCTGTAAATGGGAGACCGAAGTTTGTGATGCGATGCATACATAAATACCCTCTTCTGCACATATAAGCAGCAGAATTACGACATAATGTAATCAGTAAGTACTTATTTAGGTACTCCATCGCGACATAACATTTTGCCACAAGTGTCTGCAACAAGCTTTTAGAAAAGTTTTTCAAGAACCAACTCAAAGGAGTTTTTCTAAAGAAATTATCACATCACGAATTAATACATTTAAACTTGTGCAACTTTAGAAATGACGCCAATGCGTCGCTATTCCAGTTAAAACCGTTAGTAACCACCATCACCATTTATCACCAACAAATCTTTATATTTACGACTTTAAAACAGGGCGGATAAAAATGATATAACTGATGGTTAAAATTTATAAAATGGCGTCCGATTCCGCCATTCCTGTAACCGCGGTTAACTGTGCCAGTTAAAAATAACCAGCAGTTTCTGCCAAGACGGGCGCCAATAGGGTAACCCTGCTCGCGTTAGGGACAGCCGACCGAATATTTTATATATATCAGAGACTTTAAACGTGTCTGTGGACCTACCGAAAACACTGACTCACTCTAGTTAGTCATTGAAAATTGCGAAAATATTTGTCTGCCACTTTATTAGTTATTTGTTGGTTGAATTATCTAAAAGATAAAGATGTCCATAACTTGCAACCTTCGGTTCGCGGGACAACGATGATAGCAGCATTGGCAACATTACTGCTGTAAATGTCAAAAAACTGGCCCAAAAGTCTTAAATAAGGTGCAGAACTTAAAGGAATTTCTCAAAGCTTCTACAGAATGTTACGAGAAAATGATCATGCAAGTAACTATATAGTGTAACTACCCGCATACGGGCCATTTTTTTCAAAGTTGTCCACCCCACTTTTTTTTTGGATTTGGAATTTTTTATGTGGTTTCCACTCAGAATCGCGTGCTCTTTCAATCCTTATGGGAGACAAAAAGTGTCACAAGGTTTTTTTCCCATTCTGTTACCAATTTTTCATACAAATTGTGTGGCGGTAACGGAATGGAAGGTTAGAAAAATTTAAGACACCTTACTCCTTAGAGCGCTCATCAATTTCACGAAACGGCCATCGATAGATGGCGTTGGCGCTCGGTACGCGAGCACCGGCAACTCAACGCGCGTTTCAACGCAGACACGAATAATCTTGATAGTTTTGAATTAAATTGCTAATAACATAATTTTCAATTTTATATGGGGACTCTTTATTTAATTTCATATTCATGGTATGGTAGTAGTAAATAAGGTATATGAATTTAGTAAAAGTATAGTATTAGTCTACATGTACATATATAAATTCAGGTTTCCTAATTGATTGATTCAACAACCAACACCGCTGAGCCGAAACTACGAAAGCTAGAAAGTCGAAATTTGTATAGATTGCATTAACAAAATTTCGAAGAGATAAGAATCGATTATGAAAATTTACACCCCTAGTAGAGGGAAAAAGGGGGTGAAAGTTTGTAGCGGGATCAATTTGTTTTTTTTTTATTAGGAAAATTTTAGTTAGGAACTTGAAATTAGAGAATAGTTTAATAGTGATTTCTGTTTTTTAGGGTTCCGTAGTCAACTAGGAACTCTTATAGTTTCGCCATGTCTGTCTGTCCATCCATCCGTCCGTCCGTCCGTCCGTCCGTCCGCGGATAATCTCAGTAACCGTAAGCACTAGAAAGCTGAAATTTAGTAACAATATGTATATCAATCACGTCAACAAAGTGCAAAAATGGAAAAAAATGTTTTATTAGTGTAAAGTGTAAAGTGGGGGCTGATTTTTTTTTTCATTCCAACCCCAACGTGTGATATATTTTTGGATAGGTATTTAAAAATGAATAAGGGTTTACTAAGATCGTTTTTAGGGTTCCGTACCTCAAAGAGGAAAAACGGAACCCTTATAGGATCACTCGTGTGTCTGTCTGTCCCTCTGTTACAGCCGATTTCTCCGAAACTACTGGACCGATTTACTTGAAATTTGGTACACATATGTAAACCTGTGGCCCAAAGACGGACATGTAATTTAATTAAATGAAATTTAATCATAGGGGTCACTTTTGGGGGGTAAACTTGAAAATTAAAAATCAAAGTTATTAAAACTATATTGTGTTATATATCAAATGAAAGAGCATTTTATGAGCATTTTAAATATATTTTTTTTAAATTTTTAATTTTGGTACTTTAGAAGTAATTTAAGAAAATAGACAAAAAATGACCATTCCCCCCCCTTATCTCCGAAACTACTTAGCGTAAAATTTTCAAAAAAATACACGAGATAGCCCTTTACCTCTAGATTACAGGAAAACCTATTAGAAATCTACAGTCAAGCGTAAGTCGGACTTACGAGAAAAAAACTCAAATTAAGATTTTCACTCACTGACGCTGCAAGCAGTTACTAAACGTCTTAAAATTTTGTAAGCGTGATGGACAGGTAGAAAGAAATTAATTTCTGTCTTTTTTCTTTTTAGAAATTGTTCAATTTTTTTTTTCATTTGCCAAAATGACTTAAGTTCCAACTAAAAAGGAGGCGCTTAAGACCGTTTGTAAGTGGACTGAGCAAAATTTTGTTCAAATCGGTCCAAAAAAAGGTCTCTGTTGACGAAAACATAGAATTTGTGCCACCGACAGCCTAAATCTGAAGTCCATTTTGCTCTATCTCTTATCGTTTCCGAGATATACACGTAAAGTCTTGAAAGTGCGAAAAGTTAACTTTGCCATCACAGTCGTTCAGGCGCTCATGAGTTCTTTGTATGGAAAAGTCGAAAACCGACTCGCACTTGACCAATGTTCATAGAACGTTGTGGTTTTTTACACACGGGTCCGCGACTGACGACGTTCGAATGTTTTGTTCGGAAATGTTTAAGGGTGGTTTCTCTGAAACGTCGCCGGCGGCGGGTGGTTCGACGGGCGAAGGTCACACGCCGTACGCGTCGGTCTGTATTCGTTTTGTACAATAGCAACGGACGGCGGGTGGCGTCTTGATATGGAAAATGACTGACTTCACTAAAGATAATGATGAACTCATTGAGGTAATACTAGAGAGGACACTGCGAGCAAAAAGTTTGCGCTACAAACATAAGTATAGCGTAGCGTGAGGAGGTTGTTTCTGCCTGCACACAAATAAAATGTAAAAATGCCTTCCTGCGCAACAAGATGCTGTTTAAGCCATACGAGAAAATCGAATAAAACTGACGTGTCACATTTCATCGGTTAGTATACACGCTATGTTAATCGATCTTTATTTAAGTAATTATTTCAATGAAGGGACGCGCTCCTCAAACGCGAAGATATCGCTGCCATTTTGTTGAACGAAATCATAGATTAATCGCATCATAATCGCACAGACTTGACATGTAGGTAATTTAATTTAATTTAATTTATTTATTAAATCAGGTAACAAAAGACCCATTTGGTTAACATTAAAATCACATACACAAACACTTTTAAAAGTAAAAATCACAGAGACAAATATGAATAAGAATGACACAAACACAAAATGAAATAAAATAAACACAAAATAAATATTACATTATTAAATATACACATGTAGACTGCTCCAGTGTCTAGCTATCGGGGAGTCTAGACTGCCAGCAATTACACTCAGAATGTCAAATGAATGCTGTGTAATGAAGTATAGTAATTGTGATTATATTCTGTTTGTAATATATAAAAGAGAAATGTTAAATTTATTTCACGTTATACTTATGAGTACTACATAGTTCTAACACGAGTCACGATATTTTCATACAATAATAACCTATGATTTTCTTCAAGGGCAATTAAAGTATATGAAAAAATCAATAATGTATTTTTGTTTCACTTAGAAGAACTTAAACATAGCACAATGTATGATAGTGCTAAAATTAAACTACTTAGTATTTTACAAAAAGTATAAAAAAAGGTCTACACTAAGAGTGTCGCGTCTAGGTGGTCATTGGTCAAGTCTTACTCTATGACACGGTACCTCCCCACGCATGCGCCGCGCGCTGCCGGCCGAAGCACAGACTTTGTTTGGGGTGTCATTTCTAGTATGTTAGTACATAGTAATTCAATGGATGAATTGTACTTCTGTGAACTGTTTTCGATATAATCGAATATATGATGTAAATTTTTCTTTACTACAATGCAAGTGTTTGAGTACAAAGTTAAAAATATTACTTTCTTTTTGCCGGTTTCATACAAAAATATCGTTTGACTGTCTCTTTTTTTGGGTAAAATCAATATTTACATGGAAACGGATTAAGTCGCGTATAATCTTCTTCCTCTAAGAATTACAATGTAAGTATTTTTGCATTCATTTTGATCAGAGCACAACACAACAGTTCAAAAATCAGTCTACCAGAGCTTCTGAGTTCCGTCGCCGGCGACGGGTGACCAAGGGTCAGAAAACCCACGCACCCGCGACCGACGGCGTGTGGCACAGCGGCACATGCGGCTCACATCCAGACGCCGCCGGGCGCGTGTGACGGGCCAGAGAAACCAGGGCCTAAGCCTAGGTGATTATCGCCGCGCCGCAGAGGACGCGCTGAGGGGGGGCGGTGCCTACAGCAGTTGTAGTTGTATGCATACCTAGCTCACGCACACAGACGTGTCCACTGGCGCCGCCAGGGGCGGCTCACTCTGCTATCCTATCGCCGCGCTACAAGTATATTCTGGCGGTCGCGAGGTCGCGGCCTACTCAGGGGTGGCGCAGGCGCACATTCTCACGGAATGCACGTTCGCACTTTCTATTGTTACTTTACATCGCGAGGTTTTTTAAGCGATGTCCGCGGGTGGAATGGCTAATAATACTTAGTTAAATAGACATATTGAATAAAATAAATACCAAAAGATATTCTTATACAGATCTACTACTGATTAAGTCCCACGGAAAAGTTCAATAAGGCTTGTGATGTTGGAACCTTGAACAAAACTATATAAATACAGCGTATATACCTACCTAGAAAGTACTCAAGACTTGAATATAATAATATAACATTTAATGTGAGTATTAATTCGTTTGGATCCATTGGTAACCCTATCACCGGACGCCGCGCACGTGCGGCTCGATTCTTTGTAAGAATGTTGTAGGTATTTAAAAAGGCGTCATTTCGGAAACATCAAAGCAGTGGGCCTTCTGTACTTGTGCTATTATATATTCTGTGGCGCCGCGCTGGTGTCCGCGTGCGCTCTCTGCAGTGTGCGCTGCCGCTGCCACGAAACGTTTACCTACTCCGTGTAATACTGATAAAAGAAAGTATTGACATGAATTCACACGTTTCGGAAATGACTGTAGGTATTTCAAATATTTAGCACAATATGTTTTTTGCCTCTTACTGCCTATTATACAATATATACATACCTACTATGGCAATTCTATCACAGCGCAGAATATGCAGAAGCCGTGCAGAAGCCACATGGTGACATGGTGGTCTGTGGCAGAAACTCAATAGACATTTTTAGAGTTTTTAAAATAAGTACCTAAGTAGATACGTGAAGTAACATGGTAAATTAAAAAAATATCATTAGATACTTATTGCGAAGGTGTAAACAATTTCCTTCGTTTTGCCACATATCAATAATTACCTATCTATATTAAATTCATTAATCCGTATACATTACATTTTTACAGTACGGTAATACTTACCCCGTTATTCATAAACGTACACTAAAGTTATCAAGCCGATAAAGTTCGTTTGTCCCTTTCCGACGTATTGGTGTGATAGAAAGGGACAAACGAACTTTATCGGCTGGATAACTTTAGTGTACGTTTATGAATAAAGGTGTTAAAATTTATAGCTACGAAATTTTACATAAAACATCTACTTTAAAATAAAATAAAAAATGTTGAATTTGGTTAACATTATAAAAGATCTCACGCAAGCTGTGCTAATTAGTTCGCAAATTCGTCGAGAGGTGGCGCTAAACACAATTATGCTCATTAGAGAACCTATACTTCTAGCCTAGCCCAGTCTTTAGACTTATGTGAGTAACGTAAAAGTACCTAATAGTTTTGTAGGTACGGAACCCTCGGTGGGCGAGTCCGACTCGCACTTGGCCGGTTTTTTGTTCTCAATTCGTCTGTATGTTTATTTATTTTTTTCATTTTTTTATGTTTGTTCCTCGATATCTCCGTTGTTACTGGACCGATTAAAAAAAAAATATTGAATGTATAATGAATACAGATTGGTCCCATTTTTCTCAGAACCCAGTTCTGATGATGGGATCCTGGAGTAATCGAGGGAACTCCTTGAATCTGAAAGGCATACGTATGGTGATTTTTGTGTTTTTAAAGGAACAGCATGCATTTAGGTACGGAACAGTGACATTTGGTGCAGTGGAACTGCTGATGATGGCCAGAACGGAACTTCTCAAATCTGAACGGCACGCTTATAGTGACTTTGGTATTTTTATAAGAACAGCATGCACTTTCGTCCAGAACAGTGACATTTGGTGCAGTGGAACTGCTGATGATGGTCAGATCAGAACCGATCTTCTCAAATCTGAACGGAACACTTATAGTGACTTTGGTATTCTTATAAGAACATCATGCACTTACGTCCAGTCCAGAACAGTGATATTTGGTGCAGTGGAACTGCTGATGATGGTCAGAACACTCAGAACCAAACTCTTCAAATCTGAACGGCACGCTTATAGTGACTTTGGTATTTTTATAAGAACAGCATGCACTTACGTCCGGAACAGTGACATTTGGTGCAGTGGAACTGCTGATGATGGTCAGAACCGAACTCCTCAAATCTGAACGGCACACTCATAGTGACTTTGGTATTTTTGTAAGAAAAGCATGCATTTAAGTTCAGAACAGTGACATTTATTTAGTTATGTTTGTTAAGCATAATTATTGAGTTTTCAAGTCAAAGTTTGTCAAGCTTCGATTTCTTATAATCGGATTCATGAGGAATTGAGAAACTCCTCAAACCTTAGCGTTATACGTATATTGATTTGTGTTGCCATCAAATAATTAAAGCATTAAAAGCAGTTTTAAAAAATACCTACACATTTCTACATAATCCAACATTCGCAAGTAGCTTTCACCACAACCCGAAAGGCGGCGGTTTTTTTTTCTTAAAAAATATTAAACGTTTTTTTATGGGATAGGAGGCAAACGAGCCGATAGGCTGCCTGATGGTAAGCGATCACTGCCGCCCATGGACACCAGAAGCACCAGAAGTGTTGGAGGTGCGTTGCCGGCCTTTAAGATGGATGTACGCTCTTTTCTTGAAGGTTTGATGGTCGCATTGGTCCGGAAATACCGCTGGCGACAATTCATTCCACAGTTTAACTGTGCATGACGTGACCAAATTTGCAAAACGTTGCGTCTTAAAAACATTTTAAAGGGTGAAAATCAAAATATGTACACCGTGTCCAATAAGTTTGAATACAGCACAAATAGCCAATAAAACAAAATGAACAAATAGTTACTACATTATTATTATATTTTATGAATGGCACTCTTATTTACTACATTCACAACAAATGTTTTGGAATAACTCCAGCATTAACTTGTTTACCAGCCTCAAACGCTTCTCAAACGGATCACACGCGGCACGCACCGTTTTCTTCACATTTCATCCCAAATACTCTCAATAATCTTTTTGAAATGATCTAGGTTTATGATTTTATAAAAATTTAGTCTTCAAAGCATGTATGACCATACAAAGTAGTCTAATACGCCTAAACCTGGAGGCCTGGGTGGCCACTCATGTTTCGGATAAAAAACTGCCAAATTAGTCTGAAACTACGCTAGAATACCATTTGCCGAATGTGCTGGAGGTGCGTCTTGTTGGGACACATGATACTCATTCCCAAGCATCCTTTTTAACTTTAAGGCATTTTTTTCTCCAAAACCTTGGTTTTAAAGAAAAAAACGTTGATTTTAACGCTTTTATCTGTAAGTACTGAAGGTAGTTTACCTCGCTTACATACTGCATCCCACACCTGGGCCGATGGTGAGCTCTGGAACCTAGGCACATTTTTCTAGTTGCCCGGAACGTTATCTATCCTCGGTACCCATAATAGTTTATTTTGGACACGTGGCGTCTGTTTTATCACATACAGATTCTGCTTATAAAAAATAACTCGTCACCTGCGTGCCGAGCAAGTATTTTGTTGGCACTTTACCTCTTTGTTTTTCTTAGACACTTCGGAAATTTCATGAACTTTGTGCTTGTATTTTATTAAAAGGAATATACTCTTCAGTTTAAATAAGAATTTGATGGCCTGTGATCCCTATATCTTTAGAACTGAGGTAAAATGTGAGTATTCGGACTTATTGGACACGGTGTACATGTTCGTTCTAAAAGTAGCTGATCAAGCATCGTCGGTTTGGAAAGCCTGCGGTAAAATTTTTGCTCATTACTATACATACATACATACATACATACATACAATCACGCCTGTATCCCATAAAGGGGTAGGCAGAACACATGAAACTACTAAAGCTTCAGTGCCACTCTTGGCAAAAAGGGGTTGAAAGAAAACGAAACTGTGTCATTACTATTATACATATTCGATTTAAAGGGTTTTGAGATTTAGGAAATAAAACAACGCTTCATTAGATTTAATTTAATAGCATTATGTAATTATAATCTCAATATAAGTGCAAGCAGTCTTATTTACAATAAACTTAAAAGCGGAAACAAATATATGCAGAAAGAAAAAAAAGAAGCTGTCAATACTGAATCCCCTAGGGTGGCTATGTATGAATAGCACAGAAAAGTATTAAAATAAAATAAAAACCGGCCAAAAGCGTGTCGGGCCACGCTCAGTGTAGGGTTCCGTAGTTTTCCGTATTTTTCTCAACTAACCTATAAAGTTCAAAACAAATTTTCAAAGAAAGTCTTTGTAAAGTTCTACTTTTGTGATTTTTTTCATATTTTTAAACATATGGTTCAAAAGTTATAGCGATTATTTCCGAAAATATGAAAATTATCAAAAATCGATCTTAGTAAAACCTAATTCATTTTTAAATACCTATCTAACAATATATCACACGTTGGGGTTGAAATGAAAAAAATATCTGCCCCCTCTTTACATGTAGGGGTACCCTAATAAAACATTTATTATTATTAACGACCTTCCACATATTTATAATGAGCCCAAACATGATGGGGTTATGATGAGGAGAATAGCAGTTCTGTTGACCACCTCCTGACTCCATCATGAGAACTTGGACCTCGTCTAGTTCGATGGTGCTCGTCAGCCCAAATCTAATGAGCCCGAACATGATGGGATTATGATGAGGAGACTAGCAGTTCTGTTGGCCACCTCCTGACTCCATCATGAGACCCTGGACCTAATCTAGTTCGATGGTGCTCGTCAGCCCAAATCTAATGAGCCCAAACATGATGGGGTTATGATGAGGAGAATAGCAGTTCTGTTGACCACCTCCTGACTCCATCATGAGACCTTGGACCTCATCTAGTTCGATGGTGCTCGTCAGCCCAAATCTAATGAGCCCGAGCATGATGGGGTTATGATGAGGAGAATAGCAGTTCTGTTGGCCACCTCCTGACCCCGTCATAAGACCTTGGACCTCATCTAGTTCGGTGGTGCTCGTCAGCCCAAATCTAATGAGCCCAAACATGATGGGGTTATGATGAGGAGAATAGCAGTTCTGTTGACCACCTCCTGACTCCATCATGAGACCCTGGACCTCATCTAGTTCGATGGTGCTCGTCAGCCCAAATCTAATGAGCCCGAACATGATGGGGTTATGATGAGGAGAATAGCAGTTCTGTTGGCCACCTCCTGACCCCGTCATAAGACCTTGGACCTCATCTAGTTCGGTGGTGCTCGTCAGCCCAAATCTAATGAGCCCAAACATGATGGGGTTATGATGAGGAGAATAGCAGTTCTGTTGACCACCTCCTGACTCCATCATGAGACCCTGGACCTCATCTAGTTCGATGGTGCTCGTCAGCCCAAATCTAATGAGCCCAAACAAGATGGGGTTATGATGAGGAGAATAGCAGTTCTGTTGACCACCTCCTGACTCCATCATGAGACCTTGGACCTCATCTAGTTCGATGGTGCTCGTGAGCCCAAATCTAATGAGCCCGAACATGATGGGGTTATGATGAGGAGAATAGCAGTTCTGTTGGCCACCTCCTGACCCCGTCATGAGACCTTGGACCTCATCTAGTTCGATGGTGCTCGTCAGCCCAAATCTAATGAGCCCAAACATGATGGGGTTATGATGAGGAGAATAGCAGTTCTGTTGACCACCTCCTGACTCCATCATGAGACCTTGGACCTCATCTAGATCGATGGTGCTCATCAGCCCAAATCTAATGAGCCCAAACATGGTGGAGTTATGATAAGTAGAATAGCAGTTCTGTTGAACATCTCCTGCCTGACTCCATCATCATGAGAACCAGAACCTCATCCTGGTCCCAAAATATAATAATAATTCAAACTCTCAACAAACTTCACGTATAACTTAAAATCCAAAATCATATGAAAAGCATGTCGAATGCTAAAATTGCATAAGGTGTAAAAAGGATCAAGATTTGTTTAGTCGCAGTTTACGGCACTTCTCGGAACTATCGAGCTGCTTACGAAAGCTAGGTGCGCCGGACGATCAAACGCAGGTCCGTTGTCTTCGAGCGCTCGGCGCAGACTGAGCGGGCTCGCGTTAGCACAGTGTCTTTTATTCGAATTATAGGTGTTTTAAAAACATATCTATCGACAGAAAGGTATGTCTTATATGTATGATTTTTTTCTTATAGGTCAATAAGAAGTTCTAGTTTAGGATAATATTATTTAAGAGTTACAAAAAATGCAGGAATCGCAGGAAAAATACATAATGTAAACCTCTTTTTATCGAAAAAATGGGGAGGATACGGAAGGTTATTTATCCACCATTTCAAGTAAATCTTAAAATGTCAAAGTATTAGCTAACTCGTACAGGATATAACAAATAGGATTGTGATCATTTATTACCCCAAATAACATTTGAAAATTGAAAACGTCTTCCGAAAAAACTGATTTTTCGGAAGTATAAAAAGACATATTTTAAAGTAGTACCAATTGACTTTCTAGCTTAAGATATGTACTTTTAGGAACATTATCATTTTTTTAATAATCATTTATAGTTTCTTTATAATTTTGAATGAAAAAGGTTCTATTTTGCAAAAAACGCTCGTCTTTAGGAATAAGGCCTCGTAAGGGACATTTTTTTTCTCCTATCAGAATCAAAAGTCCTCGTGATTCTGAGTATGAATCGCGTAAAAATACCCATGTCACAAAAAAGTGGGGTGGACAACTTTAAAAAAAAAGCCCATAGTATTAAGGACCTAGGTTTTCGTTCAGATTTACGAAATGCAAAGGCGGGGGATATTATTGGCTGACATGAGTATAACCATGCAGACATCGTATCTAGCAATTTCAGTGCAGCATTATCGATGTCCGAATCTTGGTGGATTACGTAGTTTTACCTACTTAAATATGAACCTTGGTACATTTAGCTAGAAAATGTTTGTATAAATTCCTTTATTGTCATGCAGAAATTGCTACAAAATTTACGATGTTTCATGATAACACAAGTCTCATGTAATGAAGTGAAATATATTCGAATCAGTTGAACCATAAAAGTAGCAATAACAATACAACAGGTTTATAGCCTGTGATACGAGAACCAATCTGTTTACGCGAGAATAGGGAACTAGACTGTAGTTAAAATAAAATATTTTATACCATGCACGAAATAAAGCATCAGACAATTATAAGAAAAACATGGACAGAAGTTATTTTTTAATCCAATTAATATAAGTCAGGTAGAAATATATAAAGTAACTGAGTTGACCGTGACGTCACTCAATTCGATTTCATATTAATTCCATATTAGCAAGTCGTTCAAATTCGTTTTGACAGTTCTTAAAAAGAAGCTGATTTGACTGTTTTTTAGGTATAATAATTAATAAATTAAAAATACATAGTCGGGTCCAAAATACGCGAAATACTAGTATTTTTCTTACTATTTACAGATGGTAAAAGGAAGGTAGACACTAAACATAACCTAGTATTTCGGGGGCAAAAAATACTACTGTTAGTGATGTATAAACTATATAAACTTTCTAGTAATCTCGATATCGATAGAAAGCAGATCAAAATCATTATGTTATTTTTGTATGTTATTAAAGCCTGACTAGGAACATATGAGCATCGTCAAGAGGGCACTGTTAATCTCATGTAGGTATGTGGTAAGACCGTTTTCTCATTATCCGATCCGATATCGGATGTCGGAAGGATTTCAACAGAAAAAATCCAAGATGGCGGCTGTAATGTATGGGATATCGGTCCGACATCCGATATCGGATCGGATAATGTGAAAACGCACTAACAGTTCAAAATACTGTAAAAATGAGCTCTCTTGAAATTCCGCAAAATGACGTAGTCATAGTCCAACCACCAACCATTGTCAAACCAACATGTACCGGACATGTTATGTCATATGTGACAAAATATGACAATTTCATCTTTATCATCTAATTTCTGCGGAAATATAACGCTTATGATGACCCTCCTTCACCTCAAAATAAAATAAAAAATATAGTTCTCTTAATTTTTTGGATTTTTACCATAATAAAAATCAGGGGTAAGAAAAGTGAAATGTTGTCAATTCCTGCAGGTGCAAAGTTAAATTAAACGCACTTTAAGACTTTTTTTTCACCAATTAAGCACAATAGCCTATCTCCATATCCACTGCAATCCGTGACCACCTCATTTAGATATAAAACCTTAATATTAAGTCATTGTATTCAAAATAAACTCAAATATCGCCCACACTCGCTATAAACTACGAATCATACGCATGACAACCCACACATACACACCTTATCAAAGAAAAGTCCCAAAAATGCGCACACAAACCACATCCTTACACACACACATATGTTAATGTTTACTCCAAAAATTACACACACTATCCTTCAGGCCCTTAAAGAAGTATATCTGAGAGAGATAGCGTTACGCTTTGTGCATAAGTGCATCTCTTTTCGACTGCTGTAACTGAACTTTTATTAGTGATCTCACTATTGAGCTATTCACAAGTTACATAGCGCGCCTGTCGCAAAAAGACCAGTTTAAACATTGATTACTCTTATATAGATACTTAAAAGACCGAGAGCTCAAGTTATACTGGTCGATTGGTTTTAGTCGAGGAGTGATCGTTTGTGAATGAAGTAGGGCTGAGCGTGCGCATCATGCGCGTGTGTGTGTGTGTCTGTGTGTGTGTAAGTAGGTCACAGAGATAGGAGGGACACGTGGAGGGCTGGCCCTTTGTCGCGGTCGAATTTGTTAAAATAGTTCTTTCATAGAAAAATTTAAGGAAAACTGTTTGAAATTACTATGGTGCGCAAATCGATATACATACATGTTCATGTGAGCAAATGGGTCTAAAATTTCTATTAATTTTCAATTAATAATTCACTTGTTACTTACTATTTTTTTAGAACTGGAATCAGATAGCCTAAACTATATCCTATGTTTTTCATGAAAGATTTTTTTAACAAATTCTTCGAATCCGAGTCACAAAGTCATAAGTCAACTAAAATGATATCCGAATAATTTTCCTTAAATGTTTAAAACTGATTCATTATGTTTAACCATCCTGGGAAGGAGTTGCTAAATATCGTATCGTAAATATCCATTTTTACTGAAACACCGGTAATTTGTTTAGTACTTAGTTCATTTTCCATTTTTATAAGGTTCCGTAGTCAACTAGGAACTTTCGCTATGTCTGTCCGTCCGTCCGTCCGCGGATAATTTCAGTGATCGTTAGTGCGTTTTCACATTATCCGATCCGATATCGGACGTCGGACCGACATCCCATACATTACAGGCGCCATCTTGGATTTTTTCTATGGAAATCCTTCCGACATCCGATATCGGATCGGATAATGTGAAAACGGCGTTAGGACTGAAAGCTGAAATTTATTTCCAATATGTATATCAATCATGCCGTCAAAGTGGTAAAATAAAAAGTGAAAAAAAAAAAAATGTTTTATTAGGGAACCCCGCTACGCGTAAAGTGTAGAGAGTTGAGGAGTGTTTTTTTTTTTCATTTCAATCCTAACGTGTGATATATCATCATATATTTGATTGTCACTGGTCTTACATAATTATGTATCAATTTTTCAGCTTTACCGGAACTTGACCGGAACGGAAGAGAAAAATGGGTTAAAAACTTGCAATATTTGATTAAAGGTACACATAAAACAGGATAAGTGAAATTAAAAAGTTTTTTAGGTTGATGTACGTGACTTGCTGCGACTGCGACTTCCTCGTAGGTACAATTTCAGCATTGCAATATAGCTAGGGAATGCCGCCAGCATCCTTTGTACAATATCTCCGCCATATTAGGTTTAAGTTGAATGCTTAGGTAGTCTAAGTATCAATTTGTACTCTTATAAATAAACGAAATGGCGAACGCGGTAAGCAAAAAACATCCATATTAGTCATCATAATCAATGTCATCATATCAACTCTCCTCAACAAGCCGTCACTTGTCAAAAATGATGAAAAAAATACCAAAACACCAGGCGGCCAGAAATCGAAGGTGTTCAGTGATAAGCGAAGCGTAGGCTGCCGAATTTCACCACGCCGTAGATCACTTACCCAATAGACGGAGCGTGTAAAAGCGGATTTTCGGTAGAACTGCATGCATTTAAAATTGAACAGTCTGTTTTACGATATGTATGTGGAAGAGACTGACAAAAAACTCCCGTTTAAAACATGTTTTAAACGGGCACATATTTCACAGTCACAGTTTTGTGTTGTTTCTAAACACAGCAAAGAATTAACGCATGCGCTTCTAAAAGATACTATGTATTCTTAGTGAGATATGATATGTCAAAGACGACATCGGTATCTTTATGGTTTTACGATTAATTTTTTTTACAACTAATAAATTTTAATAACAACAATAATAAAATTAAATACAAAATATCAAATTACACTGTTATCATATCACTAGTTTTTATAAATATAAATAAAGTATAAATATAATATAAAATATTGACAACTACAAAAACAAGCACGTAGTCTGGAACGTTAAACTCTTTCTTGTATCTCCATAAAATAAATACAAAATTGAAAACTATGCGCACTTGAGCTGTTTATAGTGAGTTGACAGAGTCTATGGTGAGTAATCTCTGACAAAGGCCAACGCCCCGCCATGTCTTTAAACTTCTGTACCCCTGGTACCCCTGACCTGCGTGGTTTCATAACGCACAGAAAAAAAAACATAGACTCTAAAGTAACACTTAAACGAAATGTAAACCTTTGCTTCATTACAATAAGGTCTCGAATAAGGTAAAATATAGCATTATTGTGGTTTATGATTGTCTTCTTTGTGATTTTTCCAGTCATATTGTAGGTTATCGACAACATTGATTTCGATCAATCGAAACTCATTGATCATCAAAAAATGGGCATTTTCGTCAAAAAAAAATTCAAAACCTTTTATTTCTAAAATAGGTATATTTTGTGTTTTTCCTACTCAGAATAACGAGCCCTTTCGATCCTGCTAGGTAAAAAAACCGGCCAAGAGCGTGTCGGGCCACGCTCAGTGTAGGGTTCCGTAGTTTTTCGTATTTTTGTCAAAAACTACTGAACCTATCAAGTTCAAAACAATTTTCCTAGAAAGTCTTTACAAAGTTCTACTTTAGTGATTTTTTTCATATTTTTTAAACATATGGTTCAAAAGTTAGAGGGGGGGGGGACGCACTTTTTTTCCTTTAAGAGCGATTATTTCCGAAACTATTAATATTATCAAAAAATGAACTTAGTAAACCCTTATTCATTTTTAAATACCTATCCAACAATATATCACACGTTGGGGTTGGAATGAAAAAAAAATATTAGCCCCCACTTTGCATGTAGGGGGGGGGTACCCTAATGAAACATTGTTTCCCATTTTTTATTTTTGTACTTTGTTGGCGTGATTAATATACATATTGGTACCAAATTTCAGCTTTCTAGTGCTTACGGTTACTGAGATTATCCGCGGACGGACGGACGGACGGACGGACGGACGGACGGACGGACGGACGGACGGACGGACGGACGGACGGACGGACGGACGGACAGACAGACATGGCGAAACTATAAGGGTTCCTAGTTGACTACGGAACCCTAAAAAAGCGTCCCAAATTTAACTTTTCCACTTCGTTACCATTTTTGAAACACTTTATACAGCGGTGACAAACTGAAAGTATGCAAAATAATAGAAAATTTTGGGACCATTTTTTGTCCTAGATCGAAAGGGCTCGAGATTCTGCGTAGGAAAAACATAACCTACCTTAGAAAAAATATTTTTGGTGATTGTTCACGCGAAAATGCCCAAATGACACATTTACTTTTATAAAAACATCAAGATGAGTACATACTTATGTACTGCGATATGTTTCTCCTTCGTAATTTCACGGAACTCACGAACGTGTCATGCTGTTTCAGTCAGGCTCAGTATAAGTACTAACTTTGACCGCGCTTCCTATATAACCTAACCACAAAATTAAAATTTTGAAAAAGCCCCCGACCTCGACATAGTGGACCGATTTTCATGAAACATGGCTAAGAACACTCCCGACTAACAGCTTTCAAACAAAAAAAACTAAATCTAAATCTGTTCATCCGTTCGGGAGCTATGCCACAGACAGATACACAACCAGACAGACACGTCAAACTTAAAACACCCTGTCGTTTTTGCGACTATAACAATGCCTACTTATTATACTTATTAAGTCATTTCATTCAAAAAGTTACCTACATCTAAGACTTAAATCGGTCTACGAAGTCAAATATTACATAACGCGAATTATAATATAACAATAAGAAACTTATTTTAATTAAAGTTACGCAAGGCACCCACTGACATAGAAAATTGTATCACTTCCACGCTTGTGCGACCTTAAAATCCATTAAGATTATACTTGTGTAACCGAGTCTGATTTTCAAATTATCTCAGTTATGTAAGTTTGCCGCGAGAGTATTGTGGAAAAAAAAAATGACGTTTATGCGGTTTGACGACCGGTCTGGCGTAGTCGGTAGTGACCCTGCCTGTTAAGCCGCGGTCCCGGGTTCGAATCCCGGTAAGGGTATTTATTTTTGATGAGCACATATAGGATGTTTTCTTGTATATAAGTATTTGTATATTATATATATCGTTGTCTGAGTTCCCACGACACAAGCCTTCTTGAGCTTACCGTGGGACTCAGTCAATCTGTGTAAGAATGTCCTAAAAATATTTATATTTGTTTATTTTTTTTATTTAATTTGGTGAAGATCATGTATGTATTAGGACTATAAGGTGAATAGACGTAAAATTTTGCGCAGTCTCAACGTAGGTACAGGAATGTAGCACAACGTAGGTAGCCAGGGCCCATTTAGACGCATACGATTTTTATTACAACTTCAACAGCCCGCAATGTAACTAAAATCGCATGCGAGTTTGCACGCCGTCTAAATCAGGCCTAATGCACAAACACTTAATTATACGCTATCTTTTTGTCGGAGGTAGGGCATAGCGAATGATATTCCGCTTTGTGTGGTAGGGCACAGCACAGCGGATGTCGTCTCGCTCGAATCTAGAGCAGAGCCCAACTGGGGTAAGTAGTACCTCCGCCTTACAGAAGACCGCAGCCAAATAGCACTAGACCCTACTCATAGTGTTGTGTTCTTGTCGGTGAGTAAGGCTGCCAGAGCTCAACGAGGGTGCGGTGTGCTGATGACGGGAGGACTTACGGAACTAACTTGTTCCGTTTATTGTCCTTTGAGTCGTCGGCAACCCGAACCCTCCTTGGAACTTGTGCACTCCTTTTTGCTGTGTACTTAACACGGCAAAGGGGAATGTACAAGTTTCTAATGGGGTGGCAGACCGCTGGTGCCCGCGGGTGGCCGCGACCGGGGTGGCCGCGTGGTGACCGCTTTACATCAGGCGGGCCGTATGCTTGTTTGCCACCGACGTAGTATATAAAAAAAAAAAACCTCTATCTCTCTTCCGTATTGGCGCGACAGAGCTAGACAGCGTTTCGATCAGCGTCTAGCGTCAACAATAGGCTACTTGACCCTTTTTTAAAGTCTATTTTATATTATGTATTACTGTCCAATTAACCGAAAAAAAATACTACCATATTTTATTACGACTTGAAAACCACAAAAAAACATTTATAAAGTTTACTTTAACTTAATTAGGCAAAAACATCATTAGCCATGTTAATCTATAGATCGACTGCGCATGACGTAAATCGAATTAAACACAAAATTTTCTGACATTTAATTTATGAGGCATAAAGTTCATCGTGTCTATGATTGACTCGAGATGAAGTTAAGTTAGGTCCTATGACGTCACTACACGTCTGACAGCGTTTTCGGTGGCCAAAGTTAAAAAATATTACATACATTTTTAATCGAAAATACGTAGCCACCATACACTTTTGATAACCAAAATCTATAAAAAAACCGGCCAAGAGCGTGTCGGGCCACGCTCAGTGTAGGGTTCCGTAGTTTTCCGTATTTTTCTCAAAAACTACTAAACCTATCAAGTTCAAAACAATTTTCCTAGAAAGTCTTTATAAAGTTCTACTTTTGTGATTTTTTTCATATTTTTTAAACATATGGTTCAAAAGTTAGAGGGGGGGGACGCACTTTTTTTTCCTTTAGGAGCGATTATTTCCGAAAATATTAATATTATCAAAAAACGATCTTAGTAAACCCTTATTCATTTTTAAAAACCTATCCAACAATATATCACACGTTGGGGTTGAAATGAAAAAAAAATATCAGCCCCCACTTTACATGTAGGGGGGGGTGCCCTAATAAAACATTTTTTCCATTTTTTATTTTTGTACTTTGTTGGCGTGATTGATATACATATTGGTACCAAATATCAGCTTTCTAGTGCTAACGGTTACTGAGATTATCCGCGGACGGACGGACGGACGGACGGACGGACGGACAGACATGGCGAAACTATAAGGGTTCCTAGTTGACTACGGAACCCTAAAAATTGGTTTCTTATGTCAAATACTACATACAGGAAACAATCATTTCTTGTGCCGGATTCGATAAGAGTCTAGCCTACTCGTATTGTCATTTGTCATTTCGGATAGGCCGGCCAGTATTCAAAATGATCTTGACTTCTATTAACGTGGTTTAAGAATAGTAAGTATAACAGGTATTTTTGATCAAATTGACCTAAAACGACAGGGAAAGTGATACATATACAATAACGGAATTTCCAGCGTTGGTTGGACTCACTATATCGAAATACATGCTTAAACGTGTTACATTTAAGGTTCATTGTTCTTGACAATACAGAAGCATGAAATTCAATAGTTTTTCGGTTACATTTATGTATAAACTTGGTAATACCTAAGTGTTTTTGTAACCTACTAAAATAGTTTCTAAATGGGTCACTCCCATTTTTACATACATACATATAATCACGCCTGTATCCCATAAGGCAGAGTGTAGAAAGGGGTAGGGGTAAATCTTGGAAAAAAGGGGTTGAAAGAAATCCAAATTGTGACATTGCAGTGACAGGTTGCCAGTCACCTACGCCATAATTTAACCCATATCCCACAGTCGACTCCTATGACACCCACGGGAAGAAAAGGGGTGGTGAAATTCTTAACCCGTCACCACTCGGGTACTCCCATTCTTGCCGTTTATAAAACCTCAAATAGTTACAATATAGAATCACTGAGACATACAATAACTATCATTACTCAGGAACACATTTATCTATGTTAACTCATTACACAAATAAATGCCCTTACCAGAATTCGAACTAAGAACGATGGGCTCAGTAGGCAGGGCACTATCCGCTTTAGCCAGACCGGTCGTATTTTGACCTAACAATAACCTTCCTTTAAAGTTAACGGAAATCCACAATAACCACAAAATTTTAATTTTGAAAAAACTCCCGACCGATGTGTGGGCCGATTTTCATGAAACATAGTTCAGAACACTCCCGTCCCGACTAATTCAGATTTCAAACAAAAAAAACTAAATCTAAATCGGTTCATCCGTTCGGGAGCTACGATGCCACAGACAGACACAGACAGACAGACAGACATACATACAGACAGACAGACAGACGGACGGACGGACGGACGGTCGGACGGTCAGCGGACGGACGGATGGACAGACGGACAGACACGTCAAACTTATAAGACCCCGTCGTTTTTGCGTCGGGGGTTAAAAACGGGTTGTACTATAAAAAAAAAACTTTCTTGAAATTATGCAACATGGCGCGTGAGTATATATTTCTGCACGGGTAGCATGGTCGCGTGATAGATGATAAAATATCAGGCCGTCCCTATCGCACTATTAGTAAGTGCGATAGGGACGGCCAGATGTTTTATCATTTATCGCGCGACTATTTGCCTGCCTGGCTAGGCTTTTACAAAATAACAATGCAGTACGTTAGGTGTCGTCATCCTCCTTGCGTTATCCCGGCATTTGCCACGGCTCATGGGAGTCTGGGGTTCGCTTTGATAACTAATCCTAAGATTTGGCGAAGACACTAGTTTTACGAAAGCGACTGTCATCTGACCTTCCAACCCGAAGGGTAACTAGGCCTTATTGGAATTAGTCAGGTTTCCTCGCGATGTTTTTCTTCACAGAAAAGCGACTGGCATATATCAAATGACATTTTGCACATAATTCCGAAAAACTCATTGGTACGAGCTGGGGTTCGAACCCGCGACCTCCGGATCGAAAGTCGCAAGCTCTTACCGCTAGGCCACCAGCGCTTTAATGCAGTGCGTGGTTAAATCCCTTAAGGCTATCAATAGCATTTCCGTCAAAATCAGGTGCTACCCATTAATGGAATAGTCGCCGAGCCGCCGCAAACCAGTTCGTGAGTGGTGGGAAATGGGCAAAAGGGGGGAACAAAGACTGCAACCTACATACCTCCCTCCTTTTGATCTTTGGCAAAGAGTGAGGATTGTAGACGCGACAGTAGGTACTAAATGAAGTGAGATAGCATGGGAAATGTAAAAATAAGCGACTGAGTGGAGAACAATATTGTGAGCTTTATAATACATACTAGCTTTTGCCCGCAGCTTCGCGTTAGAAAGAGACAAACAGTAGCCTATGTCACTCTCCATCCCTTCAACTATCTCCACCTAAAAAAATCACGTCAATTCGTCGCTCCGTTTTGCCGTAAAAGACGGACAGACAAACAGATACACACACTTTCCCATTTATTATATTAGTATGGACTATCATTATGTCTTTTTAGCTTTTTTGGTTAAACCGTTATAATTCTGTCTCTCTATATGAATTAACTACGATATTCATACGCTACGGCGCATGGAAGACTAGTACTATAACTAAGGTGGTGGTGAGCTGGTGAGTGTTCTTTCGACACCCCTGCTGCACTGAGAGAAAGTACAACCAGTTTCATGTTCGTTCAACAAGTTTTTTGGTTAAAATAGCGCCTACGTGCTCTTTGGTTCAAACAACAAGCTACTTGTCATTTGAATCGGCAATATATTTGAATCAACAAGTCGATTTTATAAAAACAACCTGACACATATTGTTTTAAACATACGTTTGGGTGATTCAAACGGATAAACCGCAACAAGTCGAACTTGTTAAATTCACAATGCAAATTTCTCTCAGTGTGGGGTGTGAGTGGCCCCTTCTGCGCTGGGCGCTGTGGGGGCTGTGTCGAGGCGCGCAAGGCAGTCTGTCACCGTCATTTTGGTGACAACAGGGTGATCCGGTGATAGCTAGCTACCACTGCCGACCGTTATCCAACCTCGCGACCCTTAACCTGGTGATACCGTTTGAACGGGCCCGGGTTTCGGGGCCGCAGCGAAGGCGGCCGGCAGCTCGGGCTAGCGCGGGCGTGGTGATGTGTTGTTCAGTGTGGTGTGGGGATGTTGTCCTCTTCTTCTCTATAACTAGGCCAACGCCATTCGTCGGCTAGCTCTCCCTATCACTCTTCTGCAGTGGCGCGATAGAGCCAAAGTGCGTTTCAATCGCCACGACACGTCAACGATTGACTTCTCGGCCAGGCCGTCAGGTTGAGCTTTCAAACATTCGAAATTTAAAAAGGTCTGCATTTAGGAACACATTGTTTTTAATAGTTTAAACAGTGTCCCACTGGTTTCTCCTTTGCCCAGCAGGAACATTAAAAATAAAAAGTAATTATTAAAATTATCTAAAAGTTACATAAATGCTTGCATAACGTGCATGCCTTATCATCCAACTTGCAGCTAAATAACATCTCTTTCGAAATTATGATATGACACGATGAGACGATAATAGTCTTGCGAAAAATATGTTTATAATTATTTAAAAATACTAATTTCCGCAATTGACTCTGCTTCGGTTCCCGAATATTGATGAAACGGAGATTTACAGTGCCCTAAAAATTAATTTATTCATTTAAAATTCAGGCTTGCATATTTGGTCTGATTTGTATCTAAAATCCGGATTTTGTGGATAATTCTTGCATATTACAGCAGGATCTCTTTAATCCAAACTGGAAATATAACCCCCGTTCGGATTAGTGGAGCGTTCGGATTATAGCATTGATCGGTTACTTTGGACGGTCCGCGTGACACTAAGATAAGATAAGATAAAATTTATTTCATAGAAAAATGTCTAAAATTAAAACAATCACAATACCTACTTAATGAATCTACGGTTGTACTCACGTTATTATATCGCTATTGCTGCGACATGTTTCGGGCCAATTCGGAGGCCCCTCTTCAGGCATATAGGAAAGAAAAATAATAATTTAAAAATATATATTTTTTTAATTAAATGAATATGTCTCACGAAAGTTTAACGTGTTTTCACAATACTCTTAAATAATGCTTAAAAACTATAAATATTATAGGTACAAACACGGTGACACTAAAACCAGCCAAAGACAACTGTCGCTTCTGCCAATAATCTTTGCAATGTTGCAAGATCTCTCATCTCGTCCCGCTCTAGACTTATGTAACCTTTCTCTCTTGCGTAACATGACCGACATTCGCCGATTTGCGTTACATAACAGCAATTACCGTTTTTGTACCCTGTGGGACATGGTCTGGTTAGGCGGACGTGACACAGTCATTTAATTATGCAATTTTGGAGTTCCGATTTGGCCTTTGTGGTGCCACGAAGATATGAGGTTGGAAGATGGACAAAAAGTCGGAATCGGGAAAGACCTAAGCTACTTACGTTGTTTCTCGAATTTGCTACAATCTCCCTACCCCTCATAACAGCAATTATCGTTTTTGTACCCTGTGGGACATGGTCTGGTTAGGCGGACGTGACACAGTCACTTAATTATGCAATTTCGGAGTTCCGATTTGGCTTTTGTGGTGCCGAAGATATGGAGTTGGAAGATCGGGATCGGGAAAGACCTTACCTCAGCAATTCCCGAAAAGTTTGTAACGCAACCCGAGCAAGTGGCCCTAAGACAGTTTATTCGAACGTAGGAAGTGACTCTACTAGACACAAGCAAATTCGATAGTGCAACAATTATTACAGGTAAACACTAGTGAGCAAGATGTGGTACATGTCACGAAAAGAACTCAAATTGTAGAAAACAGGTAAGCGGGAAAGGTCTTCAAACACAACTTTTATTTTGCGAGTGCGTTATTAATACGATTATACATGTAGTAAACTAGTAATTTTTGCAATGAACCTTAATTAGGGGCATTTTCAGAATTTGGGTCCCCCAATTTGCAAAGGTTTTTAACAAAAAATAACTCGGTCAGTTTTGAGACGACAATTAAGCATAAAATCTGTCTAAATTTTTTTTTCACATTCTGAATCTAGGCTTTAAATTTATGTAATTACTTAACACA
Organism: Leguminivora glycinivorella; assembly: GCF_023078275.1. Lineage (NCBI taxonomy): Eukaryota > Metazoa > Arthropoda > Insecta > Lepidoptera > Tortricidae > Leguminivora > Leguminivora glycinivorella. The sequence goes on from NW_025952831.1 coordinate 396,986, forward strand.
AAAACAATATTTTCATTGAAATTTCATGCTTAATTATCATCACAAAACCGACAGTGAGGTAATTTTTTTTAACACCTTTCGATAATTGGGGGATCCAAATTCTAAAAATGCCCTTAGGAGACTGCATGAATTTTAACTAATAATTTTTTTGCCATCTTGAATTTCGGTCATAGACCAAAATTTAGTCTATCTTTTAAAACTTGTACATTATGTTTAAACATGTTGCATAATAAATAATCAATGTATGTTGGCCACAGTTGAGCCGGACGGAGCAGAGATGCCCCACTTCAGTTTGGGGGTGACTCAGAAAGGAACCCGTTATGATGCGGCTCCCTCTCACACCGAATGCTGAAAATATCGGAGATAGATAGGTACTCGTACTTAATAACAAGCTAACTTTTGAAAGAACTTAGAAACAAGTGTTTAACTTTAGAAAGTTTGCAACACAATTTATATCTATTTAAAGAAATTACCACAGTTAAAAATCTTAACCTTGAAAATACAAGATAAAATTGATATCATTAAGTAATCCGATTTAGACCTTTTTTCGTAAAAAAATCCTAAAAAAATACAATACTTCTTTCTCGCTTCTGTTATACTTTAGTGATCGGTTCAAGTGTAGTAGTTATGATCAACTTTAGGCAATTGAGCACAATTTTACATGAATCACCCACCAACCCAGAATCCAGAGAACGTTTACTAGAACTAGAGTAAATAGTTAATACTTGAGTTAATTCTTAAATTAATAACGAATAACTCACGTTAGAATAGAAGGGGGTGGGCCCGATGTGTTCGTTTCTGCACGGCACGAGTCAGTCCTGAGGATAATGAGACACTGAAATTGACAGCCCGCCAGTCGGACGATATGCTGTTCCAGGTAGGGTCCTTTGCTTAAGGTGCCATAAACTTAAATAGATACCATACACTAAAGAAAAATCGATCAAGCCCACTGGTGGGGAAAACTTAACCTATTTAATTTATATAGCCCTTCGGGCAATACGAATACTGTCATACGTAATATGTATTTGTCGACCGGTCTGGTCTAGCGCGTAGTGACCCTGCCTGCTACGCCGCGGTCCCGGGTTCGAATCCCGGTAAGGGCATTTATTTGTGTGATGAGCACAGATATTTGTTCCTGAGTCATGGATATTTTCTATGTATATAAGTATTTGTATGTTATATTATATCGTTGTCTGAGTACCTGCAACACACCCCTTCTTGAGCTTACCGTAGGGCTCAGTCAATCTGTGTAAGAATGTCCTATAATATTTATTTATTTATTTGCATGCTGTAAGTGATGGACCAATTATGAAGGGGCTTTTATAGTATGTATATTGTATCTGCTGTTGGTGATCCTAATAAACAAATAAAACAAATCAAAAAATATTTAATAAAATAATTTGATTTGTTCCAACAATTTTAATAATAAAACTATCGTGAGACACTGACATATTAAACATGTAAAATCGGGTAACTCATGTAACCGGGTGAATCGGGTAATCGGGTCACGGGTGTCTGCGTCGGGATACCATCGGCAAGCGAAACATGTCGAGCGACCTTCGACAATTTTACGTGAGTTACCCGATTTTACATGTTTAATTTGTGTCAACAATTTTACCGTTAGTGTTTGAGTTGCGAACCCAGTGAATTCGGTGTGACGTGCGCCCTCGCGGATGTTTGCCGGATCCGGGATGCGTTCCTTTTGCTTTCATTCGTGCACTTTCTTTCATTTCTCTTAATAACTGACCGTGACACACTTTGGCAAAGTGCTTTTAGGATGTCCTGTATCGTTATTAATATTATGGTCTTATGAATTATTTTAAAAATCTATTTTTTTAGCTTCAAATAGATTCCGAAGAATAGGCGACGAAAATTAGATACCTACCGATGCGATTATCGGTATCATATCTTATAAGCATTGCTCAAATCGAGTTCAGAGTGAGATGTTAAACTGAAAAGCCTCAAATTTATTTTAAATGTTTATTTGAATTTAACATACCTCATGCCTGCTGTATTCTCACATGCTTCGCACATGAAACTGCTCAACCTGCACGATATTGTTTTATGTATTTTAATTACAGTTTTGAATTGAAATGAATCTAAAATTGACAATGTCAATCTTAGATCACTGTCAATATCACTATATGTGACAGAAACGTGTCATGTATTGGGCATAAGCGTTTCGAGCAATCAATTGGAACCCTAGGCCACTGTAGAACTATGTCATAGTGAGGTTATAAATCAGATTGTAAGAAATCTCTTACTGCTTGTCATTTTGACATGGTTGTAGAGTGGCCTAGGGTTCCAATTTGTTGACTGTACTTTTACCTTAACTTATTGCTGTTCTTGTCATATTTATTTTCAGAATATTCGGTAAATATTCGGTATTCGGCATATTCGGCAAGTTTTTCAATGTTCGTATTCGGCCGAATAGTTCGGTTGCATTGCCGAATATTTACCGAATAAACAAAGTAAATAACTAATGAAGATCTTACGTATTCCATTGGATAATAAGCTCCTATTTTAGTGGCTTTCTAAAGAACTACTAAAAATGCGTCAAAATATAAACAATTGTTTTGTAAAAAAAGTTTAAAAACCGTAGTTTAAGAGTTGAGAAGAGTTCAGAGTTGTTTTACTAAGTTTTAGCTATCCACTAAATCATAAGAACATAGATGTAGTATGTATGAACATTATCAATCATTTCATAGTTTTAATCTTAACATTCGCTTTAAAAATATGGTGTAACCGAATATTCGGCCGAATATTCGGTTCCGTAAGAGCTAAACCGAATGTTCGGCCGAATATTCGTATTCGGCAAAGTCCATATTCGGCCCATCTCTAATTTATTTCATCCAATTCAAATAGATCTAAAATTTAATCATTTGCTCGGGTCAGCTGAAGTATTTGAATATTTCATGAGTTTTGTCGCTACGCATGAGAAAGAGGTCAATATAACTTTACTGAAGACAAAAACTTGATCTTTCCATACTAATATTATAAATGGGAAAGTGTGTGTGTCTGTTTCTTTGTTCGTATTTCACGGCAAAACGGAGCGACGAATCGACGTGATTTTTTAGGTGGAGATAGTTGAAGGGATGGAAAGTGACATAGGCTACTTTTTGTCTCTTTTTAACGCGAGCGAAGCGGCCGCGGCCGCGGGTAAAAGCTAGTTTTGAATATTTTGACTGGTTTGTTTGTTATGGAAGCTAATCGTGGCTCGTAGACATTCGCAATACCAGAGGGTAGTAAGACTAGTAAGCGAAAAGCAGCCTTTTTAGATGGGTATACGCTCTTTCGAGAAATTAAGTTTTATGTTTGGATATTGTGAGACTAAGTAATTATGATCAGCGGGCCGATTTTTGAGTCTCACGCGTTCGAGTTCAGAAAATTGTCACTGAAAATAATAGGCAAGTCAACGTTTTCAACCGGTTAGTGACAAAATCCTGTATGCGAGATTTAAAAATCGCCCTCCAGTTTAGAAAAAACGTTATAAAAATATTTTTCATCGTATACTTGTCACTCGATGTTTATGTGAGTTTCGGAAAGGTTTTCATTTGTTTAGACTAACAAAAACTATTGATTTTTTATTTATTTATGTTGATCCTCCTTTGTCCAATATAAGTAAATGGAAATTCTAATACATACTAGCCAATAGAATGTATGTTGAGGTAGATTCTTTTGAGTCATGTTAGTTGAAAAATAAGAAAGCGTGTTTTAATCGGTCGGTTTTTTAAACTTAGTACTTAACTTATTTATTACTTATTAAATTAAAAATAATAACAACTGTACCGTTACCATGGGCTGCCCAAGTGAGAGCCGTATTACTTTACTCAGAAAGTAAGTGAGTTTACGTTTGTTTACAATATATTGTGCCTAACTTCACGCCAAAGAAGCTGCTTCTATCCCTTTCTAAGTTTATCAATAAACGGAGAAAGAACTATAGGCGAATGCTACGCCTCTGGTGTTTACGCGATGGAACTAAAATCATAAGTAAATGTAATTTACCTATCGAAATCTGTCAATATAGGGTCTACTGCAAATTTCGAAACATACGCACTGAGGATTCTTCCTCTTTCACTTTATACTGATAAGAGTAAAAGAGACGCATGTCCACATGTCGATAACTTCGGTATTCGGTAGTAGGCCTCAAACCATAGGCAAAGTCATTCTGACGTGACATTTCTGTCAAGTTATACAAAAATCACACGGAATTTTCACAATTATATTTGCAGTTTTAAATAAAATTATGACTAACATATTGCATTAATTTATAATATTACGTGAAATTCAAGATTAGCTAAAATTGAATAAAAAGATAAACCAGTGAACAAATCAAATAAGGTAATGAGTTATTTTTGGCCATCATATTGTACTATTTACAATTGAGATGATTATAATGCTCAAAGCAGTTTTTGGTTTCAGAAAGATGACGGAAGCTATGATTGAAATCAATATTTCCGAACAAACCCGTATGGTATTCAGTCAACATGGAAGATGGTTCAATTGATATTAATACTGTGGCACTCTGGCAGTTACGCTACTCAAAACCTTAGGGCAGCAGAGGGGAGCAGTACCAATTTATAGGTGTTTTTGTTCCGCGATGCACTTGATGGTATTATTGGCCATGATCATCACAGGTATATGTATAGAAGTGCTCCAATAAAGGAAAAAACCTCAACTCCAAAAAATAATCCTGTTACTAAAATAAAGTATTTCATTAATTGACTTTGTTTATTTGTGATGTTCTTGAGTAGTAAAGAAATAGAAATATTTTTTACAGAAAAAGGGTACATAGCATCTTATATAGAATTAGCTTTTGCCCGCGGTTTCGCTCGCGTACTAAAAGAATTCTTATTCAAACATATACAAATAATAAAATTTTCATTTGGATCCGTAGGTTTCTATGCAGACGTTTGTCTGCGTTTTTTTCAATTACTCATATTACTATTGTTTTTAAAAAAGAAATGCTTGCAGTGGTTGTACAAATGTTACACAGCAACCACAGCGTAGGTAGTAGGTACGAGTAGGTATGTATTCTATATACACTGAGGAAATTACGTATTGTACAACAGAACTCACATAGCTCCGTATCTGAGCACTATTGTCGGTGGGTAAAAAGTACTTTCTCGCATTATCGCTTACAATTACCGATTGCCGACCGATTACCCCTATCCCTATCCCTAACCCTACCCCTATCCCTATTAGGGTTTGTTGGGATTTTCCGCCAAGCAAAGAACCGGGAAATGAACTTGAAGGCTGTAGGCATAAACCCTATAATTTATGAATTTATTATGCACACTATTGGCGCTTTGTAAATAATTTGTAATTGTTCAAAAATACTTCTTTTCATTCATAAAACATTGTATTGTGTAGTTACTAAATAGTCAATAAGTTTAGCATTTCAATATGTGCAATATTACTTTTATGATTAACAAAGTAATTGTTATTCCTGTAATTGTTTCTTCTGCTGTATGTTGTATTAAATATTGTATGTTTGTGCTGATTGCCAAGTTGCCAATGCTCCCAATAAATAAATAAAAAAAATTAGCTTTGTCAACTTTGACACTAGGACTTAGCTGAAATGTCAATCGTTGACGCTGAACCATGGACTTTAAATCTATGCGTTAAACGCCGATCGAAATTCAGTCTAGCTCTGTTATGTCAATACGGAAAAGTGATAGAGATAGCTAAGCTACGATAACGATGTTAATCATAATCGTTTGTGCATTTGGCTACGTGCCCTGCCAAAAAATTAGATACAATTTTTACTTGTTTCAAAATGCTTTTTCTACTCACTTTTGTATCAAATTATAATCTTCATATACACCCCATAATGGCTTATCGCCTTCAAAAGTTCTATACCTTACCTTAGACTTTGTCGTTACCTATGTCGATGTCGTTGTAATTGATGTTTGATATGTACGAAAACGCTGAATTTTAGGTTTTTAGTTTTCGTTTCACATCAATTTATTAAATACTTAGCCTGTTACTCAAGAATATTACAAAATAAACAAAGTCACAGAATGAGATACTTTATTTCAGTAATAGGATAATTTTTTTGAAGTTTTTTCCTTTGGTTCACTTCTAATATATACCCACGAGATATGGTGTTATGGTGACTACAGGTACAAGTATTGTGCATTGAGGAACTAACATGCCCATGAATTGGTACTGCCTGCTGCTGTAGGTAATCAGTTGATTCTTAACTGCCTCATTCCTTATCAATTTGAACAATCTTCTACGTTGGGTTTGCTGAATACCATACGGCTGGCATGGAAATATTGTTTTCAATAATATCTTCTTTTTCTGAAAGCAACCAATATAATCATCTCAACTGTAGCTAAACAGTACAAAATGATGAATAAATATAACTCATTACCTTTGTAAAAGTATCAAACACTGGTTTCATAACTGGTTTATCTTTTTATCGAACTACTGACTAACTGCTACATTTAAGCTGTTCTTGAATTTCACGTAATATTATAAATTAATACATATTAAATTAGTCATAATTGTATTTAAAATTGCAAATATAATCGAGAAAATGTTGTGACAGTAATGACACATCACAGTGAATTGGTGGTTTACTTTTACGCTAGTGACTGTCAATGATTACTCACGTAAAGTATTGAGTTTTCACTAGAGACTGTCAAATAGTTCTGGTTCTATTGACTTCATACAATCAGAAAGAGAGCGCCTTAGCTGTAAAGTTAGGAACGTATTGAAAACTCGGAGTAAACACGTTAATAACTTATGGTACCGATGAAAATTTTAGTACGTGAGCGTTTCCGCTTGGAGCGCTGTTCAGTTTTTCCATACATTTTTCGTTACTCTCACTGAAAACGTAACGTATTTTTTAACTCAAAAAAGTCATGGTAAGGCTACTGGGCTATGTTTAAATTCAAGTTATCAAATCATTTCACTGCAATGTCACAGTTTCGTTTTCTGTCAACCCCTTATTTGCCAAGAGTGGCACTGAAACTTGAGTAGTCTGATGTGCTCTGCCTACCCCTTCATGGGATACATGCGTGATAGTTTTTTTTTTGTAAATCATTTCCTCTCACTATAGATAAATATTAATTAATTTCAATATCTCCCTAGACTAAATTATACTTTTAACTTAATTTTTCTGTACCTAACGTAATTAACGAGTATTGTATTGGGTTGTATAGACCCCTACCTTGCCGCTGGAAGAGCGGGGTCTCCTGCTACAAGTATTGATATACTTAATAGGAGGTCCCAACCCTTTCTTATCAGAATATCTGTGACCAATAAACGATTTTTCATTTTTTCATTTTTTTTCATTCCCCCCCCCTCCCTCTTAACCCCCTTAACTCCCCTGAACCCTCCTTAGAACTTGTACATTCCTTTTTGCTGTGTACTTAACACAGCAAAAGGGAGTGTACAAGTTTCTTATAGGGTGGCAACGCGCATATGACACTGTTTGAGTTGCGGTGACCGCTTTACATCAGGCGGGCCGTATGCTTGTTTGCCACCCCAAGTAACAATTTCTGGTCCTATAGTGGTCGAGAGCACCAAATTAAATCACATTAAATGGTCCTATAAATAGTCTATATTGGTACTGTAGAGCCGATTTGGCGCAATTATGCAGCCATTTAGTGATATAATAGGGCTATAGCAGTATCATCCGTGACGTTTAAGGTCTATAATGGTGATGTGATGATGACTATTGTGCTAATTTGTTGACATAGAGGACACAGTAACGCTATTATAGTATCAATTTATGCTATAGTAGCATTTGAGATTCCGTTATACAGGTTTTTTGTTCTGTAATAGCAGTTGCCGTCCCTTTTAATGCGAATGAATGAAATTTCTAAAATAATTTAATGTGTGTAATATTTAACAAAAACTGTTCTAAACGAGGAACTTTATGAAAAGTGGCGTGTGAACTTGTGAAGTTTAGTGTCAATCAAAATAATTTGGATTTCGTATAATTCCATCATTACTGCAAAAAGGTATGCGATGGAAATTTTACCGTTAAAAGAATATTAGTTTAATGGAGTATTTTAAGTGCGCCCTCGATTTATACCTGTTTTGAATAAAATAAATAAATATAATTTAATACAATAAAATTATTGGCACCATAGTTTCTACTATGGATCCAAGAAGTAAAACATACGCTTTTATAGTTCGACTATGTCACTTATCATACGCATTCACTGCCATAAGCCCGCCATTGTGGATTCAATTAGGGTTGCATGAGACTTTAACTATGATCCAGTTTAACTTATAAGTTCTTTATATAGAAAACAATACTTGTTTTCAATGTTTTACTATAGAAAGATCTTCTAAACAGTTTTTTTTAATAAAACATATAGTAAACTCAGCTATAACGCTATTGTGTTTTAAAAGAGATACCGAAACCATTATTCCACAGTTCTGTGATATAAAAGAGTAATTGTGACGTATACGGCGATGAGATATAAAAGGCATTAGAAAACGACTATTAACGCTTTTCAAAGCTATATAAACGTATCCTGAAAACTTCATTATACAGCAAAATAGCTCTATAATGGTATTCATATTATCACTACTACAGTGTTAAATACTGTAGCAGTGTTTTCCAAAGCCACTATATCCCAAAATAGTGGTATAGTTAGGTTTTAATTTCTGTTAAAATACGACTACTAAAAATACTATAAGCGGCTTGTTGGGAACCTTAATAGCGCAAATTGATAGCATAACAGTGATTCTTAACACTATTATACAATAATATTGTTCTTTAGTAGGTTATTTGATCCTGTTATAGACCAGGCCTATAGCGGCTCTATAAAATGGTGATATAAACGTTTACATCACTTCCTAATAACACCTTTTAGCTGTATAACACAACAACTATAGCAGCTTGTCGGGAACCTTAATAGCGTAAATTGATTGCATAACAGTGATTTCTAACACCATTATATAATAATATTGTTCTATAGTAGTCATATTTGATCCTGTTATAGACCAGGCCTATAGCGGCTCTATAAAATGGTGATATAAACGTTTACATCACTTCCTAATAACACCTTTTAGCTGTATAACGCAACAACTATAGCGGCTTGTCGGGAACCTTAATAGCGCAAATTGATTGCATAACAGTGATTTCTAACACCATTATATAATAATATTGTTATATAGTAGTCATATTTGATCCTGTTATAGACCAGGCCTATAGCGGCTCTATAAAATGGTGATATAAACGTTTACATCACTTCCTAATAACACCTTTTAGCTGTATAACGCAACAACTATAGCGGCTTGTCGGGAACCTTAATAGCGCAAATTGATTGCATAACAGTGATTTCTAACACCATTATATAATAATATTGTTCTATAGTAGTCATATTTATCCTGTTATAGACCAGGCCTATAGCGGCTCTATAAAATGGTGATATAAACGTTTACATCACTTCCTAATAACACCTTTTAGCTGTATAACGCAACAACTATAGCGGCTTGTCGGGAACCTTAATAGCGCAAATTGATTGCATAGCAGTGATTCCTAACACTATTATACAATAATATAGATCTATAGTAGTCATATTTGATCCTGTTATAGACCAGGCTTATAGCGGCTCTATAAAATGGTGATATAAACGTTTACATCACTTCCTAATAACACCTTTTAGCGGTATAAGCTTATAGAGCTAAAAGGTGTTACTGGAGGCTTTTATACGACAAGCGGTCACGCCGAAAACCTTTATACGACATCTATAGTAGCTTTTGGCGTCGAAAACCAAAATTATAGCACTAAAATGTTACTTGGGGTACCGATATAGTATTAAAAAAAAAATTTCATTTCCTATTCGACATCTACATAATACTTATTCAAATCTAGTCAAATAGGACCTGAGAAAACCCCATGATGCCCATTCTAGATAAGTCCATACAAAGACTCGTGTCAATCGATTTCATAACGCTAAACGTGGATCCGTCATAAGGCTCTGAATCTCTCTTAGCGGAACAACTTAGAATCCATCTATAATCCTAATAAGACCTAAAATAACGGCATTTCCAAGCGAATCTAACGTCTAATACGAAGTTGAAAGGATAGCATTTGGTCTATCGAAGGCATCATCACTTTCGACTTTTGTCACGTACTTAGCTCACTACGACAAAGTTCCTAAACATACAAAATCGCTTATAAATTTTCAACGTACAGTTCTAAAAGATAAGGTAGGTTTTTGACTGATGTGGTTGTAATACTTGGTGTTAGTGCGTAGTGTGCGGTTTGCCCTACTGAACGGAAAGTGAAAGTGTGCCCGCGCCGCGCGGGAGGAGGGGGAAGGGGGGAGGAGGGGGGGTGCGCGCGAGTCGGGCAGAATGCAAATACCGATTTTGGCGTTTGATGACCCGCGGCACGTTCAGCATTCATCATAACGTTTGTATGGGCTTGGACGAAAGTTTTACAGGGCTATATACTAGCTTCCATACAGGGCAAAATATCTCGGATCTCCGAGAGATTATCCCGAGGACTAGCAAAATAGGCGCAAGACGTCGAGTTGCGAAAAGTCGTCCTAACTACAATAAAATACAATACTGTTATAGCTTTTTCTCAAACATGCAATGAAATATTGTCTTTACGTTCCTTAAAATGGGCTGGGAAGTATCGCTTTTTGGGCGCAACAACTCGAGAGGACTGTAAAGGGATTTCATATTATTTTTTAGGCCTAGGCCTGCAAAGTAACTTTTTTTTATAAAATATTGTCCTTTAGAGCATTTTTATTTTATTTCATTGTATGTTAAAAGCACTATACATGCCTCGGCGTGAAAACGGATTCCCGGCCTCGTATCCCTATCCGGCCTCGCTCGCACGCTCGCTCGGCCGTATATGCCCACTTGGCCGGAAATCCTCATTTTCCCGGCCTCTGATGTAATGTACTATTGTGTCCGCGACTTAGCTCGCGTTAAATTCGAAAATTGCGTAATATCCACAATATCTCTGCTTTGCCCAAAGGTTGACTGGTAGAGAATGCTGTCTGGCATTAAGTCCGCCTTTTTGTACTATACGTTTTTCTTTCTTTGTGTACAATAAAGATTAAATAAATAAATAAAATTGCGTAATTATGTCGCTGTAAAATGTATCTTAGCTGGTCCTCAAGTCCTCACAAATGTCGGAACAGTCCTCTATTGTCAAGAGGTTTATAGGTGTTCCGATATTTGTGAGAACTTTGGTAGCTCCGGTACATCTGATGGCGACTGTGTGGTTAACCGATTTGAATCTTTGACCTCTCTAGAACCACGTCTTATCGATACCGTGCTTTATTTTCAATTCAAGTAACTTTGACGTTTACTCTTCTACATTGGCCTAAGATTCTAATTGGTAAAACTAGCGCCTGCAAATCTTGGGATTAGTTGTCAAAGCGGACCCCAGGCTCCCATGAGCCGCGGCGAATGCTGGGATAAACGCAAGGAGGATTATGAACTGTTCCAAGTTTCCTCAAATTAATTACACTATTCGAGATATACATATTAGACACGATATGGATCGGACATACATAATTTTATTATTCGATCAAAATCGTATCTAGAGCTAATGTTTGGCTATATATGTGACAGTTAGAATCGAGCCGTCAATCATTTACCCTGCTATCTACTGTCTGCGCCCTGCGAATAATATTACTGGGAATATTGATTATTGACCTTGATATTTGGCAAGCTAAATAGATATTGCACACCCACCACCCTGACTACCCACAAAAAGGTTTGCAAGTGGGTTAGTATCGTAACCGACAGTTCATCACATTTAACTGAACTCTTTTGATTTACACGGAATCTTTGTAAGATAATTCTAAAACCTAAATCAGCTCTTGGAAAATTCTTTTTTTTTTTTGTATTTTAAACTCAACTTCAGCATTCTAATAACACGGTTCAAATCTAACAAACCGAATGAAATCGGTCACTGTATAAATGTAAAATAGCTTGTTCGAATCTAATTCACTATCTGGGGGAAATTCTAATTGAAATGTCGGCACTTAATAATTTCCCTGAAGACTAAATGGACTAGTAATGGTTGAGTACGGTATAGTATACCTATCTTCAAATTGTTCATCATCCTCCTTTATCCCGGCATTTGCCACGGCTCATGGGAACCTGGGGTCCGCTTTGACAACTAAACCCAAGATTTGGCATAGGCACTAGTTTTACGAAAGCGATCTGACCTTCCAACCCGAAGGGTAACTAGACCTTTATTGGAATTAGTCCGGTTTCCTCACGATGTTTTCCTTCACCGAAAAGCGACTGGCAAATATCAAATGACATTTCGGACATAAATTCTGAAAAACTCATTGGTGCGAGTCGGGGTTCGAACACGCGACCTCCGGAACGAAAGTCGCACGTACTTACCGTTAGGCTACCAGCACTTCCTATCTTCAAACTGTTATAGCCTTATAAACGTATAACCAGTGATCGGATTCAGGGGTGCCCTTTCCCGGGATCTCGGTGCGTAAGTTTAGTATGGATATAACTTTTAGCCTCAGGATTCCATATGAACTGTTTAAGTATAAGGTGAGTTCAGAAATGTTATAAATGTATAATTTAACAATTTTCTAACGTAGAATATAATTATGGCATTAACGAAATGGGTTGAATTTTGTATTTGGCTGGTTAACCGTCAAATATTGTAACTTCCCGAAAAACAATTTATCTGTTTACATTATTTTAAGAGAGGCAGAGGAAAACCGAAGACAAGATGAAGCGACGTAGTGCTAAAAGATATGGCTGAGTGCAGAGTGTCCGAAGACGACGTCAAGGGTAGGGCGAAGTGGAAGCGGCTGACAAGGAAAGCTGACCCCACCACCATGTGGGATTAATAGCTTGGAAGAGAGAGAGAGACATTATTTTAAATAGGTACCCAAAAGTACAGAGCAAAGAATATAATACTCACGTACAGAATATTAAGTTGATAAAATAAAACTACGATTTACTAATCCATACTAATATTATAACTGGGAAAGTGTATGTGTCTGTTTATTTGTCCTTCTTTCACGGCAAAACGGAGCGACGAATTGACGTGATTTTTTAAGTGGAGATAGTTGAAGGGATGGAAAGTGACATGGGATACTTATTGTCTCTTTCTAACCTCCCACTTCCCCACAGACCAACCCCTATAGACATCTATTACAAGACGACTCGCGGTCGCCAGCCTTCCTAGTATTTGCACTGATATAAGCGCGGGCGCTCGCCGTGCCCGATCAGTATCGACCAAGTAACAGACCCGAAAGCAGCGCGTGTTTTTCGCACAAAAAAATTGGAAAAGGGTATTTTGATGCCTTAAAGATGTCCACCTGTAGTGTGAAATGGTGTGGAAAGGTAACAAGAAGCTCAAATTTAAAAACAGACGGCATTACATTCCACAAATAAGTCATATTTATAATTTATTCAGAGCCGGCATAGGTCAACTTACATTGGCCACTTACGCGTCAGTAGAGGGACAGTCATACTTCTGTCCCTTTTCATCTGGCGCGACTGCCCGCCGTCCTTGAAACGGCCAATCACAGCGCGCTTAACACATTCCCCGCCCGCTCCTCGCACCCCAAACACTGGTGACTCGTATCGCGAACCAAATATACAAGACTGCCACTCTATAGGAGGTTCTCTGTGCACTTCCCTAAAGTGGGGGTGGAAGTTTGTATGGAGCATTCCGTAATTTTCGAATTTAACGCGAGTGAAGCCGCGGGCAAAAGCTAGTTATTCAATAATTTGACGATCAATCACATTTTAATATCTGATTTATATTTGTAAATATTTGATCTTGCAGTCCATTAAAGGTGATCTATAAATGCCAATGATCGTTCTCATTACCATGGAAATAATGCACAATAGAATTACTAGCGATTAGAGGATTGAAGTAAATTCCTAATGATTTATGAATAATCAGGAAGTATTTACTTAGGTCACTGAGGGCTATTTTTAATTGCTTTGCGTGATGGGATATTGTCATGGACCCAAGTAAATTCAAATATACCTCATTAAGACGATACGGTAGGGGTCAATTCTCCATACAAACGCTCTCGACTATTTCCTCCCTGGTTTTTGAAGATAGAGCAATGATTTTTTCAACACAGATTGTTCTTATTTTTATCTGTGTCGGACCGTTTTGATTTTTTTGATATTCTGCTTTTTAAAGAGTCTAGAGCCAATCAAAAATTTCCAAAAACGGCCTTTTTCATTGTGGCGCAAAAAAAGGTGTGATACTCAAGATTGGTAACAATTAACCAAAAAAGCTAAACGGTCCGACATAGATTATTTAATTGTTATTCAGATTCTCAAATTTCGTTCCGATTGATTAAGTTTTGAAGGAGGAGAGAGTCGAGAGCGGAACCTCGATTTTAAAGATTTTTTTGAAATATCTTTTGACTGAGTTGTTCTTAATGGACAATATTTTTTCGATAAATCTAGTTAATAACACTTGTATATAAAGCCAGCGTGCGTAGCCAAATGCACAAACGCTCACGAAACGAAACGCTCGTAGATATCTATCTCTATCGCTCTTGCGTATTGCCGCGACAGAGACAGACTACTACGTAATGATTTTCTAATGAAATTTCGCAATATGGCGCGTTGTAATACAGCGCGTAAACCTAATAAGGGCGATAAATGAAACCAGGTATATAATTCAATATTGCTATCATTAATTAAGAGGTGTTTTTGAGTTACTCTTAATTTTCACCCCATTGTGAATTTTTTTTAAATTTCCCAGCAGCAATGTACTGTAAACGTGGTTGCGATGACAATCAATGACAACTGTCAACGAGCGTTTAACGCGAGTGTGTTTGCATTACGTTGCGGGCCGAATTATTTTGTATGGATAAAAAAAATATTTCAATTTTAAGTAAAAGTTACCTAATTCCAATTTTTATATCCTATACTCACCACCGTTAAGAGGTTCGCCCGTATTAGGTTTACACCCTGTATATTTCTGGTCAGGCCCCGTAGCCGAATGGCATTTGTGCGACGCGAAACGAAAACGAAACGCCGCGAAAGGTAGTCTAGCTCTGTCGCGTGAATACGCACGAGCGATAGACATAGATTATAATGTAATTTAATTATGTAATGTCGATTGAATGTAAATATTGTGATTCTTTTTTATTGTATATATTATTTGTATTATGTTGGATGGGACAATATTATGAGCCGAAAAGCTTGAAATAAATGTTTTTTTTTTATAGATATCTACGAGCGTTTCGTTTCGTGAGCGTTTCGTGAGCGTTTGTGCCATTCAGCTACGCACCTAGTCATCACGTGTTTCAAGCCATAACAGTTACGAAGACAGGCAGACACGCAAAAACCACGT
Organism: Leguminivora glycinivorella; assembly: GCF_023078275.1. NCBI lineage: Eukaryota > Metazoa > Arthropoda > Insecta > Lepidoptera > Tortricidae > Leguminivora > Leguminivora glycinivorella. The sequence goes on from NW_025952831.1 coordinate 412,287, forward strand.
AAACAGAGTTACGTGCGCAAGCGCGTAACTCCCGCGCATCGACCTTGATCGTGAGCGAAGATCTATTACGTTGTGCACACTCTTACTTCAGGTTGAAAGTTAATACTTTGAATTAATTGCATTTTGTCCACAAGAGTGCAAAGTAATTTCATACAAATATTAACTTCATGCTTGATGCACAGAATATATAATAGTACAAGTACTTGATGTTAGATTTTACATATGTATGTAAATGATAAATTGATGAATTTGATTTAGGTAGATGTTTTACAGTTAGTATTTTGTTCATGCTGGTGTGGTGAAAAAATTGTGTTTCACTCGGTGGCAAAGTTTGTTTAACCCTTCGTGCCTTGAAACAGTTGAAACCACGTTGAAACCCTCGCAATGGTCACTGCCTACGCTCGCGGTTCAATAGTGGAATATTTTGCTTGCTGCTCCTTGGAGTACGAAGCTGGATCTGCCTTTGGTATTTGGTATGGCACTTGATACAACCTCCCAATATTTTCGCGGCTGCTAAGCCCAGCCTCGTGGGTGGGTCATATATACAGAAATATGACCCTTTTTTAACAGACCAAAAAAAGGAGGAGGTTCTCAATTCGACTGAATGTTATATCTCCGAGAATCGTGAACCGTACTGAATGAGCCTTTCGCCTCGAATGCTCCTGTGCCCGTAGCCGTGTTGGCCCATGACTAGATGTTCATGTTTCTTAGGTACACCGATCTGTGCGTTAAAGTCTCCCATGGATATTACGTGTTTCGTTGAGCTGACCAATTCGTGTGCTTTTGCCATGTCTTCATAAAGAGTACAACTTAAAAATTATAAACACAATGTTTCAATTAAAAAACAATAACAGATGGACATGGAGGTCGCCCGACAAAAATACCGCAAACGAGATTGACTACATCTTGACCACAACGCCCAACTTAATTTCTAACTACCAAGTACTCTCCTCAGTCCCCTTTGGATCGGACCATAGATTGTTAAGAGCTAAAATTAACCTGAAAGCCACGAAAAAAAGCCGCCGCAATTTTTCACACACACCCGCAATGCTGAAATCGCCAAAAGAACAAGAAAAATATCTAAAAGCCCTGGACAATTACATACCAGAACTTTTAGAATCACCTGACATATATACCGCCGATGAATACTGCAAAAAAATAATGCACTCTATCTCTATGAGCTTAAAAAATACGAAATTAAAAGAAACAAGAAAGATTATATCTGAGGAAGTCTTAAGTCTCATGAAAGAAAGAACAAATTTACAAAACAAACCAAAGTTAAATAAGTCTGAAAGAGACAGGCTGAAACAACTCTACAAAACCACAAGTAAAGAAATCAGAAAATGCTACAACGATTACAGAATCAACACAATAAGAAAACATCTAGATAAATCAAGATCACTAAAAAAAGCATACAAAGAGTTAGATAAGTCAAAAAAATGGATTTCGTCACTTCAATCGTCAGCCCAGACAAAATGTAAGTCTCGACAAGATATTATAAAAACAGCTACGGATTTCTACACGAAACTGTACAGTCAAACAGACTCAGCACAACAAACAAGTACTACTTACCACCATAAACACACCTTCCCAGTTCAAGAGTTCTCGGAGCCCGAAATTTTAGCACAAATAAAGAGACTTAAATCGGAAAAAAGCCCGGGCCCAGACGGCGTTACCAATGAATGCATCAAATACGGAAAAACACTGCTACTAGGGATTGCAATTGCTGGATCCAGCATCCAGCAATCCAGCTGGATCCAGCGCATTTTTCGGTCTGCTGGATCCAGCAGCCAGCGCTGGATCCAGCAGCCAGCGCTGGATCCAGCGCTGCGGATCCGCGAATAAAAAAATCGGCAATAAAATGCGTAATTAACTTTAATAAACTTATTTTACGTCATATTTAAAACGGTTTCGCGTTCCCGCGCGTAGCCCGTGGCCGCTTAGCACAAAATAATTCTATTTCGCCACAATTGTGTGTTTTTTTCAAAAACGTAAGTAGTTTGAAACTGTATTATAACTACTGAAGATCTCAAAATGTATTTATAGTATTTAATTATTTACTGTTACCGCAAAATTCCTTTTAAGTTTCAACTTATGTTTAAACTAAGCACTAGTAAGTAAATTAGTAATATTCAATGTGAAATTGTGAATGCCCAAATGTTGTGCCAAAAAAGCAGGCCATGTATGGTTGATAGCATTATTTATGTACCCACTTATTGTAGTACCTTCGCTGTTACAATTTTAATGACATTTTTTATTCATGTAGATTGCTATAAGGATTAGAAATGGTTACAAAAAGTAATGCCAACTTTTTACATATAAATTTTAACTTTTCTTCCCTGTTAGGAGGGAGCAAAGTAGCAGTTTTCTGTACACGGACTATGTTGGCAGTATAATCATATATGACAGAGTCCAGTTAGGGGCGACGACAAGCGAAACGAGGAGGAGCGTGTTAGTTTGACCGTGAGGAAACCGGAAAAAACTTTTGAAATGTAATAACAATAAATTAAACAATATTCTTGTAAAAAAAGTAAGCAGGTAACTATGTTAAAAAATATATACGTAAGTAAAATACGTAATTGCATCCCTGTCAATAAATTTGGGAGTTCATAGGAGACTCAATATTGCATATAACAGCCCTATAGTAGAGCAAAATGTAATTTTTTTTTGGAATTTTTTCTACCTGCTGGATCCGCGCTGGATCCAGCTGGATTGGCGCCGATCCAGCAAAAATCCAGCTGGATTGAAAACACTGCTGGATTGCAATCCCTAACTGCTACTGACGCCTATCAAGTTATTATGGGACGAAATACTGTGTGAAGAACGAGTTCCAAAGTCATGGACAGAGTCGGAAATAATACTGCTCTACAAGAAAGGTGACCCGTTAGATATCGGCAACTACCGGCCAATAAGTCTCATGCCCTGTCTATATAAATTATTTGCAGCGTGCCTGTCAAACAGAATATCACCAGATATCGACGCACACCAGCCGATCGAGCAAGCTGGATTTCGGAGTGGCTACAGCACGATGGATCACATCCAAGTTGTCGACCAGGTAATAGAAAAATACCTAGAATTTCGTAGACCGCTATATATAGCGTTCATCGACTACAAAAAAGCCTTTGACTCTATATCCCATACTAGCATTTGGAGCGCTCTGGAATCACAAAACATAAATGAAAAATAATCGATGGAATCAGGCGTTACTTTGCGGAAATCCATGTTAATCGTAAACTAGAACTTTCCTTTGCTAATCCGCGAATAGATAACGTGCAAGTCAATCAGTGCTAACCTGTTATAATTACTTGCGTATTTTTTACATGCAATTAATTTTCCCACCCTCCCACCGCAAAAATAAAAATAAATACGCAAATAAATATAACAACCCACCACCAAAAATACAAAACTCGACACGTGTTTCGCCTCTCTACGAGGCATCCTCAGGAGCTGATGTTGACGGTCCGAAGTCCCGCAACTGACTGATCGTCCCCAGAATGGTCGGCCATATTTATACTTTGTCCACCCCCCTACCAAGCAAGTTAGATGGAAAAATTCGTAATAACGGCGATGACGCAACATTCAACTGCTCATTAAGGATTAACCCCCTATTGTTGTACCTAATTATCTCCAACTGTTCCAGAACCCCCAAACGCAGCCCTTTCTCACATACATGTAAAACATCAAAAGAATGATTCTCTGATACAGTATGGTCACTCTCTATCAAATGCTTTGCAAAATTGGATCTCTCTGGATGGTTGTGCCTGTATGATGCCATATGCTCCTTATACCTAGTAGTGAAATTGCGGCCCGTTTGGCCCACGTACACTTTGTTACAAACATCACAGCTCAACTTATAAACCCCAGATTTTTTCCCTTTCTCGATCCTATCTTTGCCGTTACAAAGCTTGGAGTGCAAAGTGTTATTTGTCCTAAAGGCCACAGGAATGCCGTTTGACTTCAAAATCTTATAAATGTCCTCTGACACTTTGCCAACATAAGTAATGCTCGCTTGACACCTCTTAACCGGTTCAGAAGGACGTGCCGCATACAACATATTGTTAACCATAACCATTCGCTTCTTTCTGATGATGCCATCAACGATTGATTTATCATAACCGTTCGAAACTGCCAAGTGGTAAATATTGTCCAATTCGGCTCGATAGTGTTCTGTGTGTGTGTGTGTGTGTGTTGCGGGACTTCGGACCGTCAACATCAGCTCCTGAGGATGCCTCGTAGAGAGGCGAAACACGTGTCGAGTTTTGTATTTTTGGTGGTGGGTTGTTATATTTATTTGCGTATTTATTTTTATTTTTGCGGTGGGAGGGTGGGAAAATTAATTGCATGTAAAAAATACGCAAGTAATTATAACAGGTTAGCACTGATTGACTTGCACGTTATCTATTCGCGGATTAGCAAAGGAAAGTTCTAGTTTACGATTAACATGGATTTCCGCAAAGTAACGCCTGATTCCATCGATTATTTGAAAACGGCTAGCGTGGCCGAACAGGCACGACTTTATGTCAAACTAACCAAACAACATCGTGCAGCTGTCCAGAATGTGTGGTTTAATCAACAGTGCAAGCGTTTGAACGTTGTGCCTAATTACATCCAGTTGCGTTGTAGTAGCAATTCGAGGGCTGCTAAGTTGGCTGTTAGTAGGGCTCAGAGAATTTGGTTGAACAAAGAATCTCGCCATTGGTTTTCGGTTAGAGATAATTTGAAACTGCATCTTAAAGTGTTGTATTCTGAACTCTCATTTAAGTTGCATAATCTCGAGTTTGATATCCTAGACCAAAAGGCGAGATACTTTGCTTCTGAACTTGCACATGAGATGTATACTACTCAGCTAAACAAATTGCGTAGGTTAACGGAGTCGAGTTCGAGTTCGTTTTTGAGGGGGAGGGAAACGGAACCAACACCTCACCATGACTTCCATCCTCGTGTGAAAAATTTAACTGATGTGGAGTTTTCGGAGAATGAAGTAGAGCTTTTAGGAAAAGGGTTGAAATATAATTTCCAGCCAAAAATAACTCAGGGGACGTTAGAGAATTTGGCTGTGGATTCAGAGGTAGCGATAGTGCGGGGCCGTGGTGATTTAGATACCAAGACCATGGTGGCCAATGTTATTAAGAGTACTGTTCCGGCACAGGGTGGTGGATTTAGTTCTGATGGTTTGGCACTGAGAACTATTCAACAGAAAGTGCGAGAAAATGATTTGGTAGTTTCGAAAGCAGACAAAGGAAATTGCATTGTTATTATGGAGAAAGGAAGTTATAATCAGAAAGTTCTTGATCTGATTCAAGGTGATGGCTTTTCGAGTTTGCAGAGAGACCCAACTCCAGGATTCCAGAAAGATCTGAGACAGGCAATTAAGAACTCTATGTTTGTTTTTGAAACTGAACATCAGAAGAGCATGGTTGTGCCAATGAATCCACGAGCTCCTATTCTTTATGGGCTACCTAAGATTCATAAGGATAACATTCCAGTTCGTCCAGTGGTCTCATATTTGGGTGCACCAACTTATAATCTAGCTAAGAGGTTGAATCACATTATTAGAGAAAAGTCTCAGTTCCGGCCGAAGTTTTGTTTGAGGAATAGTTTGCAGTTAATAGAAAAATCAAAGATATTATTATTCCAGATAATGCTGTCTTGCTTTCGTTGGATGTAGATAGTTTGTTTACGAATGTGCCGTATGGGGAGACTTTGGATATTCTAAGGGACCTTTTTGAAAAGCAACGTTTACATCCAGGGGAGGAAGATGAGTTGATAGATCTAACTGCTATATGTATGAAACATAATTATTTTAGATTCGGGGGACAGTATTATTTGCAAAGTGATGGTTTAGCCATGGGTTCTCCACTGAGTCCTTTAATGGCGGATATCTTTATGGACCACTTTGAGAACCAGCATATTGCAGGGAATGATAATATATTGTATTACTTCAGATACGTAGATGATTTGATTATTTGTTGGACGGGGAGTATGGACCTGCTGGATGAATTTGTTACTGGGCTTAATAGTAAACATCCAAAGATCAAGTTTAAGAAGGAACTAGAGCAAGACAAGTCATTGAATTTTCTAGATTTGACCATTACTAGAGTTAATAATAGCCATCAATTTCAAATTTACCGCAAGCCTACACATACTGATACAGTTATACCAGCTTCTTCTACACACCCTTGGCAGCATAGGTTGGCCGCATTTCACTGTTATGTGCATAGGATGTTGTCTGTGCCTCTTTCTGAAGAACACTATCGAGCCGAATTGGACAATATTTACCACTTGGCAGTTTCGAACGGTTATGATAAATCAATCGTTGATGGCATCATCAGAAAGAAGCGAATGGTTATGGTTAACAATATGTTGTATGCGGCACGTCCTTCTGAACCGGTTAAGAGGTGTCAAGCGAGCATTACTTATGTTGGCAAAGTGTCAGAGGACATTTATAAGATTTTGAAGTCAAACGGCATTCCTGTGGCCTTTAGGACAAATAACACTTTGCACTCCAAGCTTTGTAACGGCAAAGATAGGATCGAGAAAGGGAAAAAATCTGGGGTTTATAAGTTGAGCTGTGATGTTTGTAACAAAGTGTACGTGGGCCAAACGGGCCGCAATTTCACTACTAGGTATAAGGAGCATATGGCATCATACAGGCACAACCATCCAGAGAGATCCAATTTTGCAAAGCATTTGATAGAGAGTGACCATACTGTATCAGAGAATCATTCTTTTGATGTTTTACATGTATGTGAGAAAGGGCTGCGTTTGGGGGTTCTGGAACAGTTGGAGATAATTAGGTACAACAATAGGGGGTTAATCCTTAATGAGCAGTTGAATGTTGCGTCATCGCCGTTATTACGAATTTTTCCATCTAACTTGCTTGGTAGGGGGGTGGACAAAGTATAAATATGGCCGACCATTCTGGGGACGATCAGTCAGTTGCGGGACTTCGGACCGTCAACATCAGCTCCTGAGGATGCCTCGTAGAGAGGCGAAACACGTGTCGAGTTTTGTATTTTTGGTGGTGGGTTGTTATATTTATTTGCGTATTTATTTTTATTTTTGCGGTGGGAGGGTGGGAAAATTAATTGCATGTAAAAAATACGCAAGTAATTATAACAGGTTAGCACTGATTGACTTGCACGTTATCTATTCGCGGATTAGCAAAGGAAAGTTCTAGTTTACGATTAATGAAAAATACATAAATATTCTAAAGAACATTTACGCAAATAGTACGAGTAGAGTAAAACTAGACAGGACAGGAACAAATTTCGATATAAAAAGAGGCGTCAGACAGGGCGATCCGATCTCTACAAAATTATTTATAGCTGTCTTACAGCACATTATGCAAGACTTAACCTGGGAAAAGCAAGGTATATATATTAATGGTAGATTTTTAAGTCACCTAAGATTCGCAGACGACATTATATTGTTCGCTGGAAATGCACAACAACTAGAAAAAATGATAACCGAGTTACATCTAGCCAGTATTAAAGTCGGTCTGGAAATGAACATGGGAAAAACTAAACTGATGACTAACCACTATACTACACCTATATTAATAGATAACGTCCCACTAGAGTTCGTCAAAGAATACGTTTACCTGGGCAAGATGATATCATTCAACAAAGAAAGAAATGCCGAAGAAGTAGAGCGGCGAATAGCGATCAGCTGGAGGAAATACTGGGCCCATAAAGAAGTATTTAAATCACAACTACCAATGCCATATAAAAAAAATATTATGGACTCAGACATCCTACCGAGCCTCACATATGGTTGCCAAACTTGGACATTTGACCTCAAAACAAAGAAAAAAATACAAACAACTCAAAGAAGGATGGAGAGAAGCTGCCTCGGAATAAAACTAAAGGACAGAGTAAAGAATACGCTTATCCGAAAGAAAACAAAGGTCAAGGATGCCCTAATTTTCTCACTGAGACGAAAATGGGCGTGGGCGGGCCATGTAGCCAGATACACAGATGACAGATGGACCATTAGAGCAATAAAATGGTCTGGACCACTGGGCAAACGTGCTCAAGCCCGTCCGCGCGCCAGGTGGGCAGACGAGATAGTAGCGACAGCAGGACAAGGATGGCTTGTTACAGCCACAGACAGAGACACATGGAACACTTTGGGGGAGGCTTTTACCCAGAAGGCGTCCACACATATTTGATTTTTAGTCTATAGTTTCTTTTATATTTAATTTAACTAAAAAAAAAAAAACATATTTTAAAGTTCCTTAATAATTTTTGTTACTTACTGTATATATTTGTGTGTGGAATTAAATAAAGCTTTTTTATTTTATTATTATTATTTTCTTTATTCATTTTAATTCTTAGGCTAGGATTTTTATAATATGATTATAAAAGTAAAATACAAAACCACATACAAAACAATACAAAATATATAAACACATTATAAAAAACCTAACCTAGGGTGCCGCCAGCAGCGGGGCAGGGCCCAAGCTTATTATTATTATTATTATCGTGAACCGATTTTCAATTTTTTTTTTAATTGAACGGGTATAACTCCGAGATGGTCCCATTGGCAACAAGTCGGGGTCTGATGATCTTGGAAGGGAATTCTTCAAATGTTATAGGCACATGTAATGTTTTTAGTGTATTTTTCAAAGGTAAGGGGGCCAGCCTGCGTATGGTTGGGTGGGGCAAACAGGCAATAGCAAGACGAGGAACAGGGCTGGTACCGACTACAAAAATGATTGATTTGTTTATAATTTGGATGTTTAGATTATTGCAATCCGATAAGAAATCTGAATTCAAAGGTTCATTATTTTTTGCTTTTTAGTTTCTCCGTGTTTTGTAATGCGCTTATTTTTGAAGGCGGTTTTTTTTAAAGTTTATTTTTATTTACCCAGGGGGATATGGGGCGTTATGGATCCCACTGGCCCGGGAGAGCCAAGTGGGTATGTCCGACTCCCACGGACTAAACCACCTGGGGTGTTCCGACGCTCGCGGGGTTTTGGGAACACGGTTGTAGACCACCGTTACCCCGCTAGCGATCCAACTCAACACTACAGAAAAAGGCAAATGATATCATAAATGCCTACAATCACATCAGAAAACAATGATTCTGCAGATCGGTAACCTTGCGATCATTAATCGTTAGTAATTAAATCGACGCCTTGTGTTCAGGGTAAGTTCCAGACGGCCTTCTGAGACCTTATTTATACCTATTGGAGACCATTCAAAGACGATTATTGCTAAAATGTATCGTTGACTGTACATAGTCCCAATCCCAACCAATTTGGCCTAAGCTACCAAAACTATGAGAAATAAATAATGTTTTTTTTTTATTTATTACTAGGTTTTGCCCACGGCTTCGCTCGCGTTAGAATGAGACAAAAAGTAGCCTATGTCACTCTCCATCCCTTCAACTATCTCCACTTAAAAAATCACGACAATTCATCGCTCCGTTTTGCCGTGAAAGGCGGACAAACAAACAGACACACACACTTTCCCATTTATAATATTAAGTATGGATAAATGGGCTTACTCTTGGCCACAGACTAGCCAAAGGCCATATGGTGGAAATAAAAAATATAAAAATCAAAATACAACTTATTTATAAAATTCTAATGAACACAAGTTAAATTATAATCTATTGAAAATATTTCAACTTGTGCTGTCTTAAAGTAGTCACACTACTATGTATATAAATTAAAACCGAAATAAATTACACATATGAAAGAAAAAAAAAAACAAGACAAACTTTGCAGTATATTGCATGGAAAAATAAACTTTAAGGTGGAATTATAATCCGAAACAAACGATTTTTAAATATATCCAATCAAACGTGTCAAACTAAACACAAAGGAAGACTTCGCTCGGAGTTCTGTTATTATATAAGTATCTTGTTTTTAGGTCTTTCTGCGTCGGGGGTTAAAATAGCTCGTATAGGCATATATTTAAAAAAAGTTTTTCAGTGAAATAGTTAGAGCGGTCTCGGAGTTCGTCGGTAAATAAATAATTAATTAAACATACAAAAATTACTCGTTTAAAGGTAACCAACTCCACCAAGTCAATAAAATGTACAAACAAATAAAAAGACAATTATGAAGATTCTGAACAAAGACAATAACACTATAATATGTAAATTAGTAATAGTTTGTAAACTAAGGAAAAACTCAGAAGCGAAACCTTCGTGATCCTGTGACCGTCACGGTTCAATTCAAAAAGGAATAATTATTCTTCCGTGAGGATAATTGAATAATAATTTTCAAACATTTCCTGAATAGGTGATATAAATAAAGTAAGTGAATAAATCTTCAGGATATTTTTTTTTGTTTACTGAAGAATATGTATATGTATAATTAAAAAAGAAAAACGGAGAATGTATAATTAAAGAAGAAGTACAAAATGTCTTAAAAAAACATTCTCACTGACATATCCGATCCAGATTATTTCAAGAGCTAATTTGACGTATTTGAATCGGGCCGATAGCATGAGTCTGGGTGAAGTTGATAAATATGATACTTTTATCCGGAAAATTAAGGCGATTAAATTCGGGTAGAATTTATTTTGGAAATACCAATTCTAAGAAAAATTTCAGTCTCGGCTAAAGTTAGTGCCACTTAAACAGAGACTTGTTAAATATAAAGCAAATAAAATTATGGCGTGGGGATTTTGAATGCTGGAAATTTCATAAAATTATACCTATTACAGTCAAAGATTAGTTGACAACTATTTTTAACCGACTTCAAAAAAAGGAGGAGGTTCTCAATTCGACTGAATTTTTTTTTTATTTTTTTTTGTATGTATGTTACTCGATATCTCCGAGAATCATGGACCGATTTTCAAAATTTTTTTTCAATCGATTAGGTATAACCCCGAGATAGTCCCATTGGCACCAAGTCGGGGTCTGATGATGGGATCTTGGAGAAATCGAGGGAACTCTTCAAATGTTATAGGCACATGTAATGTTTTTAGTGTATTTTTCAAAGGTACCCCAGTATTTACGCCTGATGGTAATAATTTTATGTGGCTCAGCTGATGATGGAAGGTCCACTCCTCAATGGTTAGGAGTTAAAGGATAATTCTTTCACTACTGTACATATATTCGGACTGATACATATAATATCAATAGGAACCACTAAAAATCAACAAATAAATAAACTTTTTAACAAAAAATAAAACCGCCTTCAAAAATAAGCGCGTTACAAAACACGGAGAAACTAAAAAGCAAAAAATAATAAACCTTTGAATTCAGATTTCTTATCGGATTGCAATAATCTAAACATCCAAATTATAAACAAATCAATTATTTTTGGAGTCGGGGCTAGCCTGCGTATGGTTGGGTGGGGCAACCAGGAAATAGCAAGGCGACGAACAGGTCTGGTACCGACTACAAAAATAATTGATTTGTTTATAATTTGGATGTTTAGATTATTGCAATCCGATAAGAAATCTGAATTCAAAGGTTTATTATTTTTTGCTTTTTAGTTTCTCCGTGTTTTGTAACGCGCTTATTTTTGAATGCGGTTTTATTTTTTATTAAAAAGTTTTGATACCACAAAATGCGCATGATGGCGCTTAACGTACTACATAAAACGTGCAAAGTCAAGATCAAAATCCCTGTCAACCTACCTTGGTCTAAAAAAAGTTCATCTGTACAGTGTTAACGACCAAAAAAATCGGATCCGGAAAGGGCACGGAACGAGAAAGAATGACGCTAAGTTCCTTGACCGACCACATCGAGTTACCTCTCTCTGTCATCCACAGCGAGAGTGATAAGGACGGAAGACTCGAAATTTCGATTTTCGAAGGCAGTTCCTTGACCGGAGAAAGTTTTCTGGATGATGGATGGGTGGGATCACTTTCGGGAACCCGTTCGGAGTCATGGGTGCCTGGTACTTGCGGATATCACTTGTGATTAATGCTTTCTTTCTTAATTATACTCTGGTAAGCCAAATTAGTCAGTAGAAAAAGGTGCGAAATCCAAAATGACATCTTAGGAGATCACGATCAGACCAAGCGATCATTTTATTTTGCCGCCTTTTCTACTGTGTAAGCTAGTTTAATATTTTTCCTTATTTAAAAAAAACATAATTAGGTAACGTACCTAACGTTAAACACACATACTTATAAGTACGAGTAGTTGGCAAAATACACCCTTTTTTATTGAATTCCGTTAACTTTAAGGGAAGATTCATTACATCAAATACAATTAATTTCTCTAAGAAACCAGCGTCTTAACTCTTGTGGTTATCGAGTTATTAAAAAAATAAAGATAATTAGTGAACACGTGTGTCACACAGCCTTTACCTATTCCTAATGTTATTTGTTTTGACATGTGCCGTCAATCACTTGACACTAACTTGAATGTTATTCTTAAGGGTCTCTCACACTAATAAATTCATTTATTATGTGTGAAAATGAAAAAAAAAATATTTTTGTGATTTTAACTAAAAGTGATATACAGGGTGGTTCCTGATAATGAACCTAACCACGTGTCGAATTTAACGGAAAACAAAAGAAAACACGGTGTATAATTGAAATTCAGAATATTTAATACCCTTGTATTATGTATTACGTTACTAGCATCAGGGAAGTTGTAGATTTGATGACATAAGACTACAAGAATATAAGACCACTTCCACTACTTACCTATGTTTTTTTCTTTAGTATACTTTAGTGTCCCACTGCTGGGCAAAGGCTCCTCTTTTCCTCCACTCAACCCTGTCGCTTGCACTTTCCCACCAGCAGGCTTCTTTTTTTATAAACTTTTCATCCTCATACTCATATTTATCAAACTTTACAAGCTTCTTCATTTTCGTGGGCCATTTTTTTCAAAGTTGTCCTCCCCACTTTTTTTGGATTTGGACATTTTTACGTGGTTTCCACTCAGAATCGCGAGCTCTTTCAATTCTAATAGGAGAAAAAAAGTATCCCAATGTTTTGTCCTATTCCGTTACCATTTTTTCATAAATTTTGTATGGCGGTAACGGAATGGAAGGTTCGAAAAAATGTATGGAAATCTTGGGACATTTTTTCTCCTATCAGGATCGAAAGTGCTCGCGATTCTAAGTATTAATCCCGTAAAAAATACCCATGTTACAAAAAAAAAATGGCCCTCGTACATGAATCAATTAAAATCCTAAATATGAATCAAATACAAACCCTTTAACCTTCCCCCACCTATTCATAACTATAAAAATAAAAACTATGAACCAAATAAAACAAACTTGTAATAGGTACAACATTGTTCCTAAAAACCTGATCCCATAACAAGAAACTCCAAATGTTCCCTTTGTATGCTCTTCCCACCATTTCCCTCCATAAAAGAGAAATGGTTTAAACCCCCCCCCCCCCCCCCTGACTAGAAGAGGGGGGGGGGTACACGAGCGACGCGATGGACATTCCACTATCGCTTTCTGAGCTTTCTTCTGTGCAGCCTTGAGTTTTCGGGACAGGAATGGTGTGGAGTCGTAGAGAAAAATGAAGTGCCTCCCAGAAAAAGAAATATGATCACGGGGTGAAACATATTTAGGTGATCTTATACTACTTGGCACTTTGGAAACATTAACTCTAATGTAGGCAAGTAACATTTTTATGGCTTTATTTTGCTAAATATGAGCTTGCTGCAGGCAGGAGATATACTTGATATTGGCATTTTGTTTTAATTTAGTGCCGTGTCTAATACTTTGTATTTAAGAGGATATTATGATTTTTTAGATAAGTAAACAATATTACAAAATATGTTAAGTATTGGCAACTGTCTAAAAACTAATACTTTAGAAGAGGATTATCAGAATCAGAATCAGAATCAGAATAGTTTATTTGCTAGAATACTTAAAATTAACATATCGTACATGATGTTGAGGTACATTGGGTGACAGTATTCAGTCGGTGAACGACATGCAAAAATTATAAAAACATGAAAACATTATCAACACGATAGCATTTTCATAATATACCTTAATACAATTACAGTCAATGCAAAAATCACAATAAAATTACAATACAAATTAAAATAAAATAAATGTAGTCAAGATAATTATAAAATTAGTACATGTCAGTCATTATAATTAAAGTAACAGTTTAAAGTCCATAAATTCCTTAATACTATAAAAACAATTGTCATTTAGCCATTTGGTCAGCACTATCGAAAATCTATTATAATCCATTTGCCTCATATCATCAGGAAGGTTGTTATATAAGACAATGCACATATTATACGCATTCTTGCGATAGATCGCAGTATGACAAGGGGCTGATACAAAAGGCCAATGTATTGAGCTCTTTGGTTACCTGCAAATACATCAGATCTATATCTAAAGAGCTCGGGATGTTTTTTGACAAACAGACATGCTTTTTTTATGTACATGCACGGTAGTGGTAAAATATTTAATTTTTTAAAGACTGGAATGCAGCTATCAGGAATCGAAATATTGGCAATGGCACGAATGCACTTTTTTTGTCTTATAAAAGCTCTAATTGCGTCAACGGAATTGCCCCAAAGTAAGAGCCCATAGTTCAGTACTGAAGCTACATATCCATGATATGCCGTGATAGCAGCTTCAGCTGAAACAGTCATTCTAAGCTTTTTTATGGCAAACACAAAACTGTCCAACTTTTTACACACATAATCTACATGAATTTTCCAGTTTAGATTTTTGTCTATATGTAGACCTAAAAATTTTATGTCATCACAACTATCTATTTCTATATTCTTAAAATTAATATTCAAGTCTCGTGTTCGGGCATTGTATGATTCAAATTGTATAAAATGTGTCTTATTTAAGTTAATATTTAGATTATTACTATTAGTCCATTCGCATATTTCAGCTAAAAACTTATTTATGTTTTCTTCATATGACGCAATGTCGTCGCCTTTTACCATCACAGTTGTATCGTCTGCAAATAAGATGCACTCGGGAGTGATTGCTCGAGGGAGATCGTTGATATATGTAATAAAGAGCAACGGACCTAAATTACTTCCCTGAGGCACTCCCCACAGGTTTTCACGATAATCGGAAACAAAATTCTGCTTTACAAATTTGTTACCAACTTTGACTATTTTTGAGATCTCGGTACGCTGTTTTCTACCTTCTAAGTAAGTTTTGAGCCACGCATGCGCAGGACCTCTAATGCCGTAGGTTTCAAGTTTTCTTAGGAGTATGGAATGATTTACACTGTCAAACGCCTTGCTTAGGTCTAGAAATATTGACATAATAGGTACTTTATTATTGTTAGCTTCGGTTATATACTTGATAAAGTTAAAACAAGCTAATTCCGTTGAGCAACCCTTTCTGAACCCAAATTGATTAGGATGAAGTATTTTGTGTTTGTCAAAAAAATCTGTCAACCATTACAAACATCTGGTGCAATAGATTTTCACATTACGACTTTTAAGCAAGATTGTAAAATTAGTTTAAAAATGATACAGATATGTGTTTCTATAGTCTTAACGAATATTTCACAAGTATTCATATTTAATTTAAGTTTGTATTTTGTCCTGCATGATAAGATGTGTACCTAACTATTGTATACCTTACACTGGTAGGAAATGGAGATACCTACTATGTAATACGACCATCTGTATAACCTGTTTTCATACAATAAATACATTTTACTTTACTTTACTTTACTTTAATGCTCCTTTTTCTAAATATTCTAAAATTCTTTGACCAACAGTGGGATACAATACAAGGCTTTGTATTGTATCCCACTGTTGGCCAAAGACTTTCAATTCCCTTGTAAAAAAAATTACGCGTCAACTTTTATAACCTCAACAAACAGGTGGCGACTCCCTTCTCAGCTCTGTCCCGGAGTGAACGAACTAAATAGGCAAGATGCTCCCGGCTCCTACTTTCTCCGGGGTTAGCGCCCGGAGGGCCGATGACCCACGCGGGTAGTACGCGAAAATCTGGTTCGAAGGACCAAAAACCATACTAAGGTGATCGATGGGATTAAAGGTATGTTAAAAAAAATGACAAATCCCGAATTCTACTTTCTTTGGGGCATGGTCATAGAGCGATGACCCACGCGGGTAGTACGCAAAAATCAGGTTCGAAGGACCAACAAACATATTAATGTAATATAATGAGATCGGTATGTTGGGAGAAATAGATAAGATCCTGAATCCTACTTTCTCATAAGTTCAGACTCTCGGCAAATGATTGGCAAGTACGCGAAAATCCGGTTCAAAGGACCAAATACCACACAAGGGGTTGATGGGATTTTGAAAGATATAGGCAATATCCCGAATTTAACTTTCTTCAGAGTAAGGTCGTAGGCCAATGTACTATCAGCTGCAAAAGTGGATGGCGAATTTGTCAATGAATTCATTCATAATTTATCCATGCACTTTTGCAGCTGATAGTACCATGTGGGCAGTACACAAAAATCCGGCTCGAAGGACCAAAAACCATACTGTGGTGAAAGACGGTGATATTGTATTGAAAGACAGGATCCCGAATCCTGCTTTCTACCTGATTAAGACATGACCAATGCCGTTCATGCGGGTAGTACAACATACGTGAAAATCTGGTTGAAAGGACCACCAAAACCAGACGTATTAAAGATAATACAATAGGTTTTATGGTGTATTGAAAGAAACCGGGTTCAGGGGGGTTACCATGACGTGCTAAAGCCGTTCAGTTTAGGTTGAGAGAGAGGGACGGAGCTATGTAACTGCTATAGCTGTGTCCCTTTCTCTCAACCTAAACTGAACATCTTTAGTACGTCATGGTAACCCCCCAGGTTACAATAGGCTTATTCATCGTTCTAAATGTAACACTCGGGACTGATAAAGTTCATACAAAAAAGCGTACCCCTGAAATGTATGGGCCTTTTAGGCTTGAAACTAGATGGCGCTGCTTCGCAGCCTGGAAGTGGCCAAAATCATATTTTCCCCAAATATTTTTATTTTTTATAAGAACAAATGACATACCTACTTCTTTACTTTAATATCATGACGTGATCAATACACATTTAGAAAAAAAAAATTTGTAGGCATCATTAGTGTAGTTAGTGGCAACCCTGGCTGTCAAACGATAAGCAGCTGATTTTGCTAGGTCCCTTTGAAATAATTATTTTTTAAGCATATTTTAAGTATTCATTAGTATTTAAAGTGTGAAATTAGTATATTTAACATTAAGTTTTGTATAATATAAGTAGTGAAGTGCTTTAGTGACGTTTACAAGTGTCTTTGATGTCTCAGGTTTGTAGCCGTTATAGGTTATAAATTTGAAATATCTGTTCGCCTTTGTACACTTTCTGAGTCTTATTATCACTAGTTAGTACCGATTGTGTTTCTTTTTCAGTGTTAATCATTGTACAAGGCTAGAACAAGTGTAGGCATAGTGAAACGTCACTATTTCATGTAAGTAACCGCTGAGCTTGAGTAGGCAATTCCTTGCTTTGTTTTGTTTAATTCTTTTAAAAACCCATTTACAATGCAAACACGCAGAGCAGCTGCCGCCGCTGCAGCAGCGGCTCTCCAGCAGGAGCCTGAGAAGTGTGATAAGCTCCAACTTACCTTGCTGGAATTAAAACAATCCAAGGAGTTTAGTGCTCAATTGCTCAGTGAAAGAGAAGACAGTGAGAAGGAGCTATTATTGGTAATTGATAAAAACGATAAGTTAAAAAAGGAACTGTGTACACTAGAGAGTGATTTTAATAATGTAAACTCGGAGCGGGCCCGGCTTCAGGAGACGGTTGACAGGTTTATGGAGTGTAATGCTGCATATGAACAGGCCCTGAAAGACATCGACTCATTGGAGAGAGCACTGCACGACGCCCACGAACACATCTACGAGCTACGGGAGGCCCAAAACCAAGCAGCTGCGGCACACACTCAGACCTTGTTTGAGGAACTGGTCCGGCCTGCATCTCAGTTGGTTACCGCAGCAATTGAAAACCCTTCAGTAACTACAGATTTAACCAATGATGCCACTACACCAAGGTTAGTAAATTGCAGCGGAAACAAACTAAAGAAGTATATAAAATTAAATAAACTGATCAAAAAAAATCAAAAGATGTCAAAAATTAATAAATTGTTTTTTAAAAAATTGAGATTTTGTAAAGTTAATATAAGTTTAGTAGATAAGTTAGATTTGTATACAGCTCAGTTAGAACACAGTAGATTACAGTATGAAACTGACACACAGGCATTAAAGTTAAAAATTCAAAGCCTAGAGGATTCAATAAAATCTTTAGATGTGATAAATGAGAGTTCAAAAAAAGTTATTAGTGAATATTCTTTAGCCATGGATGATTTAATATCCCAGATTAAGCATAATTCAGAGCGGTTTGAGTCGTTGACAAATGCCCAGGCATGTGCATGTAAGCAAGTGACTGGAGATTTGTCGACCAGTGCGCTTAACCCAAGCCTGTGTGACAGTTTACCGCAGGGGCAAATGAATGATAATGGCCCCTTCCACACTTCACAACAAAGCACACCTAAACCTAATGTTGTTATGTACTGTGATGAGATTGGGAGCAATATGAGCTCATTTTTAAACTTTTACTTAAAGGGACTTAGTACAATCAATAACTGTCTGCCTCATAGCAGCTTTGAAAATATCATTAAACAAATTTTAAATGACAGTAATATCAATTGTAAGACAACACTGCTTATCTTTATGGGGAATAGGGGTAATGTAAACAAAAATAATTTAGTAAAATATTATGAACAATTAAACTCATTGGCAGTGCATGAAATTATTTTCTTTACATTCCCCTATTGTAACCAGATGTCAGAGGCAGAAAAAAAGAAAATAACACTAGACATAAGTTGAATGTAGCTTTATATAATCTTTGTACATATAGTAGTAAGGTTAGCATAATTGACACTAACAAATTTGTTAGTAAATACCATATGCCTATGGTGTTTTTGACTAAAGGTAAATGTTACCTTTCAAATTATTATAAAAGACAAATAGCTTTATCGCTATCCTATTTATTTGACATTTCTGCCAAGAATTTGGCAGACAACTCTGCTCCTATTGAGCAGCAAAGTATGAACTTGGAATTGGTTCCAGTCATAACCAATGATTTAAACCAGCTTCTAAGACAAAAGATTCTGTCTCTGGCAATTTAATTTTAAGTAACTATAAGAATCAATACTGTGAGCAAGGAAAGTATATCCACCTGGTGCATCAAAATATTCAATGTATTAGAGGAAAAGATTTACAAATTGAACTATTCATGAACGAATTTTATGTAGACATTTTATGTATTACTGAACACTGGTTAAAAAACAATGAATTAATGCCTCAATTTAATAATCACCAGGTGGCAAGTTCGTTCACCAGACATAGTTCCATACATGGTGGGTCGTTAATTATAATAAATAGCCAGTTAAAATTTAAGGAACGTAAGGATATCGTTTCCATGTCTGTTGAACGGACTATAGAACTAAGTGCTGTAGAATTGGAGCAATTTATTGTTGTCTGTGTGTATAGGCCGCCATTAAGTAATTTTGAAACTTTTGAAAAAATTATGGAATCTGTGCTACTTAAAATATCATCTTCTAGTAAAAAAATACTTATATGCGGCGACTTTAATGTAAATATCTTGGAAAATTCAACAATAAGTATCAGATTGTTGAATCTTTTCAAATCATGTAATCTCAATCATATTTTTATGGAGCCTACTAGAGTGACTGCCACTAATGCCACCTGTATAGATAATATTTTCACTGATATTTTTCCTACTACTAAAAATGTAATTAGCAACTTAGAATCAGACCATTTAGGTCAATTGATAGTATTTGAGACATTAAGGAAAAATACTTTGAGAAAACAAATAACTTTTGTACCAGTAACCTCCGACCGCGTGGAACGAATGAGGCAAAGTTTGGTTCAGGCGCTACCCTCCCTGTCTTCCGATATGAGTCCTAATAGTATGTATAATTCATTCTTTCACACTTTTCTGCAACATTGTAATGCAATATTTACTTCAAAATCGGTCGTAGTTAGTGGTGCATCAGTTTTTAGTGAATGGGCTACTGCAGAGTTACATCAACGAAGACGTGCATTGTATGCCTTGTATGAAGAACGGCGGTTTAATACGAGTGATGAATTTAAAGAACATGTTAAGCAATATTCGAAGAAGTTCAAGATAGATTGTCATATCGCTAAGCGAAATTATCTTAGTAATAAAATAAAAAATAGCTCTGACATTATTAAAGCAACGTGGAAAGTAATTAATGTGGAAACTGGTCGTTCGAAACACGCAGTAAAAGATATTAAACTGAATATTGATAACAAAATTATAGATTCCAATTTCGAAGTAGCAACAGAGTTCGAAAAATTTTTCACCGAGATACCAGCATTCACAACTAAGGATTTAAATTCATCACCCTTATCTGCCGTCACATTATTAGAGGAAAACGTTCCTGAGTGTTGTAGAGACCTTTATTTTGAACATGTTTGTACCTCAGATATAGTAAAGGCATTTAAATCAATTAATGTCAAAAAAACTAGTGACCTCTGGGGGATCTCCGTCCATGCCGTAAAATCCTTAGTTGAGATTGTAGCGCCTGACTTAGCAGTTATATTCAACAACAGTGTTGACTGTGGCGAGTTTCCTGATCTAATGAAACATAGCAAAATAACTCCTTTATTTAAATCCGGCAGCCACTCTGACCCCACTAACTTTAGACCAATATCTGTGCTGCCAACTTTCAGTAAAATATTTGAAAAATTAATTCTTTCTCAATTAGTACGACATTTTAACGTTAATAATTTAATGCATAATAAGCAATTTGGCTTCACACGGGGTCGCTCGACAACCGATGCTGGTGTTGAGCTAATTAAGCATATTTTCGATGCCTGGGAGGAGTCACAAGATGCTTTAGGTATCTTTTGTGATTTATCTAAGGCCTTCGACTGTGTTTGTCATGAAACATTGATCAGGAAACTACATTATTATGGAGTCAGAGGATCAGCACTAAATTTACTCAAGTCCTACTTAAATGGTAGAATACAAAGGGTAGATGTCAATGGACAGAGATCAACTGGGTCATTGGTCTCTATGGGTGTACCACAGGGATCAATATTGGGGCCTTTCCTGTTCCTTATCTACATAAATGACTTGCCATTCCTTGTAAAGACCCACCATGATATAGTATTGTTTGCAGACGACACCTCACTTATTTTCAAACTCAAACGACAGCAACAAGCTCACAGTGATGTAAACAATGCTATCTCTAAAGTAGTGAACTGGTTCAATGCTAATAATTTATTATTAAATGAAAAAAAGACTAAATGTATTAAGTTTGTCACTAATAGTAACGTAAGGAATGAGCAAACAAGTGTCGTTGTGAAGGATGAGGAATTGGAACTGGTAGATAGTACAGTTTTTCTTGGTATAACTTTAGATTCTAAACTTCAGTGGGGTCCCCATATTGTTAACCTCTCGAATAGACTTAGTTCTGCAGCTTTTGCAGTGAGCAAGATCCGTCAGTTAACAGACGTGAAAACAGCTCGATTAGTTTATTTTAGTTACTTTCACAGCATTATGTCATATGGTATTTTACTTTGGGGCAGTGCTTCAGAGATAAATACCATATTTATTCTGCAGAAGAGGGCTATTCGAGCAATATATAAAATGAACCATAGAGACTCACTTAGAGATAAGTTTAAGGACATTAATATAATGACAGTGCATTGTCAATATATTTATGAGAATATTATGTATGTACATAAAAACATTTGTAATTTTAAGAAAAACTGTGATGTACATAGTATAAATACTAGAAATAAACATAAACTCGCGGTACCCTTCACACGGCTCTGTAAAATTAAAAAATCATTCATGGGTAATTGTGTTCGATTTTATAATAAACTTCCGAATCATATTACTGACTTGTCAATTAATAAATTTAAGAATCATGTAAAGCGTGTACTCATTTCCAAAGCTTATTATACAACACAAGGGTTGTCTATTGTTTGCCCGACAGTCATTTAACATAATATTCATTTGCCCGAATCTAACTTGCCTGAATTTCATTTGCCCGAATGATTTGTTTACCATAAAAATCATATGACATACTCGTTGTTTATCCGAATATTACCTTCCATAATCATACAATGCCATACTATTTGTTAGCCATATTATTAAGTGCAATAATATGGTTTCATAGAATATTCAAACGCCATAAGCAATTATTGCCATATTAATTGTTGCCCATATTATTACCTAACCTAACCTACTTTCTGATAGCAGTTTCATTTTCCAGGGGTCACAGTTCTAACCTAACCTAACCTACTTTTCCAGCAGTTTCATTCTCCAGGGGGTCACAGTTCTAACCTAACCTAACCTACTTTCTGATAGCAGTTTCATTTTCCAGGGGTCGCAGTTCTAACCTAACCTAACCTACTGTCTGATAGTATTTTTATTTTCCGGGGGTCACAGTTCTAACCTAACCTAACCTACTTTTCAAGCAGTTTCCTTTTCCAGAGGTTCACAGTTCTAACCTAACCTAACCTACTTTCTGATAGCAGTTTCATTTTCCAGGGGTCACAGTTCTAACCTAACCTACTTTCTGATAGCAGTTTCATTCTCTAGTCCTTCTAGTACCTATTATAGTAGTTTTCGATTCTGCCAAAGCACATTATGGAAATTGACTTTTCTGGTCGCTAATTTGTATGACAAATGATGGTATGGAATGTGGTAATTACGGATTTCGATGATTCTGACAAATGACATTATGGAAACTGACTTTATGGGAAACAAAGTTTCTGGCACTAGATTAATATAGTAAACAATGATTATGGCATAAGATGTTATGAGAAACAATATTATGATTGTTGAATAGGATGGCAAATAAAATTATGGCAAATGAAATTCTGGCAAATGGGGGTATCCCCAACACAAGACTACATGAATGATAAAACAACGTGGGATTAATTGTTATTCGAAATGGTTTCTTATTTTTACGTGTTTTATTATTATTATTGTTGATGAAATTAATATTGTATTTTTTTGGACATTGGATTTTTCCTAGAAATATTCTAGACATGTATTTTTATATATACATATACCTAATTATATATTTTTTGTTTAACGATTATTTTTATATGAAATTGTATATTATAGACTCAATATTATTATGAACAATAATTTACAACAATAAATTGCTCTGATAATTAGGTTAGATTAAGATCATAATATATATGTAATGAACTATTCATAAGAGCTTGTAACTAGGCCTACATGAATAAAGATATTTTGAATTGAATTTGAATAATGAATTGAATTAGTAGCATACCCTTGAAAATATGCAAAACAGCGCCATCTTGTTAGGAGGTAGGGCATAGCGAATGATATTCCGCTTTGTGTGGTAGGGCACAGCACAGAGGATATCGTCTCGCTCGAATCTAGAGCAGAGCCCAACTGGGGTAGTACCTCTGTCTTACAGAAGACCGCAGCCAAATGGCACTAGACCCTACTCATAGTGTTGTGTTCCTGCCGGTGAGTAAGGCTGCCAGAGCTCAACGAGGGTGCGGTGTGCTGATGACGGGAGGACTTACGGAACTAACTTGTTCCGTAACAAGTCCGTGTGTTCCGTCTATTGTCCTTTGAGTCGTCGGCAACCCGAACCCTCCTTAGAACTTGTACACTCCTTTTTGCTGTGTACTTAACACAGCAAAAGGGAATATACAAGTTTCTAATGGGGTGGCAAAATCTAGTTTTAAGCCTAAAAGGCCAATACATTTCAGGGGTACGCTTTTTTATGGGCTTTGTCTGTCTCGGTGTTATACCGTCCTTGGTAATACCATAGCTGGGCATTAACTCGTTAATCCGTTAATCGTTAATTAACGAAGTTAACATTTCGATTAACGGATTAACTTTTAAGTTAACTTGAAAAAATGTTAACGGACTCGTTAACTTCCGTTAAATTTCTCCGAGTCCGTTAATCGTTAATCTAGTAGGGCACAGGCGCCATCTGCGCTGCGAAAAACACGTTTTGAACGCTACTATAAAAGCCCGAAGTACGGCAAATCCTATGATTTGCCGGTAAATCCTAGGTTTTACCGATGTCGATTGCTAAAAGTCCGAAATATTAAGTACCTAAAAAGTATTCTTCACGTGGATTTGCTTTTACTAACTTTGATTCGGTGAATCCTAAACTTTACCATGGCGACTGTTGTAGTGATAGGGCAGCAAATTCGAGCCCTATTTACGACCACATTCGCTTCCCTAGCCTCTACCACCCAAAGTGCCACAACAGTCCCGTCACCGCCAGCATCTCTCCTGACACAGCTCTTGGCAGTAGCTCAGGCGATCACTGCCTTCCACGTGCAGCCTAGAGTTCAATAGGCTGTACTTCGGCCTTTTACAGAAATATAATACGTTATAGTGGATACTGATGCAACTAAATATTTAAAGAAAAGTTCATTTTTTTTCACGTGTTAATGGATTAACGATTAACTTTAACTTACGTTAAATTTGTCGAAATGTATCGCTTTAACGATTAACGAAGTTAACTTTTTTAGTAACGGATTAGCGATTAACGAAGTTAACTATTTGATTAACGGTGCCCAGCTATGGGTAATACCTATGTATTCTTTATGCTTTAAGTCAAATTATAAACTGAAAACGGTTCATTTCTTGCCTTGTGTTGACAAAATGACCCATTTTCATCTCCAGCGTGGAAAGTCCATTGTAAGTGCATTTCCATTGAGAGTGCATCAAAAGCTCGGCCGCCGAAAACTGCATAGGCGGTGTCAACGCACTACGTACACCCACTGTGGGACGTGGTTATACTGGTACGATTTTTATAAAGTTTAATTAAGATGAAAATAATAATATAATTTCAGGATTACACCAGCAGAAATGACGAAACAGATGTGTTATGTGTTGTATTTTAATATGGGCTCAAGGTCTGAAATAAATGATATATTTTTTTTTATGAACACGGGAAATTGTTTACAAGACATTTACGTCGCGTTTTTGCAGATTAACGCGAAATTTGGCATTGATATAAAATCGACAGATTTAAAATGAATCTTTAATACCTAAAGATATAGATACAATACATTAATGCGAGAGCATTGCGACTTTAGTAATAGAGTCGCAATAAAATACAACAGTAATCAACAGCTATACACAAAAATTTACCATCAGGCGGGCCGTATGTTTGATTGCAACCATGTGGTATTAAAAAAACAGAACAATTGCACACGTCATAAAAAAATTACATCAAAAATTAGTAGTTTAAGAAATTGCCGATTCCTGGTAGATAATACTACAATCTTTCAAAAATAAAAAGATGTCGGTATTTATATTAAAACATATTTTTTTACAATATATATATAAAAGATATAAGTATAAAATATTTATAAAAAGCGCTGATGGCCTAGCGGTAAGAGCGTGCGACTTTCGATCCGGAGGTCGCGGGTTCGAACCCAGGCTCGTACCAATGAGTTTTTCGGAACTTAATATGTGCGAAATGTCATTTGATATTTGCCAGTCGCTTTTCGGTGAAGGAAAACATCGTGAGGAAACCGGGCTAATTTCAATAAGGTCTAGTTACCCTTCGGGTTGGAAGGTCAGATAGCAGTCGCTTTCGTAAAACTAGTGCCTACGCCAAATCTTGGGATTAGTTGTCAAAGCGGACCCCAGAATCCCATGAGCCGTGACAAATGCCGGGATAACGCAAGGAGGATGATGATATAAAAGATATAAGTATAAACCAAAACATTTAACCAACGGTCCGTGCAGCGTGCGTGCACGTGGAAGGCCGCACGCGCAGGTCGCCGACCGACTCCCACGCAGCCTGCGCCGGGATCTATGGAAAATGAGCCTCCACGCTTTTTATATAAAAAAAATAAAAATATATATTTTCAGGAAGCTGTCATTGATACGAGTGTTTGTGAAATTTACGAAATAGATGCAAAACACACTGAAATAATTGTAAAACATAAATAAAATGCATTGTTCATACCGTATAATACTTTTTATAGTCTAAGTAGTAGTCTAGGTAGTATCATGCTTCCAATTTTATCACTTATCCACGTGGATAATCTTATCAGATATCTATCTGTCACGCTTTGGCAAGTATGTCAGTGTGAGAGTGACCGATGTCTTATTCACGTGGATAAGTGATAAAATTGGAAACATAATACGCTGGGTTGTCCAACAAAAATCCTTGGCTGATTGAAACATCCTTTGCCTGAAGTATTATACGGATTGTATTAATTTTTAAAACTAAATCCCTTCCCAAAACCTAACCTCCCTTAGTTCCCAAGGGAGCTAAATGGTGAGTACATTATTCTTCAGTACACGTAGATGCAACCAGGGGGCCGAATTTTGAGTCTCACTGTCACTAAAATACCGGTTGAAAACGGTGAATTGCCTATTATTTTCAGTGACAATTTTCTGAATTCGAACGCCGTGAGACTCAAAAATCGGCCCCCAGACCTTTAAATTTAATAGCAAATGTGAAAATAAATAAATATTGTGAGGACATCTAGCCCTAAACCACACCTCGGACACTAGCGATCAAATATATGAAAGAGGCGCGTTCCTAGCACACAGTCTAAGCTCGTGTAGGTGAACGCGTACCATGCTTGTATGAGTGAGATATGACAGGTCAACTATTCGCGTTTTTGACAGGCGGTAACTGTGAGGTAACCGAGAGGTGGGCGGCACTTTCAGCGGGGAGCGGGAGTGGCCATACTGTATGATAGTACTCTTTATTATACTGTACCTAAACTGAGCAAAACTTGTAATAAATATAATGTTACTTTCCTATGAATAATAAATAAAAATACAACCTTTATGTAAGTCAAAAATTCAAATTTGCGGAATGTCAGATATTTAAATATTTCAGTATTTTAAGTAAATAGATAGGTACCCACTGCTGCCTCTTACATAAAACGTGTGATAAAAATTGAAATTTACCCATAGTTAAAAGTTTTAAACATAAAAACACTTCTTCACATCAATGAACATCTGGTGCCAATTTAAAAGAAAACATACCATATTTCCGAAACTCAATGTATGGGAATATTCACGCTTCTACCATCTCATTGAAATCAGAGCGCCTTTGATCAAAAACCTTCCCAAAAACGTCTTATAACAATTAAAACTAAAGCGTTGATACGACGTTTTGCTTTTGAGCGATAACACAGGTGTGTGAATGGATGCGATGTCAGCGCGTAAAACAATGGTCGTTCGAGTGAGCCTTCTGTGGAATGTGTTCTGTGAAAATTAGTCATTTGGGTTGACCACCGGCCGGTTATGCTGCCTTGGTACTTTTGGGTGGAAACTTTGTAGTTGCTAGTAAAAGTAAAATACTTCTTAATGTAAAATTTCTTATGCTATCAAAATGGTGTCAATTGAGGAAAATTTTGAACTTTGAATGTTTTTTAAAGGAATATTTTCGATTTTGTTCGAAAATGTATGAAAGCGATGAAAAAGATTTTTTTGCGAATTTAACTAAAAGTGATATACAGGAACGATATGTCGAATTTAACAAAAAACAAAAAAAAACACGGTGTATAGAAAAACATAGTGCCTTTTCTACGTGCTCACCGAAGGATTGCCGCGACAGCGCCGGTCGGTATCTAGCACGCTTACATAACGCGCGGCGGCCCGGAACGGAACACTTTCGATGCCGGCCGACTACATCCGAAAAGGAGGCTTTACAATCGTGATGGGACTACCACATAGGGGCATTTTCAAAATTTGGGACACCCCAATTAGCGTAAGTTGTTCTTGTCATAAACTAGTAAACACTCCATGACACATCGGTATTCATATTTCACTTGCTGAGCCTCGTGTGGTGTCGGAGTGATTCGTGAAGTGTGTCGTGTTTGCTTACTCTGCTTCTCGATCAGGTATTACATTTTCTTATTCACACTTTCAAATAAAAATTTGTTCATAATGAAGTACAAAGCTTCATTGATTTATTTTGTTACAAAAGTTAAAAAATAAATACATAATGCGTAATTGGACCTATGTTCATATTATAACATTATTTACTTGTAATTAAGTCAGGAATATGTGGTTGAAATCGGTCGGGTTTTAGCAGCCCACGGTGTATATGGCACGCGTGTTCAGTGGATACATGTGGAACTCAACTTAATAGTGTAATAAGTAATGGAAAAAATGGATCAGTTACAATTTTCCCCCATCGGGGTTTGTCCCACTGTACCTTACGATAAATAATACACACCACCTCCGATCACACACGATCTCCGATTGTTTGTTTGTTTATTTTTCTTTCTGACTCTTGGAGACCATATACATCTCCAAGGAAAAAAGTAGATTAAGTATACTTATTTTTTTTTTTTCCTTTGCTTAAGACAACAAGAGTCTTTAACAACTCTAAAGTTATTTTAGTTATTCGGTTTTTTTCTTCATGTATAATTTTTTTAGATGTACTTTGACACTTAGAGACTCTATACATCTCTAACATCTCTTATTAATAATCATAATAGCTTTGTACTTTGTATAATTTCTTGTGTTAATATTTTTTTTAATGAATACTTTTGCTTATTAAATTGTATCTTGTTTTTTTTTAATGCATGTTAAATATAAGATGTAATGTTTTGAAAAGAAGTGGCCCGCCGAGTTTCTTGCCGGTCCCATAGTGGATACCCTCCTCCAACTGAGGGGGACTGAAATCTTCTCGAGGCTGAGGCGTAGGGTTAGAGCCGGCGTAGTTTTATTTGACGTTCATAAGCGCATTGTAATATGCCTACTTGGAAAAAAAAAAAAACCGGCCAAGTGCGAGTCGGACTCGCCCACAGAGGGTTCCGTACCTACAAAACTTTTACGTTACTCACATAATTCTAAAGACTGGGCTAGGCTAGAAGTATAGGTTCTCTAATGAGCATAATTGTGTTTAGCGCCACCTCTCGACGAATTCGCGAACTAATTAGCACAGCTTGCGTGAGGTCTTTTATAATGTTAACCAAATTCAACATTTTTATTTTATTTTAAAGTAGGTGTTTTATGTAAAATTTCGTAGCTATAAATTTCAACACCCTTATTCATAAACGTACACTAAAGTATCCAGCCGATAAAGTTCGTTTTCCCCTCACTAGTTCGGAAACACATGTTTTGTCCTTTAATACCAGCGGGTAAAAACGCATTTTATCCACTAGTGAGTAAAGTAATTTGACCTTGAATAAAGTCAAATTAACTGCATTAAAATTGATAAAAGTAGGTGAATCTAGTAATAAAGATGATTTACCACCTGTGGAACTACTGGAAGTAGTGATAAACGCATTTTTTGCGTTGTAGTTTCCTCGCTATAGTGAGGGGAAAAGTTTTGTGTTACACTCTCGGGTGCAAATGTATTTTACTTCTCGTGTATTAAAAACACTCGCAAGTTCAGGATTCTATTCTCGAACCACTCGCTTCGCTCGTGGTTCAACTATAGAATCCTTTCACTTGCTCGTTTTTCAATTCCACACTCGGCGTTAAAATACAACTTTGCCCCCTTGTATAACAAATAACTATTGTCCCTTTCTATCACACCAATACGTCGGAAAGGGACAAACGAAATTTATCGGCTTGATAACTTTAGTGTACGTTTATGAATAACGGGGTAAGTAAGTATGGTAAACATCAGAAAGGGTGAGTAAAACAATCTGAAAGGTTCTAAGTTTTACTTAAAGGTTTTTTTAATCTAATCCAAATTTGGTTATGGTAGCTGAAAAAGTATACAGAATAGTATAACGCAAGTTTCTAGCGGGAAATTACTAAATAAATATTATTTAGTAAATACATTATCTATTGTTGTATTTAGGATTTACCGAACCAACGTCGGTGTAAGTCCAAAGAGAACAATATTTATTAACATTTCGCTATTACCAATTGGCAGCTGGGATTTTTCAAGAGATTTTGGCGAACTTCGGTCTTTTACAGTAACATAATAAACTTACCCAAAAAATTAATAGTTGATAACTGATGCAACTAGCTACAGTAAAATTATTTTTTATCATGATTAACGGATTATCGATTAACTTTAACTTCCGTTAAATTTGTTGAAATGTATCGCTTTAACGATTAACGAAGTTAACTTTTATAGTAACGGATTAGCGATTATCGAAGTTAACTATTTGATTAACGGTGCCCAGCTATGAGTATAATTAATACACTTAATTGTAAAAATGTAATGTATACGGATTAATGAATTTAATATAGATAAGTAATTATTGATATATGGCAAAACGAAGGAAATTGTTTACACCTCCGCAAATAAGTATCTAATGATAATTTTTAATTTACCATGTTACTTCACGTACTAAATAAGTACCTAGTTATTTTAAAAACCCTAAAAATGTCTATTGAGTTTCTGCCACAGACCACCATGTGGTTTCTGCATATATTGCAGAGACATTGCAGAGAGCGCACGCGGACACCGGCGCGGCGCCAGTGGACGCGTCTGTGTGCGTGAGCTAGGTATGCATACAACTACAACTGCTGTAGGCACCGCCCCCCTCAGTAGATCGATGCGATAACATCGATTTAAACTTCCCTAGCCTCGTGGCGCCCACCATACAAAATTTTTGCTAGGGAATTTTGATTCTTATTGTACTTGAGATTGAATTCAATTTCAGTTATTCGAAACATTTTAGAAACAAAAGAAATTATATTTTATTTGTTTACATGAGAGTTAAAATTCCATTGAAACCATTATGTACTTTAGAAAGTACATTCGGCGCCACGAGGCTAGAGTAGATATCTACACTGTCACCTACAGTCCGATCGCTTAGTTGCAAATGTGTGCGTCTAGTTGACAAACGAAAACTTCGCAATGTAGTAAAAACTACTTTCATTTTTTTACAAAAACAACGTTATTTCTTAGTAATTAAAGTTCAATTTCAAATGCAAGCAATTGGCGTGCACACTTACGCCGTGTCTTGCGTGGGCGACGGTCGCGCGACCGTCGCCGTCACGTCTCATCGCATCGTCTACTTCCATATCGATAAGGTTTGATTTCGTATGCGTCGCATCGCCGTCGCGCGACCGTCGCCCACGCAAGCCATCGGCTTATCAGTCGCGGTCGTCAGACGCGTCCCATAATTTGTTTCAAGCTTTATACACAAGTTTTCCTTTCAATAGCAATAGCTAACGTAACGCTTGGCTTGAGTAATAAAAACTGTATAGTTAAATTAATAAAATATGTATAAGTAGGATATTGAAATCTTCTTTCTTCGTTGAGCCATCACAGCTAACTTTAACTTACAAACGGTCTTAAGCACCTGCACTTCTGAAGGCGCTTAAGTCATTTATGCTAATAAAAAAAAACCACAACGTTCTATGAACATTGGTCAAGTGCGAGTCGGTTTTCGACTTTTCCATACAAAGAACTCATGAGCGCCTGAACGACTATAATGGCAAAGTTAACGTTTCGCACTTTCAAGACTTTACGTATATATCTCGGAAACGATAAGAGATAGAGCAAAATGGACTTCAGATTTGGGCCTTCGGTGGCACAAATTCTATGTTTTCGTCAACAGACACCTTTTTTGGACCGATTTGAATAAAATTTTGCTCAGTCAATTTATAAACGGTCTTAAGCGCCTCCTTTTTAGTAGGAACTTAAGTCATTTTGTACAAATGAAAAAAAAATTGAACAAGTTCTAAAAAGAAAAAGACAGAAATGAATTTCTTTATACCTGTCCAACTCGCTTAGACAATTTTAAGACGTTTAGTAACTACTTGCAGCGGCAGTGAGTGAAATTCGTAATCTGAGTTTTTTCTCTTAAGTCCGACTTACGCTTGACTGTAGATTTCTAATAGGTTTTCCTGTAATCTACAGGGAGAGGGCTATCTCGTGTATTTTTTTGAAAATTTTACGCTAAGTAGTTTCGGAGATAAGGGGGGGGAATGGTAATTTTTTGCTTATTTTCTTAAATTACTTCTAAATTACCAAAACAAAAAATATAAAAAAAATATATTTCAGATGCTGATAAAATGCTCTTTCATTTGATATGTAACACAATATAGTTTTAATAACTTTGATTTTTAATTTTCAATTTTACCCCCCAAAAGTGACCCCTGTGATTAAATTTCATTTAATTAAATTACATGTCCGTCTTTGGGCCACAGGTTTACATACGTGTGCCAAATTTCAAGTAAATCGGTGCAGTAGTTTCGGAGAAATCGGCTGTGACAGAGGGACAGACAGACACGCGAGTGATCCTATAAGGGTTCCGTTTTTCCTCTTTGAGGTACGGAACCCTAAAAAAAGAGCTACACTGTACTATCATATATATGCCAACGTCACGATCGCTTAAGCTTCTAAGGCCGTTTTCACATTATCCGATCCGATATCGGATGTAGGAAGGATGTAAAATGTAAGATTTATGCGCTTCCAGGTCTTCATTTATGTATTCAATAAATCGTTATGACTAAAAAACGATATAAAACGCAAAAATTGCGGATTTAATGCTGATGGCACTCTCCTATAACAGTTTTTGTTCGAGGCACCATCGAACTGCCGATATCGGCAGGACGCTTCCGACCATTTTTAGCATGCCGGACCCCCCGCCAGTTGTCGGCCGATAATATTTTGTTTGTGTGCGTATATAATGTAGGTATAAGTTTGTAGTAGTGTGCGTGCCAAAAATGGCGTCTATTAAACAGTTGTTAATGATCGAAATTCAAATTAGTTGACAGTTTCCATTGAAAAAAAAAAGGTTGTAATGCATCGGTCCGAATTGCGGATACTAGTTTTTTCATCTTTTAGTAGATATATTTGAATTTAAAATTATTTATTTTGCCTGACACTCTGTGTATTTTTTAAGCTCGTTATTTTAATTTTACATTTATTTGGAATATTAGTGCTTATAATTATTAAATATAAAACATTTTTTAATTATTTCTTGATACAAAATCATACTTCATTGATTTGGAACAATGCGTTTTATCGGACCTACATCCGACACTATCGGAAGCATTTACCGGATGTAGGATGTCGGTCCGACACCCGATATCGGATCGGATAATGTGAAAACGGCCTAAGGGTTTCGTAGCTAGTTTTTTTTTTGTTATAAACTGGCCAGTGATTGACCTTAGTCACACCTGATGGAAAGTGACGACAACGCCGAAGTTGTAGCTCACTGGTTCTGTAATAGCCCCAGAATACACCCAGATTGTATTCGGCCGGGAATACATATGAGGGGAGCATGTTCCATTCCATAGCAGTTCGCATTAGGAAAGAAGAGGCAAACCTCTTCGTGCGAATGAAAGGCAGATCGACAACGTAAGGGTGAAACCGCTCCTCGCTGATTGTCCAATGATGGAAAGGGGAAGGAAGAATCAGGTCATGCAGTTCTTGTGCACACACTCTCCAGAATGTATCCGGTAGCTCTCCCTATTATCTCTTTTCTGTAATAGTGGCGCGACAGAGTTTCGATAAACCACATGAACCAAAAGTATTTAATTACTTAAGTAAAACGGCCTGGGTATAGTAGTCACAAATGTACACGGTTAAAGATGTATTTTATTGGTTCAGCAATAATCTCGTAATAATTTTATAGGTATTGTATTCATTTACTTATCCGAAAAGTCAGGATTACGGGATTACTCAAAATCGTCAAAATGTAATTTTTTGAATGAAACTCTGTCATGTACCTACGTTCGATCGTTCGATCGTACTTTAGTGATGTGTCTGTCTGTTTGTCTGTCTGTGTGTGTGTCTGTCTGTCTGTGGCGTCGTAGCTCCCGAACGGATGAACCAATTTAGATTTATTTTTTTTGTCTGAAGGCTAAGTTAGTCGGGAGTGTTCTTAGCCATGTTTTTTTTTTTTTTTTTTCATGAAAACCGGTCTACTATGTCGCGGTCGGGGGTTTTTCAACATTTTAATTTTGTGGTTAGGTTATTATAATTTCTCATCAGCCATAAATAAAAAAAATACAAAATAATCACCGCTCCTGACAAGACTCGACTGTGGAAGTCTGACTCCAGACTGTGGAAGACTGACTCCACAACGATACGTCAACGTTCGGAAATAAAAACATGTCTACATTCTAAATAAAATGATGGGAATTATTATATTTCGCAAGACTGCAAACGCAGTTACCTCACGCTAGGAAGCGATCGCCGGCAACTTTCGCAACTGTGCCGCGCCGTGTCAGATGCAAAACTTTTGTTTGCGGCCAGATTGGTAACATCAACAGCTTTGTGCAAATTACTTATTTCATGACGATGGCGATGATGTGATCCTGTTACCAACAGGGACATAGGGCTCTTAGAAGAATCTTCCACTCTTCACGATCCTGGGCGACTAATTCCAGATCCTTCCAGCCTAGTCCACTTAGTTAGTTAGTTAGTTTTGTTGGGCATTTTCCGCAAGTCGACAACTATTGTGCCTATTTTGCGTGAATTTGACGTGGTAGCACTACTCTAGCCACCCCAGCTCCTCTACAAATCCTAGCAGTGTTTTCAGGTTGCTAAATACCTCTTTTAGTGTGTTCGGCGTACCTAGGTACTTGTTCCTATGTACTTCTACCTGTTTACACTCCAGAATAAAGTGTTTGGTAGTCTCTTCCGCTTCTATGCACGCCCTGCACATGGGGCTATCGGTTATACCTATGTTATTGAGGTGTTTGTTCAGTGTATTGTGTCCTGTAATTAATCCTACTATTTTGCGCAGTTGCCGTCTGGGTGTTCTGAGTGGGATTTTTGTGAGCTTTTTTTTTTTTTTTACTTTATTGTACAGAACCAATTGTACAGCTTCGTATTAGGTTCAGCAAGAATTTCTTTGGTTTGTCTACATGTGTCTAATTTAACCCAGTATTTGTTGCGCCTAGTCCACTTGTTTACTATACAGATGAAGTGCGAAAAGTATTTTTCCGGAAGCGTTCGTATTAGTCCTGCTAGTTCAGTCAATGTCACTACATCTTGTACTGAGACTGACTGAAATAGCATGACACGTTCGTATGTTTCCGTAACAATACAAAGGCAAATCTTTTTGCACTACAACTGTACTATATTTGAACCCATGGTTGACAGGTGCAGTAGACCTTAGTTCGAGTAAGTAAACCGTAGGCTTTTACTCGAGCAATTTGCTGTTGTATGTCCGGATGCTCCCCTCTACAGGTCATAATTCTCAACCGAATCTAGTCAAATTTTGGGACTAGAGAGTATATGATTAAATAAACTTGTTTTGTCGATCAAGTATTAGATTTTTTCAAAATGCGATGTATTTGACATAAAGGATTTAAGTGCCAATAGCGCCTACCCTATAGAGCTAAATAAGGCCATAGTGAATTAGGAACTAAGTGGTTTCCACTTTTGTATTTCCTAAACAAAACATATCGTAAGGTTTTACAGCTCACGGAGTCCCTAGTTTTGCCGAGGAGTTTTCAAACGTTTTACTTTAAGAGCCACGGTGAATATATTTAAAGATTGTCTATGAAGCGTATTTCCACAGATGTGTATTTACATGCTGTATATGAACGAGCGCCTAATATTCTATGACGAGTGATCCCTGGTCACGTGATGCTTTCTATGACAATGGTTGACGCTAGACACCGATCGAAACGCAGCACGATACCGATATTATCAAAAGCGTCTGAGCGTTTGGCTACCCAGAAGTTCCGGCCGGTCTAACTTCGATCGTTTACAACTTTATTTCTCCTACTAAAAATCCTGCAATATTTTATTATTTTCATCCGTTTAATGAGTAGGCTTGTAAAGACGTCACTGCATTTTTATCGTGTGTTGACTCGGGCTGCAGTTGTAACCGATAGTGCAGGTTCAGTGCTCGGCTAATAAACTCTACCTATTGGTCATACCATCATCATCATCATTTTTTTTCTTAGCCTATTGAAGTGTCCCACTGCCTCTCCCCTGGCTCTCCATAATTCCCGATTCTCCGTTCCTTCCGGCCAGTTGTTTAGGAAGTCGTCAAGGTCGTCCCCCATTATCATCATTATTCATTAAAAAAATTAGGCTATTAATAATTATCAATACATGTACTTATAGGAATAAGTAAAATACAAGACACAAAATTACAATATAATATGAAAAACATAAAACATTTTAAAAAGCGTAATCTAGAGAGAGTGCCGCCAGCAGCGGGGTAGGACCCAAGCTACCGGTGGTTAGGGCTGCAGAGAGAGGAACCGTCGGACTATCCGCGCCGTTTCCAAGATCACCGCTGCACGCATCTGACCTTTGATCCAGCCACTTATTAGCGAGTCTCTCAAGATGTTGGGCGAGACTCTTCTCTTGAGACCGTCATCGTTATTAGGCCTGATTTAGACGGCGTGCGACCCCCATGCGATTTTAGTTATATTGCGGGCTGTTGAGGTTACATACAATTTTGCACAGCCATCAAATACCTCAATGTAATAAAACTCGTATGCGAGTTCTCGTACCGTCTATATGGGTCCTTATTCATGGCCTACCAGACTATTTTTAACCCCCGACGCAAAAACGACGGGGTGTTATAAGTTTGACGTGTCTGTCTGTCTGTCTGTCCGTCCGTCTGTCTGTCTGTCTGTCTGTCTGTCTGTCTGTCTGTCTGTCTGTCTGTCTGTTTGTCTGTCTGTCTGTGTGTGTGTCTGTCTATGGCATCGTAGCTTCCGAACGGATGAACCGATTTAGATTTAGTTTTTTTTTGTCTTAAAGCTGAGTTAGTCGGGAGTGTTGTTAGCCATGTTTCATGGGAATCGGTCGCGGTCGGGGGTTTTATAAAAATTTTAATTTTGTGGTTAGGTTAGTTGTTTTAGGTTATAGGTTTTTTTGGCCTACATGAAAACATAACTACCTGTTTCCGAGTTTTTTATGGTAATAATCTAATAGTAATTCAGGTTTTTTTGTATATATTTAATACTGAAAGACGTCACTGTATTTTTATCGCGTATTGACTCAGGCTGAAAGTGTAACCGATAGGTGTAGGTTCAGTGCCTGGGGAACGAACTTCGGCCAATGGTCGCGTGAAATTGCATAGATATGCAAATTTTTAGAGATCCTACTTGAAAAAACTTTGTTCTCGACAATGAGGATAGGATAGGTTGTTAAAAAAATAGTAGTGGTCGACAGTGATCCGGGGGCCGATTTTTGAGTCTTACGCGTTCGAATTCAGAAAATTGTCACTGAAAATAATAGGCAATTCACCGTTTTCAACCGGTATTTTAGTGACTCAAAAATCGGCCCCCAGTAGATGCCAATAAATGTGACAAAAGGGTCTCATATAATGGAAGTTAGCGCGTCGAGCATTGGTAGGTACTTTTTATAGTATTTTATACAATCGTGATATATTACGTGACATATTGAGAAAATAGTACCTACATTGCGATACAAGTACGAAAAAACCGGCCAAGAGCGTGTCGGGCCACGCTCAGTGTAGGGTTCCGTAGTTTTTCGTATTTTTCTCAAAAACTACTGAACCTATCAAGTTCAAAACAATTTTCATAGAAAGTCTTTATAAAGTTCTACTTTTGTGATTTTTTTCATATTTTTTAAACATATGGTTCAAAAGTTAGAGGGGGGGGACGCACTTTTTTTTCCTTTAGGAGCGATTATTTCCGAAAATATTAATATTATCAAAAAACGATCTTAGTAAACCCTTATTCATTTTAAAATACCTATCCAACAATATATCACACGTTAGGGTTGGAATGAAAAAAATATCAGCCCCCACTTTACATGTAGGGGGGGTACCCTAATAAAACATTTTTTTCCATTTTTTATTTTTGCACTTTGTTGGCGTGATTGATATACATATTGGTACCAAATTTCAGCTTTCTAGTGCTTACGGTTACTGAGATTATCCGCGGACGGACGGACGGACGGACGGACGGACGGACGGACGGACAGACAGACATGGCGAAACTATAAGGGTTCCTAGTTGACTACGGAACCCTAAAAAAAGAATGTCGAAACCAGTGGCGATAAATTAAAATAAATTAAATTTATCGCCACTCGTTTCGAACTTCCTTTTTTCGCACTTGTATCGTAATGAACTATTTTAGAAGCAGACGCGGAACTCTCTACATTTAAAAAGTGCATCAAACCCCAGTGCATTTACCTGCATTTTAATGCCGTTATCATTTTTTATCGTGCATTCATCTGCTGCATTTTCCAGCGAACTGCAAATGCATTGATAACGATAAGCAGTATTTGCTTTTTTTAAAGTTAAAGTACTGACTAATATTTTCCGCATTTTAACCAACTTTTTTAATCCTTAGTCAGTGGCACACTCATACGGCCCGCCTGATAGTAAGCAGACTCCGTAACCTATAGACGCCTGTGTCCATAGTAATTTATTTTACATTATTTTATTAAGGATAGCAAAACGGTAGGCATATTACTTGCAATCACCTTAATAGTTATTTGTTATACAAGGGGGCAAAGTTGTATTTTAACGCCGAGTTCGAGAATAGAATCCTGAACTTGCGAGTTTTTTAACACACGAGAAGTAATAGTACATTGTGCAACAAGGGGAGGAAGTTGAATATTACTAACGAGAGTAAGTTAAATCGCGACGGCTTGCCGGAGCGATTTAAAGACTCGAGTTAGTAATATTCATACTCCCCGAGTTACACACAATGTTTTTCATCACACTCACAATGTAAAAAATATGTAAATAGATGTAAAAAAGTTAAGTACGGTACAAGAAATTTCATTATTCCCTTGGGAGAACGATTTTTCTATAACTCACGCTCCGCCTGCGCGCAATAGCACATTTAAAGTGCGGGTGTGATGAAAAATACATTTGCACCCGAGTGTAACACAAAACTTTTCCCCCCACTATAGCGAGGAAACTACAACGCAAAAAATGCGTTTATCACTGCTTCCAGTAGTTCCACAGGTGGTAAATCATCTTTATTACTAGATTCATCTACTTTTTTCAATTTTAAAGCAGTTAATTTGACTTTATTGAAGGTCAAATTACTTTACCCACTAGTGGATAAAAGACAAAACACGTGTTTCCGAGCCAGTGAGGGGGAAAATTATTTTAATTTTTAGCTGGGAAGGTAATTCAAATAATGTATTTTATTTTAGGTACTCAACTAGTAAATGATGTAAGTAATGTAACATTGTCCCATATCATAATATATCATATCATATCATACATAACTATTAGATTAGGTATGCTTAAAAATACTTAGATGACACACTTGTAAGAAATTCTGCATCTACTATGTTACAGTATTATATGTAGGTATTTATGTTATGTGCGTAATTTTATACGCATTTTATTCATCCTACTCGTATAAGAATGTTGTTGAAGTTATTCTAAGAAACTATAAAATAGTATTTGTAATGACATCTAGCGGCGAGTAGCGATACTACTTCAACTTCGAATAAGCTAACGGTTCGCCGCGTTCGTGTTATACACGATCAATCGGTAGATGGCGTAAAAAGTAAAAAGATTCTTGAAATACAAAAACATTGAATTATTAAAATGCTCTAATACAATGTGGAATCATAATTATGTTTTTTAATTTATAACATAATGTATACTGTTTTATATCTATCTTATAACCTTACTACAAAAAATATAGGTACCACGACCTCCACGACTACGGCATAAGACCTGATTTAGACGGCGTGCGAACTCGCATGCGATTTTAGTTACATTGCGGGCTGTTGAGGGTACATACAATTTTGCACAGCCATCAAATACCGTAATGTAATAAAACTCGTATGCGAGTTCTCGTACCGTCTAAATGGGCCCTAAGTATAGCAAACCTAATAAAAGCCGATTTAAATATTTTATCAAGACAAAAATAAGGAAAGTGCAATAAAGTTAACAAAATACGAAAAACAAAAATACTAAAAAGACAAAAGATGTGTTTCCGCCCGGGATCGAACCGGGGGCCTTCTGCGTGTTAGGCAGATGTGATAACCGCTACACCACGGAAACAGATGAGAGATAGGTCTAAATTTCCAACCACATACTGCCGTGTTTACATAACGTCACTACAAAACTACGACACAAACATATTCGATTTAAATATTATAAATAAATAGTGATAATTTTTGTACATAATATCATAGTGATACGTAGTAATCGGTAAGGTTTTAATTTAATGTCAACGTAATATGTCAACGTGCTTAACACTTTCGCTACCAAGAACCCGACTGTCGGGTACACCGCTCGTAGAAGCGTAGCCGATTACATGGGTTTCCCCGTATGTAGCGAAAATGTCGTAGCGCCGCGTAGAGCCCGGTTTCGAAAGTGTTAATAAAGGTTGACATAAAGTTTGTTGACCTGTGTGCCTGTAATGACCGCACACTCAAAGGTTATACCAGAAGCAGAAAGGTTATGCAGAAGAAAGGTTATGACAGATGGCGCCACCTTATTAGTCCATTGCACATATAATGAATTTCATACGTGAGAGCGAGAAAAATATATTCTCTCACATATGAAATGAAATGACAGTGACATGTCATGCCTAGACACTTGCACAGGCGCCGCCTGGCGGAATAAAATGTTAGTGAATGATAATCTTAGTTCAATTTTAACCGTTTCACGTGACCTTCAACTCTGTCGAGAGACGCTCGGCTGCCATGAAATTAAAACGATGTTATGTTTAACGCAAAATCGTTATTCTTGAATTGTAAGATTTCTATAAATTGTAATAGAGGATTCATCCCATGACGGAACAATGTTTTGGACCATTGAGTCCTTTGAGAGGCGTGCAGCGCGAAGCCGAAGCTAATACTCAGAAACCCTTTTGTACCACATTGTCGCTTATACCACATGGACGAAAATTAAATGATTTATACAAATGGCACATTTTTATAAAATTTTAGGGGTAGATAGGTTACACAAAGAGGGAACTGGTGTTTGCCTCGCTAATAGGGGGCATTCCACGAGAATGTCGCTTACGACATGCAATTCTTCTAATACTTCTGAAGACGGTAGGAAAGCGAAATTGTGTCTGACACCCTTTCATGACTTGGTTAACAAATTGGAAGTATTTTCTCGAGCTTTACGGATTTGATTGAAATAGCTGTCATACAACGCTAAAGCATGTCGTAAGCGACTTTCTCGTGGCATGCTCCTAATACGAAGCGATAGAAAGAGACAACCAAAATCTAGCCACGGGGAACGATTTGCAACCAGGACCCAACCCAACGATCAAAATTTGGGAAAATCTAACTTTACTGAATTTCAATGAAGACTTTATGTAGGATGGTTCCTGTTTGCAAAAGTACCCGATTGGTCACTTCTCGCCAGACTTAAGTTAAGTTTTTAAATGAAATGGCCACAGTCCATTGGTGGGACTATTTTGCCAGTGTCAAGGTGATATAAGCTAGGTACTTAATTGTTATTGATTTTGGTACGGTAAGTACGACCACACCTCGGACACTGGCGATCAAATATATGAAAGAGGCGCGTTCCTAGCACACAGTCTAAGCTCGTGTAGGTGAACGCGCAATATGCTTGTATGAGTGAAATGTGACAGGTCGACTGGTCGCGTTTTTGACAGGCGGTAACTGTGAGGTAACCGAGAGGGGGTGGGAGGCACTTTCAGCGGGGAGCGGGAGTGGCCATACTGTATGATAGTACTCTTTATTATACTGTGGTACGACAGTGTACGGTAGTTGGCACTTGTAAATTGATAGCTAGATTTTACAAGGACACGTGATCGGCCGTGGACGACAAAAAAGTGGCTAAACGCGTTTCGAGATTAATTCTTCATCAGTGAGAACACTATAACATTAGTTTACTGCATAATAAGCTATCGATATTACACTTTAAACAACATTAATGAGCAAAAGAAGGAGAAATTATTCACGACACGATACCGCTAAGGTGGCGTTCGAATCGGAAGTCCCTCGCCAGACATGTGTTAGTTTATATTGATTTAGACTAACACGATTTGCACTCATAATTTTAGAACAAAACGGGACTTCATCGCGTAAATACTTACATTTATATTTGCCTCGACGTTTCGAACATCACATTATGTTCGTGGTCACGGGTAGACTGGCGAGGAATTGCATCAACATCTTCTAGCCGCGCGAGTTTCTCGAACTACCCGCACTTGTTCTTGATTATTCGCTTTTGCGCTAGGGTTGTCACTTTGCCTACACACAACACTCACGACATCAGCCGGTGTGTCCCTCGGTGTTTTTTCACGCTTGCATTTGCTTTTGCGTGACCACGAACATAATGTGATGTTCGAAACGTCGGGCCAAATATAAATGTAAGTGTTTACGCGATTAAGTCCCGTTTTGTTCTAAAATTATGTGTTAGTTTAGTTGTGTTCGAAGTGTCAGCTATTAGTTCTTAGGGAGGAACTTTTAATAAAATTAGTCGGTTATTCAGTAAAATGAAATATGAAACCAAAATTAAATACAATTTAATTGAAGAAAATACGAATACAAGTACATTTTCAATATTTGAATTAAATTTATGATTAAAAATCTGAGAGCTAGTATTTAAGTTTGTAAGATGTTAATCGAGCGAGCGTCTATGGCCAAATAGGCAGAGTTTCGGTCCTCGCAGGCTGAGGAAGGGGTCCCGTCGGGTGGTCGCGTTGCCTCGTCAGCAGTTTGCAGACATTGTAGCTAACACGGCCTCTCCTGACATGCAGCGTCCTCGATGCAGTTCTTGAGTTGTCTTGGATCCAGCTCCAGGGCTGCTTCAGAGTCTGGGTTCTCGTCATCTGCGGAGTAAACACATACGTTAATACATTAATACATCAAATGTGCTCTCCGCATTGAGCACATATCGTGGTCGGTTGACCAATCCACCTCTCGTTCACATCATTCGCATTGAGCACACATCGTGGTGTATTGACCAATACACGTCTCGTCCTCATCATTCGTCTAAATAATTATCATCCAAAAATATTCCAATGCCATAAAGGCCACACACGAGAATACCCTCATCGATGCCACGGCGGGCCTTACACGATAATCCCCACATCGATGCCACAGCGGGCCTTGCACGATGTAAAGACAGTATTCCGATGCCACTGGGGCCTTACACGCGAATACATACATCGATGCCACAGCGGGTCTTACACGATCTCAACACAGTATTCCGTAATGAGCCATAAACCCCAAATATGTCTGCATTGGGATATCAGTGGCTGGATTTAGCGTAGATCTATCCTGGTACTACTTCTCTGTGTAGAAACGGAGTCACCTTCTGAAACAATCAACTAGGCTTTAAAACTGCCTATTTATCTATACCGTCTTCGATGCTAAGCTAATGTTTTCTTTCCGTTCGGCCGA
The DNA here is from genome assembly GCF_023078275.1 of Leguminivora glycinivorella. Lineage (NCBI taxonomy): Eukaryota > Metazoa > Arthropoda > Insecta > Lepidoptera > Tortricidae > Leguminivora > Leguminivora glycinivorella. The sequence continues at coordinate 455,433 of NW_025952831.1, forward strand.
CCTGACCATTTCTAAAATGTGTGTTGCATTACTTAATGTAAGTAATTCGTTAATAAAAATATCCCTTCTCAGTTCTCAGTAAAATTACAGGAAAACATTGCTTGACAAACCTTTCTCAAGTAAAATCGATCAAAATAAATGTTTTGTTCCATACCAACACAAAAACTTATTTTGCCTCTGATCTATACGCCAAAGCACACCTACATTATCTTCAAATATCTGGTAGCAGAAATCAATTACCACTTCAAAATGCATCATCATTTAAATCTTAATGGTGTTCACTACCAATAAGTTACTTGATTAGGTATTTCCATCCGTTTTCGAATAAAGTGCGGAAAAGTCATCATACATTTGGTCAGTCTCAACACTCAACCAAAATAATTTTATTTTTCAAAACTAATTAAATTATTCTCAATAGACATAAGATAACCATGATCAAAGTCATGATAGCATTGAAGTATCAGGTACTATCCAGCGATAGCTTACACCAAATTGAATTCATCTATTTACGAAATCATTTCATTTTTCAATAAAAATCATACTCGATTTGCAAGACATTAAAATATTAACATCAGAATCATCAGAACCATTCTCAATGGTTAAACAAAAAGATATTAAATTTTTCAGTAATTGTGTCAACAAAACTTCAATAAGCATTCAAATTTTACTATGTTGCTCGACACTTGCTTTTATGAGATTTATTATAAAATCGTTAACTCTCACACTACCATTTTGAATAGGATTTAATTTGAATTCCAAAACAAACTTTGGTACAAACCTTATGAAAGAAACACTCCCAATAGTGTCACATCCGCGTAAAATTACTTGAAGATTCTATTTTTAACCGGTAGGTACCGCACTACACTATAACACTCAGCTCTAATCAGTCCAATATTTATATTTTGTACACTTTGTTCTACTAAGGAAGTAATCTGAGCATTTGTTTAAACAAACATTTTTTTCGTTCGTCTCCGAAGAACAGCTTGTTGATTAAGTTTGAGCTGCGTAGTCGATTTGCTACAATGTGTTACATAGTTAACATGGGAACCACAGACCGAATCAGTTAGGTAGGTAAGTTTACTGAGAAACGCGATGAATGTACTCAGTGTCTAACTACTTCATAATTATTTAAGACATCTCTATGTACCGTTATGTACTTGCAGATAAAAGTGATGTAATTAAAATTACGGTGTACTGTACTTGTCAGAAGAGTGCGTAGATGGTCACCGAAAAGTAATTGGTGACTGTGCAAGTACGTATGCACATAAATACATAAAATCTTTCAAAATTTTTACTGGACTTGCTGCATGGCCGCATACGAAGAAAATGAGATAAATAAGTAGAAAACATGACGGTACTAAAGATCAACAAAGATCAAAATCCATTGACAATCAATCTTTCTCCACGAGCGAAACGCATTTTACTACGTCTTTCATCTGTACTTTCTCACAAATATATTAAAATCATAACTCTTAAACCAGCTTACATTTCAGTTTACTGTAGTTTGGTAAGACACCATTTATGATTAAAGACTATAGGCAAACTTTTAAAATTTCAAACCGTTATCAATCTCATTTTATCGTCAAATTCTCTGTCTTAACTTAATATTACTTCAATACAATTACGCGATCGTCGAACATGTAATGAATTGAAAATCATAGCGACATTGTTTTATGTTTTAAGAACAGCTCACAATTTCATTGTCAAACTTTAGTAGACTTGAAAGTAATGAAATCAAAGTAATATTTAAATAATCACAAATCTCTCAAACCCTTTCGTAGTAAATAGTCCATAGCGTCAACATACGTGACATCATGCTTATAACAAAAACTCATCTCTTTCGTAAAATTACGGTTCAAAATCAAAAGACTAACAAGGAATGCCAAATGGTTAAAGAGTTACCTTTTTTGCATCAATATAATTTCTGTAACTCTGTGTTTTAAATACCGGATGTATTTATAACTACAATCCAATCTGTATTTGGCACTAGAAAGTTGCTATCCAAATCAAAAGCTCACACTAAGTACTCAATTCTATTATTAGATTCAGTTGCACTTGAACTTGACAAAAACTCTACATTGTTGTGGAAATCAACATAACGTTTTAAGTGACGGCTCGTCGTATTACATTGAGAATACTTTAAGGCGCAATAATCTCATTCAATGACAAAATACTAACTTGAGCTTTTCAACATACTAAGTAAATAACCGTAATCAAGATTTCAGCACTGACTTCATACTAATGTGACGCCCTTTTCAGATTCTTTATTCATCACAACTAGAAGTTATACTCGTAGTTTACAGAGTTAACTGATGTTACAACTGTTACGAGATCTTACTTTTAATTTATCAATGCAATTTCTAATGCATTCATTGCATTTATATGTAATCTGATAATCTCACATGACTATTTAATGCATCGTTACGTCTATCACTGATTTTGCGAGTACCAAAATACAAATAATCACACCTCACAATAGCATCACATTAACACTGAGATCAACATAAAGATAATAATGATTTGATCTCACCGGGTGTCCAATAAGATGCTCCATCATGTTCGCTGAAGCCACTCGCAGCGGAATCGCTCAGGATACTGCTGTCTGGTCCTGCGGCTGCGCCGTCCAGGTGCACGCCAGGAACCAGGTCACACAGGCTGCGGTAGTAGCACGCCCCTCCAACGCCAGCGCCAAGGTAGCTCAGGATCACCGCCCAAGTTGCTTGCTTCCAATCCACCTATATTAGGGAAAGAAGCTGGCGAAGACGCACGCTCTCGCGATAATCGTTTTTCATTTCCCATGAATTCACAACGCACAATCTAATCAGAAATGGCAAAAAGCGGTTTCATATTGGCGTTCTATCCCTGCTTCTGATATTAGTTCTTAGGGAGGAACTTTTAATAAAATTAGTCGGTTATTCAGTAAAATGAAATATGAAACCAAAATTAAATACAATTTAATTGAAGAAAATACGAATACAAGTACATTTTCAATATTTGAATTAAATTTATGATTAAAAATCTGAGAGCTAGTATTTAAGTTTGTAAGATGTTAATCGAGCGAGCGTCTATGGCCAAATAGGCAGAGTTTCGGTCCTCGCAGGCTGAGGAAGGGGTCCCGTCGGGTGGTCGCGTTGCCTCGTCAGCAGTTTGCAGACATTGTAGCTAACAGTAAGTTGACGAAACGAGCTTATAAAGTCAACTAGATTTATCATTTCGCTAAACAAGTTCAGTGAAAAGACAATTTTTTTAAATAAATATGCATATCATTTAAAATGAAACATTTTTAGCTTTGTTTCTTCACTAATTCTATTTTTTTTTCTTATTTATAGAAAACCAAAAACTCTTAAAAACGGATTCAATTTTACCATTTCACTAATCTAGTTAAGGATTCAATCAAATTAAGTGACAAAGAAGAGTCTAATAAATCTAATTGGGTATATTAGTTTCTTGGCTTTGTCATTTCACGAAACCAGTTCAGACATTTGATCAAATCACCAGTTGAGACTTTATCATTTCCCTAAATTTGTTTAGGGAAATGTTAAAACTAGTTGATTTTTTGAATTCGTTTCGTCAACTCACTGTCGTGGTTCAGGGATTTTATCAAATCCCTAAACAAATCTAGTGAAATGACAAAACGTGGCATGTCTATTGGCCGATTTTGTGATCCCACTAAACAGGGTCAGGGATTTAGTCAAATGACTGAAATATTCTAGAGAAATGATGAAATGGATTCGCCATTTTGACATCCCTTAGAGGTTTGATCAAATCTCAGTTTTGGCCATTTCCCTGCGACATATACATACATACAATACATAGTTAATATATGTAATACGCTTGTATTCCGAAAAGGGCTATAAGGAGAACACATGGTACTGTGGGGGGTTGAAAGACCGAAATTGTGATATCGCAGTGACTGGTGCTGGGTCGGCAACGCGCATGTGACACCCCTTGAGTTGGAGGCGTCCATCCATAGGTTGCGGTGACCGCTTTCCATCAGGCGGACCGTATGCCTGTTTGCCACAGAGTCGACTTCTAAGACACCCACGGGAGGAAAAGGGGTGGTGAAATTCTTAGCCCCTTAGCTCCCTCACCACACGGGTTAACGGGGGAAAACTCTTAGGGCACCTTGCACCACCCGCTTAACTCAAGGTTAGTGGGCTGTCAACAGTCAAATTCCATATAAGATGGTGTGATGCAGGTGATCCGAAGTGCAATTTGAGCCCCCTCTCAAGACGTTTTTGTTAGTACGTACATCATCTAACCTAGCATTCCCGTACTAGGGTTCCTAATAGGTCAATTGTCTCAGACCATTGCCTATAGCCAAAAGTACTATCATTGACATTCTATTGCGTATCTCTCTATTACTCTGTATTGTTACGATAGAGTGAGTTGCGTAACGTTCGCGTCGGAGGGTCAACGATTGTACTTTTGGTTAAAGGTCCAGTAAATCTTAAGCATCCGGACCTCCCGCCCGAATGTACTAGGGCACCAGAGGTGTGAGGCAGTCAAGGATGGAGTTATCAATGAAACAATTTGTAACATAGCGTTGTTTAGAAAAAGATAAGTTGACAACTCACAGATGTATTGCGAAAAGCTTTTCTTTCGTATTTTTACGGAAACGTACGAACGTGTCATGGTATTTCAGTCTGTCTCAATACACTGTTTGAACTAGCATGATAAATACGATCGTTTCAATAAAAATACGAATGTTTTTTTGCACTACATCTGTATTTTGGCTAAGCGTGTAGTAAATCAAAGGTGGTATAGTGAACTAAACAATGAATACTGGGGACGCTATTGCACAACACCCTGCATTTTATGATTAAGCACTGAGACTTGGCACAGGTTGTTCCTTGGGTGGCCCTGAGTAGATAAAGATCGGGAGGCATCGAGAGCCCCCCTTAATTTAGGAGGGAAGAGGGGGGGAAGGCTGGCGCCGCCGCGCTTCCTTTGAAACCATATTTCTCTAAAACTATACAAAATAGGGCATGCGATATATCATTTTCGGATAAATGAAGGACGAGGAATTCATTTTTGGAACAAAAAAAAATGTATTTTAGAACAAAAATACAAAATAAAATGGGAAAATCTGAAAACAAGATTTTTTTTTATACATATTATTGCACATTTTATGAAAACTGTAATGGTTTTTTCTAAATAAAAAATATTATTTAATAGCTACATTTATCTAGTTTTAGAAAATGTATAATTTGTTATAGAAATATATTATAGGACGAGTGATAAAAAATAATTTACATCGCCCGATAGGGTGATTTGAATGCTCATTTCAATAAGTTTTGTCAATGATTTCAGGTATAATCACTATTTTTAACACACGAAAGCCGTAACCATTGTAGTTTATGGCTATTTTAGTGATTAATGTACTTAAAATAAAATAAAATACAAAAATTTTAAAAAATATTAAAAATGTGATGATTTTTTTTAACATTATCCTATTTTGTTCTTTCTACACAATATATATCTAAAAGCCATAAATATCAATAAAAAGCCACATTTATACAGTTTATAAAAATATATAGTTTGTTATATAAATATATTACGAAACGCGAGATAAAAAATAATGAAAATGAAAATTTTAATGTACGGGTCAGCTTGCATTATTCGATGAGGTGAGGTAAAGGTACTACCCGCTATGCAGTGGAGTTCGTCTAGTAATACAGAAATATACTTATTCTAATAACGTTTACACATGTAGGTATATCACGACCCAGTACAGAAAATTGTAAAAGTCCTATAATATAGTTTATTTTGATTGTAAAATAAAATTTCATGTGACTTATATTGCAAAAAAAATGTCTTAATCACGTTCTCCTCTCCTAAAGCAGTTCTGCATGCATAGGCTTGAAGATTTTTTAGTTTACTAGCAGAATTTAGTTACTTCCTTTGGGCCCCCTTAAATCGGTTTTACCAATCCATGAAAGATAAAATAAAAATCGTCATATTCTTCCTTTCAGTATCAATGATAGTTAGTTATTGCGCAATAGTGCCATAAAAAATAAACTAGATTCGTATTAGCATTAAACATTAATGATTTTTGAACTAAGACATTGCTTTTGTACAAAGGAGAACCTCAAAAAATGGTCTGACTAGACGAAAACATGTGTATCGGGGCTAGTACCTACTCAAGGCTCTCAAAAAGTGTAGCTATTTTGAGTTATTCAAATAAAACAACCTGAATAGTGTGAATTTAATTATGTATATATCACAACATCCACTGCATAAGCACATCAGCTCCGAACATTTAATTTAAAAAGTCTTTTTTTACGGTTGCACCTTACGCGCCACTGTTTTTTATTACACCTGCATCCGACAATTTCGAGGCATGTTTCTGCAGCAACAGGCAACGTTGCGGGCAAGTAGGCTCCCAAATCCCAATTGTTACAGACTTTCGTCCAGCCACAAGTAGCAAATAATGGCAAATTTTGAATTGGGTTTAGTTGACCCCATAAATGGACACCTTGATATACCTATAACCCTTACAAAAATGGTGCAAGGCAGCTTTTGTCGGTGAAATGCTGTTAATTTGGCGGTCTTTTTTGGTTAATAACTATTTTCGGCACTATTAACCAAAGTACAGGACGCAGATCTGGAATAATAAATATGTCAAGTAAGAATTATCCATAAATTATGCAAATCATATTTCACAAGATGTATTAGGATCAGATGTATATATCTGACCTATCATATCAATCGATCATTTCATGTAATATAAATAGTTAAATTCAGACTATATAGGAGTATGTTGTTTAATTTGAAGTACTCTAAATAACTACATTTTTTTGAGAGCTTTGAGTACCTTTACCTCACCTCACCTCAGCTGACCCGTACCGTACATCAAGATCACTTTCATTATTTTTTATCTCGCGTTTCGTAATATATTTATATAACAAACTATATATTTTTATAAACTACATAAATGTGGCTTTTCATTCATATTTATTGCTTTTAGATATATATTGTATAGAAAGAACAAAATAGGATAATGTTATAAAAAAGTTATCACATTTAATTTTTTTTTTAATTTTTGTATTTTTTTTATTTTAAGTGCATTAATCACTAAAATAGCCATAAAATACAATGATTACGGCTTTCGTGTGTTAAAAATAGTGATTATACCTGAAATCATTGACAAAACTTATTGAAATGAGCATTCAAATCACCCCATCGGGCGATGTAAATTATTTTTTATCACTCGTCCTATAATATATTTCTATAAATTATACATTTTCTAAAACTAGATAAATGTAGCTATTAAATAATATTTTTTATTTAGAAAAAACCATTACAGTTTTCATAAAATGTGCAATAATATGTATAAAAAAAAATCTCGTTTTCAGATTTTCCCATTTTATTTTGTGTTTTTGTTCTAAAATACATTTTTTTGTTCCAAAAATGAATTCCTCGTCCTTCATTTATCCGAAAATGATATATCGCATGCCCTATTTTGTATAGTTTTAGAGAAATATGGTTTCAAAGGAAGCGCGGAGGCGCCAGCCTTCCCCCCCTCCTCCCTCCTAAATTAAGGGGGGCTCTCGATGCCTCCCGATCTTTATCTACTCAGGGCCACCCAATGAACAACTGTGCCAAGTCTCAGTGCTTAATCATAAAATGCAGGGTTCCCATACAAGACATAGCAATAGCGTCCCCAGTAGAATCAATAACTTGTAAAAACATTTTCCCCTCACTAGCTCGGAAACACGTGTTTTGTCCTTTAATACCAGCGGGTAAAAACGCATTTTATCCACTAGTGGGTAAAGTAATTTGACCTTGAATAAAGTCAAATTAACTGCTTTAAAATTGATAAAAGTAGGTGAATCTAGTAATAAAGATGATTTACCACCTGTGGAACTACTGGAAGCAGTGATAAACGCATTTTTTGCGTTGTAGTTTCCTCGCTATAGTGAGGGGAAAAGTTTTGTGTTACACTCGGGTGCAAATTTATTTTACTTCTCGTGTGTTAAAAAACTCGCAAGTTCAGAATTCTATTCTCGAACCACTCGCTTCGCTCCTGGTTCAACTATAGAATCCTTTCACTTGCTCGTTTTTCAATTCCACACTCGACGTTAAAATACAACTTTGCCCCCTTGTATAACAAATAACTATTATTTACTTTTGCAACATTTAATATAACGACAAACCGTCACGAATAGAGATAACCTAACCTAAATAATTACTTAAGAGGGCTTTCATGTGAAAAATAGTCAAATCGCAACCGAGCGGTTAATGATACCGTTTGTAGTATCAAATGAAAGCTTTGCGAGTAGTTTACAATCTAATTGGTCTAAAAAAATATGAGAAAATGTCCAGAATTGGTAATAATTGTGACGGTGAAGGATCGTTTTCAAAAAATAGCCAAAAATAGATAATAGAAATTTATAATCACTAAGGCATAAGAGCAATTTTAGTAAACGTTGCAGATTAATTTAAGTAGTACGAAAATAACTTCGATGTGATGTAGATTTTCAGTTAATTTTAGGTAATTTCTGAAAAAAATTGAAATCATCTGAGCCTCGTTTACTCTTTTTCAAAACCTTATAATGAAAATGTAGTCTGAGAAGATTCTAGTACAGGATATACGTATTATAAATTTACCAGTTTCAGCATTAAAAATTGTCCAAATTTTACAAATAAGATCGACTAATTCAGCGGGTTTTCCTAAACGTGCATCAGAGAAAAAAAATCATAATTAATTTAGTGAGTTAATATTCAAAAATCCAGTCTGTAAGAATCAAGATAATAAGATGCTCCAATTGAAACTTGAATGAAATGTATCTATTAGATAACGGAAAGTGTAGTATTTCACCGACTAAAACTATCAATTTTACATTATTTTGACTTTTTCTTGAAAGCACCCTTAACGATAAACTATATCGTATTTTATTCTATAATTAGTCTTGGTATATGTAGAAGCAATCGTAAATATGATTGTTAAAGTAGGTAATACTTAGTGTATACGTTACTAATTGATCGAAGTAATAGCGTACCATGTCGCTGGTGGACTTAACATGGGGATTTATTTTTATTATTGAGTGGTTTTCATTTTGGTAACATACATACATACATACAAACACGCCTGTATCCCATAAAGGGGTAGGCAGAGCACATGAAACTACTAAAGCTGCAGTGGTATTTTGGTAAGTATATTTTTTTAATTAATTTCTAGTTACGTACTTATATTTTATTTTGTAGGTGGTCCAAAATATTGACCGGATGGTGGCCGCTATCGGATGTAAGAAGCGCCTGGCTTTGGCTCGTTGGGTGGACGACGTTCGAAAAACTGCGGGGCACTTCTGGATGAGATTAGCCCAGGACCGGGATAAGTGGCGTACACGAAACCACTGCTCAGCAGTGGGCGATTAATGGCTGAAATGATGACGATGATGATTTTATTTTAGTTGTTGCCCAAATAAAAGCTACAATATTACATGCGAGGAAGACTATTCTCGTAAAAGTAGGTACCAATGCAGTGAAACTCGCAAGCGAGTTCTTGCATCGTGTAAATGGTATACTTCATATACAACTTGCTTCGCTTGACGATCGACAGTTGCAGCCGGGCTCTCGCGTCGAGCGTGTCGAACGCGAATATAATAATATTATAATATTACGCGAATATAAATTATAACATACTAGCTACGGGTATGCGCATATATACTCGAATATTGCGCGAAAATAGCGCGAAGTGAAAATGTACATAATACGCGCTTTCTGGAGTTGAAGTTTAAAATTAGTGTTTATGGATTCAGCGCATGTGCAGTGATGCAGTTTGTGAAGTATTTTAGGATTTAATTTGTTAATAGAGTAGAGTTGGAAATAGAGAATAATAATTATTAAAAACCTGATTGATATTTTTGTTTCATTTAAAACATACTTTATGAAAAGTGAAAATATGTAAGAGAATTTTTAAAATAAAAGGTGTAAGTGAATATCCACGTCTAAATCCTTAAGTGTCAGGTGAAAGTGACTTAAAAGAACATTTCTCTTGCCGTAAAACCGAAAATATGTAAGTGAATTTTCACTTTAAGCCTTAAGTGAAGTTCAAAGTGACTGAAAAGAATATTTTTCTGGCTTTAAAAGTGAAAAATGTGTGATTTTCCACTTATAAAACCTTAAGCGAAGTTCAAAGTGACTTAAAAGAATATTGTTCTGGCTTTAAAAGTGAAAAATGTGTGAATTTCCACTTATAAAGTCTTAAGTGAATTTAAAAGTGACCAAAAAGGAACATTTTTCTGACTAAGAGCATCTAAAAGTGAAACAGAGTTTCCAAAATGACGAAATGACGTCCTGGAGCGCTGAGTTGGACGAGGCGGCGCAGTTGGCGACGAAAGCCGGCTGCTGGCATACTCTGCTGTTTTACTTACTCTGTGCCTTGGCCGCTATTCCTACGTCCTTCCTGATATTTTCACAGGTAAGTTAAAGTAATCATAAGTTAATATTTTAAAGACAGACGGACAGACACTTCGAAATTATGGCCACGACGGAAGCTCTCATATTTGTAGGTAACTAGCTTTTGCCCGTGGCTTCGCTCGCGTTAGAAAGAGATAAAAAAGTAGCCTATGTCAGTCTTCATCCCTTCAACTATCTCCACTTAAAAAATCACGACAATTCGTCGTTCCGTTTTGCCGTGAACAACGGACAAACAAACAAACAGACACACACTTTCCCATTTATAACATTAGTATGGATTTAAAATAATCATCAATCGACCAAACCTGGTTGCTGGCATAGTCTGCTGATTTACTATTTCTACGTCCTTCCTGATATTTTCACAAGGAAGTTAAGGTAAAAAAGCCTATCATTTAAAGACAGACGGACACGACCAATTATAAAGGTTTCGTTTCCATGATATTTTACGTCTTTAAATACTTAATCATAGAATCGAGTTTTTAGCCCAATTGCCAGAACTGACAACCCAGGACAAACTATCCTGGCGCCTTAGAGTGAGGAGACCCGACCCCAAATAACGGGACCAGGGTTGGACAAAGAAGAAAAGAAGAAGAGAATCGAGTTTTTACGTGTAGTGACAGCTGGTTTCTGGCATGCTCTGTTGTTTCTAAAACATCTGAATTGTTTACCAATTACTCTGTAAACATTTCTCTGAACGGCAAAACTTTTATGATATCGATACGGCTATGTATATTAGTTTAGGCTGGTACCATGAGTCCGCCATTTTGAATGATTTCCAAATCATTCAAAATGGCGAAACATTTCATAGAATATGGTTACAAAATTTCACGTAAATCGGTTGAAAATTGTGACCCGTAGACGAGAACATCCGGACATACAAGATCAAATTGCTCCAGTTGAAACGTAGACGTTACTAACGCTGCGGTCAAATAATTTACTTATTTAGAAATTTACGAGGATCTCGACCATGCCTACTTGGTTGCTACCATACCATACTTAGCCACCATAGTTAAACGATGACATTTTTGGCGTTCTTACAAGTTAATGTTATACTTATTACCAACTCAGGCCCCGTAGCCGAATGGCATTTCTCCGACGCCAAACGAAAGCGATACGCCGCTGGCTCTGTCGCGCCAATACGCAAGCGCGATAGAGATAGATATCTACTAGCGCTTCGTTTCGTGAGCGTTTCGTGAGCGTTTGTGCCATTCGGCTAGCCAACCAGGTGCCGTAACCGAATGGCATTTCTGCGACGCGTAACGAAAACGAAACGCCGCGAAAGGTAGTTTGGCTCTGTCGCGCCAATACGAACGAGCGATAGAGATAGATATCTACGAGCATTTCGTTTCGTGAGCGTTTGTGCGATTCGGCTACGCACCCTGGTTACTCTGTGTGTGGAAGACACTTTGTAAGTATTGTCACCAAAACATGTTGCTACCATACTCTGCTATTTTACCTGTTCTGTGTCGTTACTGCTGTATCTAAATCTATATCCTTTTTGATATTATTGTAAGTTAGTCTATTTTTCTGAATGGTCCAGCGTCTGATATTAAAATTCACGTCTTTCTATTTACTTTCTATCTACGACCATAGAGGAACAAGTAAGAAGAGTGGTGTGTGTGTGGATTGAGTGAGCACCTTCCGAAAATAAAAAAAAATATGCTAATCATTTAGTAAAAGTTCTAAAACAATTGTAAAACGAATCTCTGAATTTGTAAAAAGATAAATCAAAAGATACAGCCATTAACATGTGCTCACTCAGTTCTCACAAACTACCAACGAAAACAGTGAATATATTCATTTAACATATAATATTTATATACTAACATTTAGTAAAAAATAGGCCAACCTACCTCTATAAATATTAGATCACCTAGTGACGTATTAAATTTTTTACAATTAGTTTCTTATGCTCACTCAATCCACACACTTTTGAAAAGCCGAATTTTGATGAAAAACATAAGATTCAGACCGCTATTATATGTGTATAGTTTAGTAAAAGTGAAATGGGAATTTGTAAAATACAAAACGAACCACTAACGTGTCAGGTTTTTTTATAATAAATTTTTGTAAGTGCTCACTCAGTCCACACGTTTTGAGAAAGTTAAAAATGTAAATATCTTACGATTTGTAGCACCTAAGACACTCGAAAGTACTTCAACATTTAGTAAAAATTTTTACTAAATATCCACCATCTAATATTTTATATTCGTTGTCTGGTTTTAAAGATATTCAGACATAACTTTTCTCATACAAATGTATCAAGTAGGGTGACCACACTATGTCGGCTCCTGATTTTCCCCACCTTCCCATTGTCATATTGAGATTCGGGAGTTTCGTTCGTTCAATTTTGATAATATTAAACTAATACCATATTAATTCTCCATCTGCAAACTGTTTTTAGGTTATGTTCTTGGCCTAGTGATGATGTGTATTGTTTAATTTTTATCGACGTCAAGATAATAACCATATCGACATGCATGCATTAAAAAGGACATGAATGATAATTGGTAAGAAACAAAGATAATACTTCACCTATCCTTGCTACGCCCTATCCTTGTATTACAATATTATCTCACTCTGAATCATCTCATTACTTTGTAAAGCCATAAATGACAACGTATAGAGAGACAGAGTATAAAATACTGTAAATCTAAATATGAATGGCGCCCATAATAGAACAGTATGTTGAGTCGTGACACACTGTATGGTAGTTGGGTTTAAAATACACATACCGGTCTCAGTAGTCTTAATAGCGTAGGTAATTGGATATTTTTAGAAACAATCACTTCTAAAGAAAAAAAAAACAGTGCGTGGAGAAGTGAAACTTCGTAAACATTTTGTCAAGTGACCATCACGTTTTTGCTTTAGGTACGTCCATCTTTTTACTGTTTTAAATATTTTACATTGCTATTCGCTCAAATAATTGAAAAAACAAACATAAACTCATTTTGCACTCGATCTAAATGTGAAACACACACATTCCAACCAACCATTCCACTATTCAAAACCTATCTGTTACTGACTGAGTGAGTGACTGACGAAACGTAACACTGACTGAATGTTACGCGTTGAGTGAGTTGGCATTTAACGCAACGTAACACTGACTGAGTGTTACGAGCTGTCACTTCAAAAATGACCAGCCCTCTAACTTTAGGAGACAAGTAATACCATACACTAAAGAAAAAGCGATCAAGCCCCCTGGTGGCGAAGCCGGGAATCGAACCCGGGTCTCCATGTTTCATCCTATATACACCTAAATTACGTCTGTCACAAGACACCATAAATTCAGTTGAACTCAGGAACGGGCCCACACACGATTAGGCCGACCACTTTGTAGAATTCCTTACCAAAAAGGTTCAAAAGAAACCCTTATGTTTTCACTAATTGGCCTACTCAAGTGCTGTGGCCTTGGTATTTCAAATGACTTATACTAAATAGTCTCTGTCTATTCGCAGTAGTCATTTCCTTATTAACTTACTAGATAGTATGAGTATTTCATGAAGTCAGTTTCAAGAAGGTCTCGAATTTTTCCTATATCCCAACTAGCAAAATAGTCTTGGATTGCGCACTTTATAAGAGTAGTGGGCTTATAGCACTCTAATATTTGTTTTAGAAAATGTTATGCTCTTATATTAGCCTTAGACAAGTTAGTACGCACTCTAGAACTCTCTGTCTCATTACTTAGTCTCATATGTGTATATAAGCGCATTTTATAATACTATTATAAGCTTCTTACTCCTACAATAACATTTACGTAGATTCATTGTTCTTGAGAGTAAATGTTCTTATAGTCCCCTTCTCTAAGTTTATTTGATTTTATAATGGTCCTAATAAATGCTCTTGTAAGAATGTCAGGCTAATATCTGCATAACATAAAAACACTATAAGTACATGCCTATTTCATCTTATTCAAAACTATTATAAGATCAATAGCAGTAGTTTAGTAAGATATTAGAGTGATATTGGATCATTTGATGTTATAATAGCCTTAAGAAATGCTTTTGTAAGAACTTCAGACTAATATCAGCATAACATAAAAATACAATAGTGCATCTTTTTGTGACCTTATTTAAAGCTATTATGAGATCAATAGCAGTAATTTAGTTCGATATTAGCGTGATATAGAATAAACATACTTAAATAAACAATAGATGAGATTAATATAAAGGGATTAGACCTTAAATCGATTTTGGGAACACAATTGTAAGTATACAACCATTTCACATCACCAACATTGCCATTTGAATAAAAAGTAAAAACAATAAGTATATTTGTTTTTATAGGGTCAAGTGATATAAAATCAGGTCAAGATAAAGAAAATGAGGTTTTATATAGGTATAGCAAGGAACCCTAAATTAATTAAACATGGCCGTATCATTGGTATTCAAGAATGCTAATATTAAGTAAATGATCTTATAATAGTCTTCTAGCGCACTGAGAAAATGCAACTATAACAATGGCGTCTTTTTACTGCAAATATAGAAATAAAATAATTAACGAGGATACAAAATACTATTATTTGAGTGGGCGCATGAAATTTGAAGTGTAAATAAGGGTCCATTTTACAGTAAATAATATTTTCCAAATACTTACTGCGCAATATGAAGAAGCACCAAGGATAATAAACACGCTATTATAAGTTTATAAATATTACTAAATGGTAATTCGTACCTTCAGTGTTTATTTTGTCACAACATTTTTTTATATTATCACGCTACAGACCAAGCGTACCGTGTTGTCGTACAAAAATCAAAATAAGCTTGTTTAGGCTCATAAGAGTCTAACGTTGGACCAAAATAAGCCTATGCAGGCTTATAAAATACTTACCTGAAAGCGATATTAGTCTAAGGAGGCTTAAATTAGTTTTGGCATGATTACTGTAAAAGCGAACAGTATGCAATAAAAGTGATATTAGAACGATATTAAAATAAATACGCTTATAATTGTGCCCAAATCCAGGATTATACGATGATATAGAATCAATATAAAACCAAAAAAATGTAGTCTTGAGATCGTTGTAAGCGCGACTTTTGCTAGTTGGGATGTATGTTACATTAATTTTTGCCTTTAACATCATCAATAACTGTTCCAGGTCTTCACAAACGCTACCCCTGAACACTGGTGTGCACCATCTCCAGAACTCGAGAGCCTGGCTCTGCCCGATCAGCTGATCAGATCCCTGACGGTTCCAGAACAGAATGGAGTGTTTGACAGCTGCCGCGCGTACTCTGTGGATCCGCAGACGCTGTTCGTGGTGCTGAATGATTATGTTGATGAAAGGTAAAGTAGATAAACTAAGAAACATTGTTAATTGAATACGGGTTAAGAATGTGTTGACTGTTAAAGATGTTCACCATTCACTTTCCTCCCGTCGGCATTTGTGGGAAATGGCCTAGGAACCTGTCGCTGTCGCTTCACTGCTCATCATCATCATCATCATTTCAGCCATTAATCGCCCACTGCTGTGCATAGGCCTCCCTTCGTGTACGCCACTTATCCCGGTCCTGGGCTAATCTCATCCAGAAGTGCCCCGCAGTTTTTCGGATGTCGTCCACCCAACGAGCCAACGGATGCCAGGCGCTTCTTACATCCGATAACGGCCACCATTCGGTCAACATTTTAGTCCACCTGCCATCACTCTGCCTGGCAACATGCCCCGCCCAATTCCATTTTAGTTTGGAAATGACGTCACCCACGTCCCGCACCTTGGTGCGGCGTCGGATCTCGACATTCCTCACTCGATCTTGGAGTTTAATGCCGAGCATGGTGCGCTCCATCGCTCTCTGTGCTACCCGCTCTCTGTGCTTCACTGCTATCTTACGTTTTCTGTCAATCCCTAAATTTCTGAGTCTTTTGGCAATACATGTGTGCGATTATGTATGTAAGGTACAGCGGGGCAAATCTCGACTGGGGGACAAATGTAACTGGTCTATTTTTTCCATGTTTTACAATGTTTGCATTATTAAACAGAGTGTCCACCGGTTATATATGGTAGGCGTGTTCTGTGGATAGATGTAGAACTCAACATCATAGTGTAATAATGGAAAAAATGGAATAGTTACAATTGTCCCCCAGTCCAGATTTGCCCCGCTGTACCTTACAGTATAAGACTTCCACTGCTTGTGATCATCTAAGCTTAAAAGCTGTGAAGCAATTTTCGTGTATTTCTTTCCTTACTCGTTGTACGTGTCAACGTGTGTTTATGTTATTTATTTATGTGTTTTATTAATTAATTTAATTCAGTGTTTATGTTGTTTTCTATAGAAAGCGGATGCAGCAGCTATTACACGGAATTTCATAACATTTTCTTATTAATTTTCTGCAACAATAAAATTTATATTGAAGCTACTCCACTGTATTCGTAATCTAACCAGATATCTCTGCTGTAAGATTCTAATGCAGCTCTCATTGTCAATAGAACAGAAATCATCCGGGAAGGAGGAGTGATGCGCAAGGTGACTACAAGACGGCTGGTGCCCGCTGAAGGAGAAACAGAGAGAAAAGAACAGGTGCGTAGAAAACATACCTACTCTTACTAAATTGTAACTCTTGGTCCATGGGGTCCCAGCGCGCATACGTTTTAGCAGAAAATGCGAACCGTCTGGTTGGCAAAACTGGTAGCTAAATTACTGGTAGTTTGCTCGTAAAGTGTATCATCGTTGTGATACAATAAGTTGCCGCCAGCAGTCTTGCCATTTATTGCTATCACGGTTCCAAATAAACACATGGCAAATTTTACATGCTTCAACTTGCAACTGTATGTCCAATGTTTTATATGGGTTCTTTTGAATCTTTGTGTTCTAGCTTTCCTCTGCCTAAGAACGCAGGCCGCTACTTAAGCTAATTTTTATACCTCGTTGTCAAAACTGAATTATATTATTCTAGTTTTTAGATTTGTCAATAAAATACTAAGGTCCGACCGAGATTCTCGGCCGCGAATAAATTGTATGAAGTCTCGGCCGAAAATCTCGGCCGGCCGAGACTATCGGCCGAGACTTCATACAATTTATTCGCTGCCGAGAATCTCGGTCGGACCTTATAAAATACGGTCAAGTTATTTTGCTAATTATTCTAAATAGTAGCAGGTGACCCCGACGTGAATCTTCTAACTCCCTACAAGATTTTTTTAAAATTATGGTCATCAATAATCATTTGAATATAAAAGTAAGGCTCTTGTCGGTGAAGCTCGATGAAGTTGTTTCCACTGGGATCTCACTGGGTCACCGAATTGGGATCGATCCCAAACAGCGATAAATTTATCAATTTTGTTTTGAAATAAAAAGATTTATCATTGGCATACGACGTAAATACGTCGTTTATGTATTCTATTCTTCTGTAGATACTTCATAGCAATATTAAAGAACTTATTACCTATTTTACAGATAGCGAAAGTGACAGACGCCATCTTGAAGCTGAGAAAGGAGCCCACACCGTGCAGCAATGGATGGAAGTTCAGCAACAGCCAGTATGAAAGGACCTTAGTCACTGAAGTACGTAGGCCATAGAGGATCTAGTATTATAGAGCCATCTCTCGACAGGCTTAAAACTTTTGAACCTTAGTTTTGAAAATTAGGTCCATATTCTTTGTGTTAAAATGTCAAATATTAATATTAGCGCCATCTAGCCGAGCGTCCCCCAATCTGTGTGGTTTTGAGGTACGTTTTTTTCTTACACTTTAGCTGCCTATACGGAGTTACATATGTCTTTGACGTAGACTGACTTAACTTTGCACTGACTTAGGCAGTAACAGTACCATCGTCGTATGTCAACTTCGTTATTATCAACCCATACAACTCGTGGATACTTTGTAGCGTTTGAAATATGTTTTTGCTGACCGCATCAACAGCGTAGGTTTACGTTTTAACTCGATTTGCTTTTGTATGTCCGGAGGTTCTCCTCTACGGGTCGCAATTCTCAACCGATTCTCATGAAATTTTGTGATTAGATTTTTGTCGCTCCAGTTTTTGGAAATTTAGAAAAATGCAGCTGCAAGTGACAATAGCGTAATATTTTAACTAATATGGCGCCAACGACTATCGTGACTTGACTCTGATAATGATTCTAAACATTAAGTATTTAGTATCACTTGCGTTTTCGAAGCAGGTTGCAAGTAGTGTGTAGTAGTAGGTAATATAGTGGATAAAACAACGTTCCAAAAGTCGCCACCGAGAATCATTTTCCTATACCAAAGACATATAACTCCGTATAGAGTCTAAGAAAAAAACTGCTCAGTAACATAGGTACGGTGGACTAGATGGCATTACACCTTTGGGGTACGCTCAGCAAGATGGCGCTAATATTAATATTTGACATTTTAACACATATCAAGCTATTAAGAATATGGGCCAAATTGTCAAAACAGGTTCAAAAGTTTTACGCCTGTGAGATGGCATTCTATGTGATTACACATTTTACTTCGACAGTTAACTCTCTATAATACTCGATCCTCTTTGCATATACTAATGCGCAGTTAACTAAGGTTAATTACCTACAGAATGCGTGAACTCCTAGTATAATTATGTTTGAATTGATAACAGTTATTAATATCAAAACAAAACATTAACAAGTATGTCGAAGATTTCACAACCACGCCTTTGCCGCCCTTTGCCCTGCGGTGGATCAATCGATAGATAAATTATCATGCATATTTCATGGCTAAATGGCAATCGGAAATTGATATTTGCTACGAAATTGTAGTTGTAGAGTTTACTAAGGTCAATAGGGATAAATGTGTCATAAGGGTAAGTTTGTTCGGCCTTCAAATTTGGCCAAACTCACAGTCACAGATGGTTTTGTGAGTTCACAACACAAGCCTTCTTGAGCTTACCGTGGGCCTCAGTCAATTTGTGTAAGAATGTCCTATAATATTTATTTATTTATTTATATTTTTGCTACTTGCTACTCACGATTAGGCCGTTTTCACATTATCCGATCCGATATCGGATGTAGGAAGGATGTAAAATGTAAGATTTATGCGCTTCCAGGCCTTCATTTATGTATTTAATAGATCACTAAAAGACGATAATATAAAACGCAAAAATCGCGAATTTAATGCAGATGGCACTCTCCTACAACAGTTTTTGTCCGAGGCTCCAACGAACTGCCGATATCGGCAGGACGCTTCCGACATTTTTGGCATGCCGGACCCCCCGCCAGCTGTCGGCCGATAATATTTGTGTGTAGGTATGCGTATATAATGTAGGTATACGTTTGTAGTAGTGCGCGTGACAAAAATGGCGTCTATAAACAGCTGTTAATGATGAATTTCTGTTGAAAAAAAAGATTGTAATTCATCGGTCCGAATTACGGATACTATTTTTTTTTACCCTTTAGTAGATATAGTTAAATGAGAAATTATTTATTTTACCTGCCACTCTTGAGTATTTTTATGCTCGTTATTTTAATTTTACAATAAAATATTTGAAATAATAGTGCTTATAATTATTAAATATAAAACTTTAAAAAAATATTTTTTGATACAAAATCGTACTTCATTGATTTGGAACAATATGTTTTATCGGACCGACATCCGACACTGTCGGAAGCGTTTATCGGATGTAGGATATCGGTCCTACATCCGATATCGGATCGGATAACGTGAAAACGGCCTGGTGCACTCTCAATAAGCACCGGTCATTGCTTAAACAGGCCAAATGTGAAGGTCAGAAACACTTCTCCTTTCGAAACAATTACCCGTATTGACCTTAATTGAATATTTTGTTTTCAGTTCGCGTTGGTGTGTGACAATGACTGGCTGCCACGAACCAGCAACACGCTCTTCTGGGTCGGTTCCATCTTCGGAAACCTGTTCTTCGGGTGGATGTCTGACAGGTTCGTTATCAATATTCGTCGAAGGGCATTGTAAATAGTTACATTCGCTGAAGAGAATTTCTACTTAAGGGTTTTGACACTTTTGACAGAAGACAGATGTTACACGCTCTGAAAAAGTTGCAAGGTGGATTGACACCCTGTGATTCGTACGAGTCATAAGAAATTTCAGAAGGGTTACCATGACGTACTAAAGACGTTCAGTTTAGGTTGAGAGAAAGGGACACAGCTATAGCAGTTACATAGCTCCGTCCCTCTCTCTCAACCTAAACTGAACGGCTTTAGCACGTCATGGTAACCCCCCAGAAGTCTACAAAACAGTGTTAGAATGACGCTTGACATGTACTGATGCGTCAATTTATACAGAAAGTCAAAGTAAAGTCAGTTAAAGGCAGTCTTCTACAGGTATTGAAGAAACGCGTTACTCGGATATCAAGTGACCCTTTACAGAAATGATGACAAATTGACACAGTCATCGTCTTGCCCTTCCCGTTCCGTTCTCGAGAACGACACAACTCCACTCACAAGTACCTAAAGCACCACTGATAAGCAAACAAGTTACATCCATACTAATATTATAAATGGGAAAGTGTGTGTGTCTGTTCTGTTTGTTTGTCCGTCTTTCACGGCAAAACGGAGCGACGAATTGACGTGATTTTTTTAAGTGGAGATAGTTAAAGGGATGGAGAGTGACATAGGCTACTTTTTGTCGCTTTCTAACCCCCTACTTCCCTAAAATGGGGGTGGAAGTTTGTATGGAGCACTCCTCAATTTTCGAATTTAACGCGAGCGAAGCCGCGGGCAAATGCTAGTATTTACATAAAATAAAGCCTAATTATTTCAACAGATACGGCCGCCGACCAACAATCCTGCTGATGATCTTTCTGGAAGTCCCTCTAGCTATATGCACTTCGTTCATCACATCGTATTGGGGCTACACAGCTCTCCGGGTGGCTGGAGGGTTGTTCTTCCCAGCTTTATACCAACAGCCTTTCATCCTGGCGTTAGAACTCATGCCTCCTGAGAAACGGACCTCTGCAGGTATTGTTTTAGATTTAGTACAAGCTAACTAAGAGCGATTTGCCACTGACCAACGAATTCTGAAGAAGAGGATTGTGGTTAAAAGATTTCTGGAAGTACTCCTACCTTATGAACCTCCTTCGTCACATCGTATTGGGGCTAACTACATGGCACTTCGGGTGGCCGGAGGCTTGTTCGTCCCAGCTTTATACCAGCAGCCTTTCATCCTGGCCTTAGAGCTGATGCTTCCTGAGAAACGGACCTCTGCAGTATAGTTTTAGATTTAGTACAAGCTACCTAAGAGCGATTTGCCACTTACCAACAAATTCTGAAGAAGAAGACTGTGGTTAAAAGCTTTCTGCAAGTACCCCTGACCTTATGCACCTCCTTTACAATACAATACAATCCTTTATTGATAAAATAAAATTTTACACGTCAGGTACATTGGCATGCTTACTGTTAGATTAAAAATTGCATTAATTATTAACAGGAAAGGCTGAGTGAGCGAATTTTATATGTATGTGTCTATTTGTATACTTACAGTTTTACTCATTTGATACAGTGTTAGGTCTCGTAACAGGAATCAATTGAATAGTGTGCGTAAGACACCAATTTAGATTTAAGTTTTTCAAAGAAAAATTTATCGCTGGTTGTTGATTTCAACTCGAGCGGGATTTTGTTATATACTTTAGGTCCTACCGTATGCATACACTTCTTAGACTTGGCTAGTCGTGTTTGAGGTGGATAATAGTTATTTGTTATACAAGAGTGCAAAGTTGTATTTTAACGCCGAGTGTGGAATTGAAAAACGAGCAAGCGAAAGGATTCTATAGTTGAACCACGAGCGAAGCGAGTGGTTCGAGAATAGAATCCTGAGCTTGCGAGTTTTTCAATACACGAGAAGTAAAATACATTTGCACTCGTGTGTAACACAAAACTTTTCCCCTCACTATAGCGAGGAAAGTACAACGCAAAAAACGCGTTTATTACTGCTTCCAGTAGTTCCACAGGTGGTATAACATCTTCATCACTAGATTAACTCCCTTTTATCAATTTTAAAGCAGAAAATTTGCCTCTATTCAAGGTCAAATTACTTTACCCACTAGTGGATAAAATGCGTTTTTACCCGCTGGTATTAAAGGGCAAAACACGTGTTTCCGAGCTAGTGAGGGGAAAAGTTCATTACGCCTTCTGGAAGCCGTACCTCGTGGGTTGCTGCAGGTCGGGAACTGTGCTATGTTGCGTCTCACGTATTTTGCGACTTCGAAAATGTATGCACACGGCAGGGTGAGAATTCCTGTCCGTTTAAAAAGTTCTTGAGCTGGGTGATCCCATGGGACTCCAGATATACACCGAATGGCTCTTTTTTGGAGTCTGAACGGCCTAAATCGGTCCGCAGCGTCACCCCACAGGTCGATACAGTATGTAAGTAAATAATGAAAATAGCCTTAGTAAGGTTTTTTGACGTTGCTGTTATTTAGGCAGGGGCTAAGTCTACCCAGGGCAAAGCAAGCGGATGACAGGCGGTTACAGAGTTGGTTGATATGGGTCCTCCACGTTAATCCTGAGTCAATTATCAGACCAAGGTATTGAACTTGATCCACATGCGGGAGAAGTTGACCGTTGCAGCTTATATGTAAGTCATGCCACGCAAGCAAAAGCGGATTATATAAGTTTTTTCAACGTTCAATACACAACGTTTATCACATGGTATTGGAGCGGTGTGCTCTGTATTCTTATCTTTTTTTTTTGTTTTTTCGGAAATGAGATTTTTTGAGGACGGAAAAGGAAAAACTGAAATGTTGTGGCCTTCACCATAGTGATAACTGTCGCTCGACAGTGACACTTATACATTGATTATGTAATCAATAAATAGTACATTACATCAGAGGCCGGGAAAATGAGGATTTCCGGCCAAGTGGGTATATACGGCCGAGCGAGCGTGCGAGCGAGGCCGGATAGGGATACGAGGCCGGGAATCCGTTTTCACGCCGAGGCATGTATAGTGCTTTTCTCAAACATACAATGAAATAAATAAAAAATGCTCTAAAGGACAATATTTTATAAAAAAAGTTACTTTGCAGGCCTAGGCCTGAAAAATAATATGAAATCCCTTTACAG
This sequence comes from Leguminivora glycinivorella, assembly GCF_023078275.1. Taxonomy (NCBI): domain Eukaryota; kingdom Metazoa; phylum Arthropoda; class Insecta; order Lepidoptera; family Tortricidae; genus Leguminivora; species Leguminivora glycinivorella. Next base: position 478,830 of record NW_025952831.1, read on the forward strand.
TCCTTTCGAGTTGTTGCGCCCAAAAAGCGATACTTCCCAGCCCATTTTAAGGAACGTAAAGACAATATTTCATTGCATGTTTGAGAAAAAAATATTGATGCTGAGTAACGAAATATTGACGCCCTCTGGTTACCAGAAACAAAGCTCCTCACAGAAAATAAATGAAACTTCCTAATACAAATGAAAGAAATGTTTATTGTTATAATATAAGAATGGTTAGAATTCAACCTGTATTATGAGGTATACTACCTACCGGTTAACTTCCCCTATCGTTATTGCTTCCCTGTAGTAGGTCGGTTAAGGTTTGTGGTTGTCTCCGTAGTTGCCATTTTTGGGAAGGGACAACACATATCACTGCCCGGGCAGGGGTTATAACTGCGAAATAAATAAAAATATTTTTTTAATATAAACACGCTACAGAGAGCAGAGGCAGCAAAGGCAGAGCAGAGGGAGGCGGGGGGGGGGGGGGGCAGAGGTAGGCTAAAGAAAAGATGGCGGGATGACCTTGACGCATTTTGCAGCGACAAATTGTGATGAGTGGCGGAAGAAAGGTGAGGCCTTTGCCCAGCAGTGGGACACAATTATAGGCTAGGGAATAAAAAATAAACACGCTAGGTACTAGGACATCTAATTCTTCGCGGGGTCCTTGCTCACGAGACCTGTGCACGCAGCCACCACAAAAAAGTAGATTTTTTAATGTGATGAAGCATAGAGGAATAAGTAAGGGAAAGGTTGTAACTGTATAGATCAGTAAATGCGGGTTATTTGTATAGGCATAGTTAAGTGACATCTAGCGATAATCACAGGTCAATCACGCGTCAAATAGCGTGAATTATCAGTACCACTACTCGAGTGGCAACTTTCCATCAGGCGGACCGTATGCTTGTTTGCCACCGACGTAGTATAAAAAAAATCTTACTGGCTTTCGCTGTAGTCATCCAAAAATCCTGGTGGTATCACAATTGTTTCTGCACACTTGCTCTCATGGACGCAAAAGCCTTCTTGTCCGTCAAGTCTCAGGCAAGACCATTTTTCTGTTAAAACAGGTAAAAAATGCGTTAAATAATTAGTGGGATGCATGTACGGATCCAGGATGGGGAGGGGGGGGGGGATGCATGATGTTCTTATAAAAATACGAAAGTTATTATAAGTCTGCCGTTCAGATTTGAGGAGTTACGTTCTGACGATCATCAGCAGTTCCACTGCACCAAATTGCACTGTTCTGAACGTAAATGCATGCTGTTCATATAAAAACACAAAAATCACTATATCTATGCCTTTAAGATTTGAGGACTTCCCTTGACTTCTCTAGGATCCCATCATCAGAACTGGGTTATTGGCTAATCTGTCCTATTTTTTACTTATTGATAATTGCCGCGATGTAATTGTAATTGCCATAACTTTCGCAATGAAATACATAAAAAATCATTATTTTGCTATAAACTCGTTATTTTTGTATGAAAAGGTGCAACGATTTTTTCAGAAATGATTAACTCGTTTCTATATTACACGAAAATGATATACGATTTGCCCTAGTCGCTAAGAGCAAAAAGAAGTAATACCAGAGATTATGGATATAGTAGATATGTCCACCCCATACAAAAAAATGCGACCGCCTAAAAGCACGGCAAATGTAGATGGCGTTACTACAAATTTCTTGTTGCCTTGAGATCACTGTTAGATGGCGTTAAGTGTCACTTTTGAGACATAAATCTTTAAAAGAATATAATGAATTTTAGGACTCGTAACGCCATGCATGTACTAGATTGAAAGTTAGTTAATATTTCGCCACCCTTTCTATCGCTTAAATAGCTCAGTTATAGTAGCGTAAGACGATGGCCCTGACGTCGTGGGTTCGATCCTCGGTAGTGAAAATCTTTTTTTTTTCTTTTTTTTTTAATATTTTATACCCTTTTCAACCATCTCCTTTTAAATAGTGATTTTTTTAAATATTAGATTCACAACCCATTTCATTGAAATTTTGTTAGACACATGTAATGCAATAAGTTTAAAAATTGTCTTTCAGTATTATAGTATTGATGGAAGGTAACCTAAGGTTCAACATCGTACCCATCGTACCTACTAACAGCAATACTCTGTCTTAACTAACCATAGACGTTATGCTCTTGTAATAAGGATTACAAATGTACAGTGACAGTTGTCCAGTTGCATGTACCACATTGAAAGTTAGTCTAGATATATTAATATCGACAATTACAAACCGTCAGCAGATGTTGCTTTATAATATAATTAATAAATAAAGATTTTTTTGAGTGTAGGTGGATATTGTCGATTTTGGTTTCGCTCAAGAACCTTTGCGAATACGTTACAGACTAAGGTGTAAATTATCTACGCATTTTGTTATGAAAAACGATACAATATACGGCTTAAACAAAACGCGGAATATAAATACATAACAAAAATTGCCTTGTGTTGCTTAATTCCGTGATTCAATATATGTATGTATTTACAAAAGCTTTGCCGCCATCCACGTCTTACTCAGCTTTAACATAAGACTGAAAATCACTTAAACATTAGTCTTTAGAGTCAAAATCTTTTTACTATTTTTACAATGAATGAATGACAAGTCTAGCTAGGAGGTTTTCCACGAACACCAGAGTTTGCGATATATGGCTATACACCGTGTTTCACTTAACACTAAAAACCTGAAAACAGTTTGTTCAGAATCGAGAGTAGAATCGATTGAGCTATATCTTGATGGGGGTAATATTTTTATTTAAATTTGTATTATTAGTTATTTTTTACGTGCCCATTCTATTGTACTCGTAATACAACATTGTGTATATCGCATTGCTAGAGGTTGTTTACCTTTTTTCAGTATTTAGGGGTATTAATACTGGCCGGTTACTTGGACGATTATTTTTTCCACTACTAGTTTGACGTTGTTTGTCAGTTTAATCTTAATGTTTATCATAAGTCATAACAAATTGAACTCGTACCTAGTTACAACCTTGTCATTTTGAATATTGAGTTTATTTGCTTACTGCGATTACCTGTCCAATTTGAAGTTTACTGTGACAAAGCTTTAAAGTGTTTTACAGTGACATCTTAGCTGTCTATTGGTAAACCTTATGTCGTTGCAGTAACGTACACAAATAAATAGTCTTATGGTTTATAATGGTAGTTAGCAATTATTTTATTGAGTGTAGAGCTAAAAGTCAAGTAGAGCTGTACAGAAAATTAAAAATTCAATTTAAAAAAAAAGTAACGATCAGATTAAAAGATGAATACTCTAGATGAGTTTAAAAAAATAAAAATCAGTTGGGGTGTCTGAGGTTTTGAGTGATACCGGAAACACCGTGTATATGTCACTCTATATGCCTGGATAGGAGTAAAAGAGAAAGATGTCCGCAATGTGTTAACCCAGGACAGCAGTAAGCCCTCAGTACTAGTACTGTCACTGGCTGTCATGGCCAACCTACTGCGTTTCGATACTGGTAAAATATCGAAGTATCATTCATTATGTTCTTTTTGTATCTAGGTTATTAATTATATACGAATATCAAAATATCAAAATGATGATAATTGATGAATATCAAGATGATTTTTAGTTTAAAGCAAGAAGATAAAAATATTTTCAGAAATATGTACCTACTCTTTTTATATAACAAAACGCATCCATCAGTCAAGCGCCGTGTATAGCCATCGTCTTCTATTTCTGAATTGATTTTTAATAATAATTTACTAAGGTCTAAATCAGTTTACGACCAAACTGTATATATGTAGTTTGTGCTAAATCGGATTAGTTTGACCCAAGGAACAATTTTGCCTAGCACATTTCCAGAGGCAAAAGAGCAAAGTCGCGAGCCTTACTTATCCTACAGCACGGGAAGCATGGTCGCGCGATAGACGATAAAATATCAGGCCGTCCCTATCGCACTTACAAATAGTGCGATAGGGACGGCCTGCTATTTTATCGTCTATCGCGCGACCATGCTTCCCGTGCTGCAGGGCAATCATGGTCGCGCGATAAATGATAAAACATCGGGCCGTCCCTATCGCACTTACAAATAGTGCGATAGGGACAGCCTGATGTTTTATCATTTATCACGCGACCATAATTGTCTGCTTGGGGGCCGATTTTTGAATTTCACGGCGTTCGAATTCAGAAAATTGTCACCGAAATTGCCTACTATTTTCAGTGACAATTTTCTGAATTCGAACGCCGTGAGATTCAAAAATCGGCCCTCTGGCAGAGAAAAGAGACTAATGCCTCTGGTCACCAAACACAAATATGGCAAAGGTAAAATGAGCATAGTTTGAAAATTATAAGTTCTAGCTATATACTTCCAAAGTCAATATTGTAGAAAATTTTATGGAGAATATACTTCTCATAGATATTGTCATGGTAGCTTTCACGGTTTGCATGGAAATGTAAAAAAACTGAAAACAGGGATACAAAAGTGGAGGGAAGGAGGGGAAACATTGACACCTGGGCGTGTTTCTACTTCTATTTTTTCTTATAACCCTATAAGCTATATACGCCAAGTTTCATGCTTTCTGCCAGACGGGACTATAGATCTGGTCAAGAACTCGTACTACTCAGCATTTTATGCTGCGCAGCCATTTTATTACAAATTGACTGCGCATTGATTAACACGCAAATTGACTAACACAGTAGGTAATAACGACCGGTCTTGCGCATTCGGTCTGCTACGCCGCGGTCTCGGCGATTTGTGCGATGAGCACAGATATTTGTTCCTGAGTCATGGATGTTTTCTATGTATATAAGTATGTATTTATCTATATAAGTATGTATATCGTCGCCTAGCACCCATAGTACAAGTTTTGCTTAGTTTGGGGCTAGGTTGATCTGTGTAAGGTGTCCCCCAATATTTATATTTATATTTTATTTTACTTACCAGAAGTAGGGGTGAGGTCTATATCATATTCGTCAATCCCGTCAGCTTGCGCCAGTGCCACGCACACACTCAACATGAATAGCTGGCGCAGTTTCATAGCTGGAAAAAAAATCCAAAATCAGCTTTCCTGTGAAACTGATTCACAGAGGAGATAGACCTGTAGGATAATACACACACACACACATTTATTGGCGCAACAACCCAAAATGAGTCTTGGCCTCCGACACGAGTGCACGCCAATCATCCTGATCCTTAGCGACGTCCCTCCAGTTGTATGCTTGGAGATCGTTGCAGATTGCAGATCCGCTTCAACGGCATCACCACAACGATATCGGTCGTCCACAGGGACAACACAAGGTCCACAAGGTCCCGGGTGGCTAGCCGAATGGCACAATCGCTCACGAAACGCTCACGAAACGAAGCGCTAGTAGATATCTATCTCTATCGCGCTTGCATATTGGCGCGACAGAGCCAGCGGCGTATCGCTTTCGTTTGGCGTCGGAGAAATGCCATTCGGCTACGGGGCCAGGTGCTCTAGTAGCCTAGCGATAAGTACGTGAGACATTCGTTCCGCAGGTCGCGAGTTCGAGTTTTTCGGAATTTATGTGCGAAATGTCATTTGATTGCCAGTCGCTTTTCGGTGAAGGATAACATCGTGAGGAAACTGTACTAACTTCAATAAGGTCTACTTACTTACCCTTTGGGTTGGAAGGTCAGATGGCAGTCGCTTTCGTAAAAACTAGTGCCTACGCCAAATCTTGGGATTAGTTGTCAAAGTGGACCCCATTGCTCCCATGAGCCGTGGCAAATGCCGAGATAACGCAAGGAGGATGATCTGGGTCTTCCACTTGGCCTCCGTCCTACTGAGGAAACTATCACTCAATCTCGAGTATCTCGACTAGTCTCGTTGGAAGATCAGCGCTGACCTCCGGGTCACCATTATGCTGAGGTAGTTTTAGTCGCACACTGATTTAAACTTTCACGATTATTACAAATACGGGTAATGCCTTCTGTTATTTTATGTAGTCATACGCGATTAAGTCCCGATTTAAAAATAACGATGTACCTATTTATTAGTCATACTTTTCGCATAGTGTGTTTTTTATACATACATACATACAATCACGCCTGTATCCTATAAAGGGGTAGGCAGAACACATGAAACTACTAAAGCTTCAGTGCCACTCTTGGCAAATAAGGGGTTGAAAACGAAACTGTGACATTGCAGTGACAGGTTGCCAGCCTCTCGCCTGCGCCACAATTTAACCCATATCCCATAGTCGCCTTCTACGACACCCACGGGAAGAAAGGGGGTGGTGAAATTCTTTACCCGTCACCACTCAGGCACAGGTTTTTTTTTATAATACAGTATTTATTGTAAATATGTGCTGATAATGATATTAACATAAAATCACAGATCAATACAACAAGATGGCCCTTACAGGGCGACTCGCGGTCACCAAGCATACGACAAATCAGGTTTATAAAAGTTTGAACGCGTGCGACACCGATCAGTAGCGCCCAAGTATACGACCCGCTAACAGTGTCCGTGTCCGCTCGGGAAAAAATCTTAAATAATCAATTTTGGTTGCAAACAATGGTCTCTTACAGCATAAAGTGGTGTGGCAAGTCTTCTAACACTTCTACATGTAAAAAAGATGGAACAACATTCCACAGTTAAGTCAAATTAATTATTTTGTTGAATATTGTTTATTGTCCGCGGAGTTCATTTATACTGGTCAATATGGTTGTGCTGAGCGGCGCCGAGGCGCGTCCATCCCTCTTTACCGAGTTAACAATGTGATATGCTATCCCTTTCACGTAAACGACTAGGCATGGGGCCATGTTAGTTTATGTCTGTTGCGGGAACTTCGTAGTCTTCGTACTGCCGTGTACCATGTGCTACCATTTTATGAAATATAAAAGAAAGCAGATTTGTAATAGTGAATAATTATCTAGAATCTGTAGAGTCTGTAGTGGTATTTAGTTCATTGATTAGTTTAGAATATTTAGTTGGTTATTTAACTTAGTAAACGTAAGTAAAAATGCACAGTTTAGTTATTAGTTACTAGAATGATTTTTATTGAGATGCTATCACAATTATCATCCTCCTTGCGTTATCCCGGCATCGGCATTCGCCACGGCTCATGGGAGCCTGGGGTCCGCTTTGGAAACTACTACCAAGATTTGGCGTAGGCACTAGTTTTATGAAAGCGACTGCCATCTGACCTTCCAACCCGAAGGGTAACTAGGCCTTATTATAATTTAATTATAATATTATAATTTTTTGCAAAACAAATTCACCACAGTACTGGTACCGGTACCATTGTCTATAATAGACATGTCCCATTCCCATCCCTACTGCTAATCATAAAGGCGCGCCATTATTTGAAACGACCAATGGCAGCACCGTGCGCGCCCGCCTCACCCCGCAAGGATTGGTGATTTGCGTCTCGAACAATATCGCTTGCATTTGGCTTCTAGTGGGGTGTTCTGTGCATAAAATATACTAAAATCACGAAAATGTTGCCTCTGTCACTTCAATCAGGTAAGCTCCTTCGAAAAACGTATACAGGGTGTAACAAAAATGGTGGTGATCCGTTTAAGGGCGTATTCAGTATCGTATTCTTATCAGGAAAAAGTAGGATAAAAATTTTTTTTCGCAAAAAAATTTTTTATCTTTGTATGGAGATTCGACCGATTCGCGCGGCCCGGCTCATACAAAAGTGAAAATTTTTTTAGCGAAAAAAAAATTTTCTTCTATTTTTTCCTGATAAGAATACGATACTGAGTACGCCCTTAAACGGATCACCACCATTTTTGTTACACTCTGTATGTATTGCACATTGTGTAGGTTTTAAGTTTATAACATTTTGTTTAAATATTTTGATTATAATGATTATGAATAGAATGTGACAAATTGAACAAAACAAGGAAAATGCTTCTTAGAATTGTTAAAGCGTATTATTTTTTCTTACTCACCTGTTTTTTTATAAATCTTTACAATAACTATATCCCAAGTACCATAACACAACTTATTTGAAACTTTTTCAACGTATGTGCAGTTTCACCGAAGTTTTCAATATAAGTAATATTTTTTCTTCAAAATATAAACTTTACATGTATTTTAGCATCGCGTCTTCTCTGATATGAATCTGGATTCCAAGTAGTTTATAAACCAGTTTCATATTGTTGTCCCTACAACTTGTTTTTAGCATTTATGTAAACAAAACCATGTTGACAACGTGACAGAGTCCAAATACATGTAGCTATAAGTTGACCATTAGTACATTTTAAATATAAACTAAAATCATTGCAGATATAGTCCCATAAACATATTATGTATAAAGCCTGGAGTCCACAGACGGAATCGAGCCGCGTCGAATCGAGTCCTCATACATTTGAATGCGCTTCGCTTCGCTATGGACGCAGTTTCATGAGAAATGCAGAAGGCGAAGTAATGAGACTCGACTCGGCGAGCCTAGTGGATGCCAGGCTTTAGGTATAATATATGCAATTATGGAATGCAGGAAAACTGATAGATGCAGCGTTTTGGCCTTTCCACATATCGTCAATAATGGCACGCAATTTGCAATACTTACTTTATGATCGAATTCATACGAATTCCATTTATTTCATTAAACAATAGATACAGGAAGGGTCAGTTGGAAGTGGAAGACCTAGGCGAACTTTTCTTGTACAAATCGGGGAAATATTGCAAAAAGGCCAGGTCAGAAGTACTCGAAACCGACCAGCCTGTATGAAAAACGTTATGAAAGTGTGTGAAGCGAAAGTGGTTTGTCAGGATCGTTAGTAAATGGAAATCCGTGATCTCTGCCTACCCCTCTGGGAAACAGGCGTGATTGTATGTATGTATGTATGTATGTATAATAGATACTTACATGATTGTGTTTGAAATTAAGAACATAAAATTGACAACATAAGACAATTTCTATACACCGTGTTTCTATTGAACTCCGCCAACTTCGGCACATAGTCAGTCCTTTTCCAAATCATAACTTTTTTCTGAAAAAGGTCTCTTTAAGATTTGGACAGGATGTGTAAGTCTATTTTCTTTATACCACGTCGGTGGCTAACAGGCATCCGCTAGATAGAAAGCTGTCATCGTAACCTATGGACGTCTGCAACTCAAGCACATATCACTTGCGATAGCCGCGAATACCTACTAATTTGTTCAAAACTAGCCTGACATATTATTATTGTATTTATATTTAATAAAATAATTTGATTTGTACCCTACATCGATCGATGGTAGCACCATCTCTCTCGCTATATCGTAATCCTGCAAAAGGATTCATATAGGAGGTGCAAGCACAAATTGCTCGCCCTTAGAGTTGATCAAAGGCGCCTAGCCTTCAGATATAACAATATACTAGAGACATTTCGACGGGTACCTCGGCGGTCGGGGTGGTGTAGCGGTCGAACACGTCAGCCGCGATAGCTGGAGACCCGGGTTCTATTCTTGGCTTCGCAAACAGTGGGCTTGATCGCTTTTTATTTAGTGTATCTATTTCAGTTTGTATAGTAGGAAAATAGGGACTTAGGTAAGTTGCTTGTTGTCATGACATTTAATGAGACAATTTTTCTACTTTCAGTAGTGTTTTTCCGTGGGATGATTTTTTTTTAAATTTATCTTACGATTCTAATTTTAAAAAGGTTATTCACAATGTTTACTGAATTTATTTATTTTCAATCTATAGAAAAATGAGTATCGTAGACATTACGTAATCTTCTCATCATACAGTTCTATCGGATGATGCTGTATCTGTTGGAAGCTATAGCATTCTTCGTGAGCTCGTCTCGTATCCAATCAGCTGACGGTACCAGGGAGCCCAGTACGGCAGCGTTGGATATGCAGGTCTGCCGAACTAGTCCAGCCACGATCAGTCCTTCGATCTGTTGATGACAACATAAAAGATTTATATTTAGAGGAGGACAATGGCGCTGAGGTGGTAATAGTATTTATCGAAAAATTATTGACATAGAAGTTGAGGTGACAAGTGAAAAAGAGCCACAAGTGAGCTACTCTTTAACGACTACTGAAGTACTGACTGACGATACTGAGTTACCTAAATACTGAGGCATAACGCTGATCTTACTTCCTTAACTAGTCTTAGATCTGATAATCTCTCGTAATATACAACCCTCTCCCTTCTTGCTGTGGATGTCAGACAGTGCGATACCAAGTGATACTGGATTTTAGAACTGTGGGATGAGGGATATGGTTTACTAAAACATCACGTTTCCTCAATAGCTAAGAGCGGCACTGACACTTGAGCACTTTCATGTGCACCCCTTTATCTTGAGGTAGTGATAGTGTTTTGTTTTTTCTGCAACCGATTGTCATTTTGACCTAGACTCCTTGCTTGGTAAGGCCTCACAAGAGGTTACACTGAGAAAAAATACAACCAGTTTTCATGTTCGTTCAACAAGTTTTTTGGTTAAAATAGCGCCTACGTGCTCTTTGGTCCAAACAACAAGCTACTTGTCATTTGAATCGGCAATATATTTGAATCAACAAGTCGATTTTATAAAAACAACCTGACACATATTATTTTAAACATACGTTTGGCTGATTCAAACGGATAAACCGCAACAAGTCGAACTTGTTAAATTCACAATGCAAATTTCTCTCAGTGTAAACTTACGTCTGACGGGCACATGACTGGGGATCCTGAAGTGACTGAGCAGGTACCGTTGGCTCGGCCGCATGCTGCATCGTAAGTGGACCCCTGTTCGGTGCAGCTACCAGTGGTTACTGCTATAGGAGTCTGGAAAATACAAACAAAATAAATTTAATATCATTACTTAGGTACTCTAAAAATGCCGGAAATGTAGATTCTGATTTGCAGCAGACTAGCAGAGTTATCGATTTTGGAAAGGGGGATCAACCTAGGTGGGATAAATGACCTAACTGATGATTTCCTACAAACAGAAGACGCTAAGTGATGAAATTGGTTTTACACAATTTATTCCTATACTATCGACTTACGAGGACTCATTGTAAGTCCATCCAAGGACGATTTTGAAGTAAAGTATTTTTATAAGTGTATAAAAATGTCTTGTTATTTGAACTTCCTTTAATACTTTTATTTCGACTTACAAAAACAATCTGGTCTTTCTTATCGAAGCCGACAGCGACACAATCTCCTTCCAATGGAGTCTTCAAGCCCAGACAGGCTCCAGTTTGCTTCTCTGGCCAAGGAACCTCTTCGTTCAGCAGTAGGAGTGCTGTGTCATGCTCTCGAGTCCCTGAAACATTGAAAGCGTATACATTTAACAAGTTTCCGCTGACATGAAATTAGTTAAATACAATATTAGGTAGGTGCATATCATTGGGTTCCATTTCAAAACCTATCCTCTTTGGCGGAATCCGCACATTTTGCAGCTCTGAGAAGATTAACAAGATTCTCATCACTCTGATAATTTGTTTGTTTATTAAGTTTCTAGTACCTATCTCTTAGTGGGAAAACTCTATCTAAATACTGGGATATATAGGTAGAATAGGCGAAGATTCGATGGGAAACATTTCAGCGATCTCTGAACACTAGTCTAGTAGCTAGTCTTTCAGACCGCTTCATGGACGTAGTTACTCAAAAACGTTCCACATGAAATTGTCATTAAGTTTTAGATGTATGAAAAACAAAGGTCCTTCATTTCTATGACAATTTCTGATGGATTGGAACGTTTCTGCGTAACTACGTCCGGCTGATGCTTGCTTAAAGCAATTTCAGTCATTAAGACTAAAAATCTCAACGCCACACGCTCAACGTAAATCTAACTTACCAGAGTTGAATTGAGTGTTCTTCGTAGTACTATTGACAGCATAGTGCTTTTCTGACCCAGGCAGTTGAACCCACAGATTGGATCCCTTTCCACCAAGCACACATAAGGCAGACGTTAAGACGATCTTGGATCCTATAACAGCTCCCCCGCAGTAGAGGCCAGAAGGATTTTTTGTTCGAGGATTGCCACCATCTCTGGAAACAGTTAAAAACAATATTTTTAAGTCGACAAAAATATAATTTTCCAACAATGAGAACAAGTATTTTAAATAAGAGTTTTGAATGATTCACGGTTATTTTCATTAGACTTATATTGGCCGGGATATAGACCGTGATTACCTTTTTGATTTTTGTCGAGCTCCAGGATATTTCGACGCAGTTGCATGCATCATGATCACGGAAATATCCGGGAGCTCGACAAAAATCAAAAAGGTAATCACGGTCTATATCCCGGTCAATATAAGTCTAAAGTATTTTAAATATTTTTGGTTTCCGTTATACCTAATCTGTTCTGGCTAATCCCATACTAAGGTTTTTGATCCATTCTCATAGCCAATAAGCCTGACATTGTGATAATAGATCGACCGCAACGCCGGGCCGTACTCGTTGACATCACCATCCCCCACGATGAGAATCTCGTGATAGCCGAGAAGGACAAGTCTAGTAAGTACCTAGGTACTTCAAGTCTAGACTTGGCTCACGAGATAACCGCCATGTGGGATGTTGATTCGACGATCATTGTTCCGATAGTCGTTTCAGAAAAACGGTCCCATAGCGAAGAGTCTCGACCAACTTTTTATCGTCAGAATCAAATCAGCTCGTGATTCTGAGAAGAATGAGCCCAAACACGTCACGATCTGGTGAAATTCGATATTTGAGATTTATTTTGAAAAACGCCCAGGTACATCTACTAATAGTTGTAAAAGAAAACGAATATTTATTTAAAAAGCCCATATAACTTGCCGGTATAATCCAACGCACCATGGACACGAATCCTTCGTTCCGACTCTGCACGCTGAAAAAGTAAATAAATTATGTGTAGGAATTTATTCGCACTAGCTGTTATTTCAGTGGACGTAGTTCAGTGGCAGGTGTTCATTGAGTTCATTCTACCTATTCCACTAGTCCCAATATTATCCACATCCACGGAGAATCAACACGAAACATCAATTTAGCCGTGTCGAATGAGGGTTTCCTAAGTCGTTTTTTTGCTAGATGTTGATACTGAGGCGCCAGATATTTCTGACGGCATCAAATTCCACTAATTAACATGAATGTCGATTGAATAATGATTGGTGGATTTGGAAGTTTGCTGTCAGAAAGGCCCTGGCGCCATAGTGTCCCCGACTGGCGAAACAAAACTATTTAGATTAAGATTATACTCTCATTCCCCCCCGATTAAGATTCCACATTTTGAATCACGTTCCGCGTTCAATATTGGAATATTTTGCTTGCTCGGGTATCAATATAGGTACGTACGGTTAAGTAAATCGTTTTTATGTCTATGTCTAAATAACAACTTTGAAACCTTGTAAAACAAATAACATTTTTTCTCTATTTACTTGTATAAGCACTTATATGAAATTCTTTGTTTACCTGGGTCTGTTTGACTGCGATCTGTCGCCGTCGGTTCCGTGGTCGTCATGTTAGGGAACACGCAGCACCAATCCCATTTGCCCGGACAGCTGCCAATCCTGGAATACATCAATGTGTGGATGAAGCAAAGTATGATGTTGCTACAATTTTGGATCTCCTATTTTGTAGTCATGTATAACCTAATCATGAGTTGTTTCAACTAATTCTCTCAGTGTGGACACAAAGTAGTCAGGTAGATGAAGAAAAAAGCTACTGTGCAGAATTTATTAGGTACTTATATAGGTACCGATATTATCTTCAGTCTAATTCTTCGACCAATTTTGCTATTATCAATGATTCCATTTACAACTTTTACATAGTGTTCATTGGAGCTTTGCGGGGCTTTGCTCTCTATGACCATTTTTTATCTTTGTATGGAGATTCGACCGATTCGCGCGGCCCGGCTCATACAAAAGTGAAAATTTTTTTAGCGAAAAAAAAATTTTCTTCTACTTTTTCCTGATAAGAATACGATACTGAGTACGCCCTTAAACGGATCACCACCATTTTTGTTACACTCTGTATTTAAAGTGTTATATTTTCCTATTGCTGTTACCACCGTTATCAATTTTAGAGCTTAAACCATAATAGGAAGAATCACTGACTCCTGAGGCTTTGACCTGGTTCGGGACGCAGAGGCTCAACCCCTTACCCAATTGAGTTACAAACCTAATACATAAGTCAGTTCGTGTTATTTATTATCTTTAAGTTTCGTGCCTTAAACGGCCTGATTTCCAGTTAAATCCAGACAATTCCAAAATCTTTGGGTTATAATACTGCGTACACAGGGTTTGAATACGTATCGCCTTGAGTATGTACTTTTTTAAAGTCACACACAGGTCGAACGCGATTAATTAACATTATTTTTACCTTTTTTCCCAACGTTTCGGCCAGGTTGCACTGGCCGTGGTCGCGGAAGACTGACGTCCCAGCAAAGTGTCACCGGAGATGTAAACAACACAAAACTACCCGATATTAATTTATATAAATGTTCGGGGTAGACAAATAAATATAATCTACCCGCTTTTAGTTATTGTTTGTTAATCGCGTTCGACCTGTGTGTGACTTTAAATATGTGTACAAAGCGCGAGAACTTAAAGTGTTATGTACTTTTTTGACAGTAGTTAATTATTGACGCTTACCTTATCTCGCTGTCATCGATGACGCCGCCTGGTTGAAACACATGGTCTTCTGTGCACATGCTCTCATGTACGCACAACCCGTCTCTGCCGTCCTTAGTCTTGCACGCCTTGTTTTCTGTAAAAATAATTAGGTACACCTGGCTAATTGTCTCGCAAAAGCGTTCTATACCTCTTAAACCTCTTAAGTTCTATACCTCTCCTGATAAATCACGATTTTGGAGGGCAGCCAAGTGCAAATTCACGATTTTGCAGGAGAGCCGTTCAAAGGTACCATATAACTTCCGTACTTGTTCACGTAATTACATAAAATCCATATTAATAATTATCTAAAGAATCATTGGCATCCTAAGATACCGATGTTGAGGTTTCGATTCGATTGTTGTTCAGATTTTAAGAACAGGGAAATCAATGGGGTTGTCTAGCTCGTGTTTGTTGTTGGTAATGCTTCAAAGAATTTGAATCATAAATGCAGTTGTTTTTAGACGACTGCGATAGAGGCGGATTATGGAGCTTTAGACTTCAATATTTCTTTGGGCTTATTTCTCGGCCGGGATGGTCTAAACAGATTTTCTGGCATGGTAAGAAATAGTAAAGTGTAATGTTCCACCTATTAGCATTTAACAGGAGTTGCTGCATTCTTTTGGAAGTCGCTAATCTGGGAATATCTTAGAGAGACACAAATGAGACACATTTGGTAGCCTTAGTGCATCCTGAAGAAGATGAAGTTTTTTTCTGTACAGCCCTATATGTTAAAGTTGCCTAAAATTGCTAAAATTAACGCCTGTTGAATCCGGAGAGTTCTCGTTTATTTGGGTTATAGTGTTCTGAATCTCAGACGGTTAGGTACCTACAGTCAAGTGTAAAAATATGTACATATGGGTGTACCTAGTACCTAATCATCTTACTCAAAAACATGTTCCATAGTAGCGTCCTAATCTGGTGTTGGTAATAAAAGTGTAGTACCACATTTAAGTTACCGTTTTTTTTTCGACGTAATGTTTTGCACTTGACTGTTAGTAAAATAGTTGGGTTAGGCCCACTTGCACTAACCACTTAATTCAGGGTCAGTGGGCTGTCAACTGTCAAATCCTATATAGAATTGGTGGTTGGTTGGTTAACCCTCCATTTTCGTTGGTGCGAGTGGACCTTAGAAACTTAAACTTACGTCCAGTAGGTGTGAGGTCTATTTCATCATCATCATCCTGACGACGTACGCGCATCGCGGCCGCTACCGCCACGCATGCGCTCAGCACTGCCAGCTGATGCAGTTTCATGGCTGAAACAGTTTAGACGGTACAATGAGTACAGACAGAATACGTATTCGACGCCGCTCTAGGCCGAATACCGAATATTCGGCAAGATCTTTGTACAGTGAGATAGTCAGTATTATATTCTTTGAGTGAGATGCGAAATCGCATGTAGAAATTATGAATGGATTCATTGATAAATTCACCATGCACTTTTGCAGCTCACTGTACATTTTGAGTGACAATAGGGACATGTAACTAGTTTTGCTAGCAGATGCAGTTTTAAGGCTGAAACAGTAAAGTCAAACATCTGACATGATATGATAGGGTCTGTGTCAAGTGATATATAAGCTAAGGTCATAGTAGTAGCATTTTTACTGACATGTGGTTAAGATTGTTTCTAGGATGTTAAGGTATCTAAAAGACCACGAAGTTAGTGTTTAAAATACATATCTTAAATTGAATTTTACTGTTAACAATATGGCACAAACCCTCAAAATAGCCCCTTGTTATTTTAATTTAGATAGTTATTTAGCGGGCAAGACCGGCATAGTTTATTTGAAATAAAGTTTGAGTGGATAAAACTCTATAATTAATGTAGTCTGGCGTAATGCGCATGGTCCTATGAGATAGCAATACAAAGCTTTTATAATATTTTGGTGAAATAAGGAACTTTTAAGTCATAAAAATCACATTTTATAAGGCTCGGCGGGTTGACCGTCCTCCCGCGATGAGTACAGAAAGACCTTCTAGTGCTTGTTGTCGCGTAATTTTATATGAGACTAGGTTCCAAAATCATGATCATTGTTATTTTACGTAATAATAGGGCAGAATGTGCTAGATAATTAATAAAATAATGTTAAAATATTGAACATATTAAGCATTTTTCTATTTATAAGGCAAGACCGGCATAAGTCCCGTAGATGGGGTTCATAACCTTTTCTTTTCAGGCCCAGATATTGCATAATACTGTTTTTCCAACGAACACCTGCGATACAATTTAGTCACGATATTACAGGCTCATATAAATCCAACTACTTATCTGTTTTTGAAACTTTTTTATTAAGAAAAGGTAATAGGATATTAAGATACGTGAATTGGTTTGGTAACATTTCTTAGCAATGCTTGGTTTTTCTATAGTTACTACCAGAGTTACCACCTGCCTGAGCTACCAGCCCCGAAAACATATTGACGACACCCATGACGACTTTTTGTCAAAGTGACAGTCAGCAATGTCAATTAACGGTCGAGTAGCCGTAAAATAGTCGGTCAAAGTGTCAAAACCGTTTTAAAGGGTACCCATACGGTCCCTGTTAGGTAATGCTGATTATAAAAATAATGACCAACTGGAAACCCTACTCTCTTTTGAAATATTTGTCGCCGCATGTTGCACAATCTAAATATACTTAAACAAAAATAATAAAAAACGGTTAGAGCTTACGATAATTCTACCAACTTAAATATGATGATGAATAATGCAGTGTAGACTTACTTCTGTTCACCTCTTATCATTCTTCACAACCATGTCACATATATTTTATTTTTACTTAATACTTTCGGATGATTTTAGTAACACTGTACGAATCATTATCAAAACTGTATTTCGAAGTTAAAATCAAAAACGGTACAACTATCATAAGCCAAAAACGTAACTATATATTGATATTGTCTACACTCGACTTATTTCCAATAAAGCCTAAAAAAGGTTGGCAACTCCTTGTTTATCATATGCCGGTCTTGCCTTTCTCTTTTATGCCGGACTTTCTGACTAGGCACAATTTCTAAGTTACATATTTCAGAACATAAAACTAGAAATTGAGCGCGTTTTGAGTAGAATAATAGTACTAGTCAGAAATAACGGTTATTAAATGACTGCATTACATACATGATATACAAATATTCCGACAGCTTCTATTTTATTTTATTTTTTTGCGGAACCATGTTGAACTCGATGTTCGAGTTCGAAACGAGAAACAAGTTTATTATTAACTAGTGTTCGTCCTAGAGATATGTATTGAAGACCAATGGATTAAGGATGAAAAACTGCTATACCTCCAGAGGTGTGAGAAGCGTAGATATATAAACAAAAAAGTTATAGTCAATAGACGGTCTTTCCGGGTAGACGGTCTTCCCCACACTGACCTTAAATTACTAGATTCACTACTTCTTATATTGTTTCTTATATTGTTTTCTGTTTTGGATATTTGACATATTTTTATCCGAATAAGTAAAAAAACAGATGTGACTACTATCAACACTGGACGAACATACCTGTTTATTTATAACACACGCATTGACACAGATTCACCACAAGTTTAAAATCCTTTTGATATTCTCTTGAATTAAAGTATTTCACTCAAACAGTGAATAGCTGCGACACCACTATTTCTCTTCTGTTATAATATTGCCTTGATTTTAATAAACATGTTCAAAAATTATTTGTGCGTCTTCTCTGTCTTGATTCTCAGTCATAACTAAACCTGTTTTGTTTTGCACATTACCGCAAAAATCAGAACACATTGAAGTCTTATATACGCTGTCGAAAGAATCAAATTTAAGCACTATTATTATCAATACTGGGTTGAAACTCCATACGTAAAATGATTGTAGTTCATATTATCCTCAATTTAAGTCTACATACGATACAAATACTTTTGCGGTTCGAAAACGCATTAAGTAATAAACCACAGGTCAAAGTAGCGGTAAAAACAAGTTTGTGTGACAATTTTAAGAATGTCATTGGCATATACGATATTACGTATGAAATAAGGATGAATTTAGTTTGTCAATGAGGTCGTGGCGAAGTAAATGTTTAGGTTCACGGAACTTGATGTGAGTCAAAGGTAATTAAAGAAGATAGGGGTTTGGTGTCACTAGACATAATAATAAACGTTTTTTGTAATATTTATCGATGTTGCCTTATCTGTTTAAATTAGAATAAACATGACTAATGTAGGTAGTACCTAATTTTAATACGGTCTGTTGCACTTGACCAGATCTGGTTTGCGGCACTTGCTGACAAAAGGGAAAGAAGACACCACAGCCAAAAGGCCGCAATCGGTTGCAAGCTTCCCTTGTCAGCTATGTGATTTGAAAACAGATAGCAAAATAGCATTTTATCCACAAGAGTGCAAAATAATTTCATACAAATTTTAATTTGATGTCTTTAGCTGGCTGGTAGAATTTACATATTGATTGATGATATTGAATAAATTGATGGATTTGATTTAAATTGATATTTTTAAGTACAGTACAGGATGAGCGGTATGTTGTCTATTAGTCCCTTTGGGTCTTTGCCTACTTTGCCTTTTATGCCCTTTAACTTTACAGTCGATGTATGTTCAAAACTTGTTTTAGCTCTACACTCCTCGAAGTAACGCGCTCAAGCATTCTCTTACTTACTAACTTTAATCAGTAGAGAGATTCTTATTCATTGGGTCGAAAACGACCCATTGAGCATATTATAATGGTTAATCTTATTTACTTTCTGTTGCAGGTATTGTGGTAGGCATGATGTTTGCCGCAGGGATGTGCCTACTAGCACTGCTAGCGTATGCTGTTCGGGACTGGTTCTATCTCTCTCTCATCACCAGTCTGCCTTTCGTTGTATTGTACTGGTAAGTGTCAACTCTAAATTTGGATATAAATATTGCAATCAAGTCGAGTGGTGAAAATCATGGTACCATCCTGCAGGAGGCCTGACTCCATCTTTTAAAAAACTGAACCAACAAGCCGCCACCACCACCACCTGATTAGGTACGAGTATTTTTAGCATTGATAAAATTAAATATTACAATACAATACAATACTCTTTATTGCACACCTCACATAGTTTACAAGTAATACACAAGAAACAAAACAAATTAAACAGAGGTAACAACAGGGTGGCTAGCCGAATGGCACAATCGCTCACGAAACGCTCACGAAACGAAGCGCTAGTAGATATCTATCTCTATCGCGCTTGCGTATTGGCGTGACAGAGCCAGCGGCGTATCGCTTTCGTTTGGCGTCGGAGAAATGCCATTCGGCTACGGGGCCAGGCTTATCCCTTAAGAGAGAGAAATATTAATTTCCCTTAATGAAGTATAGTCAATGTTACCTAAGACCTTGTGCCAAAATTAAGTTTTTGCCAAAACCCTTCTTACTAGTTACAATATCGCTTTTCAGGTTTTTCTGGATAACTCCTGAGTCCCCACGGTGGTTGGTGGGCCGCGGACGCGTGGCTGAAGCAGAGAGGGTGCTCATCAATTTGGCTAAACGGAATGGAATAACGTTGCCCAGGGGATTTCTGCTGGAGCTACATGTTTGTATAATATTTTTCCCCTCACTAGCTCGGAAAAACGTGTTTTATCCTTTAATACCAGCGGGTAAAGAGGCATTTTATCCACTAGTGGATTAAGTAATTTGACTTTGAATGTAGTCAAAATTCCTGCTTTAAAATTGATAAAAGTTTTGAATCTAGTCATGAAGATGAGTTACCAAGGTGTGTATAACAAATAACTATGACCACCTTACAGTCTGTCAAAAAAGAATAGAAATTAAAAAGTGGCAGCATTGTAGTGTCGTCTCTTTCAAATCAATATGTGCAAGAAAATGGGATGATACTACGATGTTGGCATTTTAAAATTTCTATTAAGTACTTTTAAGTGCCACGCTGTAAAATGTCTGTATTATTTCAATTACAAAAACAATGTTCATATTTTCGCTCAGGAGAAACTTTTTTTAATGTTGTAGTACCAGGACAATATACCTACTTGCTAATGAAGAATATAATTAAAGTATGTTATATATGTATTTTCAGAAAAGAATAAAAGAACAAGAAGATGTAGAAGCGACAATACTATCCAATGCCAATGGTCACATAACGGGATTCCCTTTACTCACAAACAAAGAAGAATTCAATAACAGACGGATAAGCAACATGCTCACTTTCAAACCCAGCCCAAAACCTGAAGAAACGCCGAAACCAGAAAGTATTGAAAGAATAATCGCCTTAGAAGTAGCTGAGATAGTAAACAGAAGAACGAGGCTAAAGAATTCAGAAGCTCCTGAACTTACAGTAGATACACCACCAGATGATGAAGTTGAAACTGTTAATAAAGAAGAAACCACACCAAAAGCACAAATTGAAACAAACACTTTTCCATTAACTATAAGAAAGAAATCCGTTCAACTTGTAAATAGAATATTCAAAGACAGTCCAGATAGTGAAGAAAATAAGAAAATTGATGAACAAAACTCGGAAGGAGATTGTAAAGCATCGCTTCTAGATATATTTAGATACCCAAACATACGAAAAAAGTTTATATTTTTAACTTTTAATTGGGTTTCATTAGGTGTGGTGTATAATGGCTTGAGTTATAACACGCCTAATTTAGGAGTGAACGATTATTTAGCATTTTTCATTGGTAAGTATTGTAATAAGTATCTAACTTTCATCTAAATTCTAGTTCTTACTGGTATAGATAATAAGTCGAATTCTGAAATCTTCACATAGGAAAACTTCAGAAACTTTCCATACTTTGTATGGACAATGGTATGGATGGAAATTTTCTATTTCATAAATTTTAATTCCTTTTCAACTAGGGAACAAATCAAATTATTTAATTGAATATTTTTCGATTTGTTCTTTTTCAAGTAGTCACACTACTATATATAAATTATAAATTTAAATAGATATCATACACGAAAGAAAAAACGACAGGGCCCACTGGTGGCCGAGCCGGGAAACCACCCGGCGGTGAATTTTTCAAGAAATTTAAGATTTTTTTGGAAATTTTCCGCAACTTGCACATCTGACATCACTAAGTTGTTGAATCTTCTAAGTAGTTGTTTATGTTCCTTAAACATAATGAAAGCATTAAGATACGAGTGTATGGATGTGACAGGAATAAGTTGAAAGTAAAATAACATAAACTAGTTTACTAGAATTACTAGATAGAAGAGTTTAGCTTTACTTTTTTTGAATAACTGCCAAAAATATCATCACAAAAAGTGAGCAGTGAAAAATAGTTATTTGTTATACAAGGGGTCAAAGTTGTATTTTAACGCCGAGTGTGGAATTGAAAAACGAGCAAGTGAAAGGATTCTATAGTTTAACCACGAGCGAAGCGAGTGGTTTGAGAATAAAATCCTGAACTTGCGAGTTTTTTAACACACGAGAAGTAAAAACATTTGCACCCGAGTGTAACACAAAACTTTTCCCCTCACTATAGCGAGGAAACTACAACGCAAAAAATGCGTTTATCACTGCTTCCAGTAGTTCCACAGGTGGTAAATCATCTTTATTACTAGATTCACCTACTTTTATGAATTTTAAAGCAGTTAATTTGACTTTATTCAAGGTAAAATTACTTTACCCACTAGTGGATAAAATGCGTTTTTACCCGCTGGTATTAAAGGACAAAACACGTGTTTCCGAGCTAGTGAGGGGAAAAAAACTAATAGAAGTTTGCTTATAATGTGTATGAACCATGAATTGACATTTCAGGTGGCGCAGTAGAGGTGCCTTCATACTTCATAGCATGGCGCTGTATGGAGCGTTTCGGGCGCCGGTGGGTGCTTTGCGTTTTCAGCAGCATTGGTGGACTAGCTTGCCTCTGCTGCTTGTTTGTTCCTGAAGGTAATTATTTCATGGTTAGGTGCATATACTGTTGTTCAGTAAGCATGAAATATGTTTTACGATTAAACATAACCAGTCTGTCAAAAATATGGTGTCGCCTTCTAATACAAGACAATGAAATGAGCCTTGAAAAATCTCCAATAAGATTTAACCTAAATATACCTAATGTTGTATTCATAAAATATAAATTTAAAAGTGGAAAATGTCTGCCTTGGGTGAGACTTTAACTCACGGCCTCTGGATCGATACTCCAGCGCTCTGCCAACTGAGCCACCAAGACTTCAACCAAGCCAGCGAAATTTTCCACTACTAAATACTTTACCCTTTACTGGTCTTTTTTTAATACTTACTACTTTTAAATTTATTCTAAGCCTAACGGCATCGATTGCAGACGTTTCTGCTAATCAGAAGTTAAAAATTCATAAAATATGTTATGTACCAAGGATCCCTCCTTCCATTCTCAACTATTATTGGTATATGTTTTTTTTTAGGGCAGTTTTAGGCAACCCTTCATATAGAATACAGAAAATGGATGTTTTTGCACCTTACAACATTTTGTCAAAATCGATATATTTTTTCTCTTCAGATTGGCCGTGGATAACAGTGGCTTTAGCAATGGTGGGCCGTCTGTGCATCGGAGCCTCTTTTTCCGTATTCTACGTGCATATCGGAGAGCTGCTGCCCACAGTGCTGCGCGCCCAGGCCATGGGTGCTTCCAGCTTCATAGCAGGCCTAGGGCTACTGGCGTGCCCATACATCGTTCACTTGGTGAGTGTGAATAACTTCGTAGACTTTCGAGAGGCTTTTGACAAATTAAACAAAGGTTTATTTGCTACTTCTTGATATTTAAGAAAACAATTAGAGTAGACATAGTTATGCTGAGACATATAAGGCTTAATGAGAATGAAAAATTATTAACTTAACAAGTACAAGTCACATAATTATATCTGACTCCCTCAGGGAAGTGTCTTCAAGCCCATGTACTTTCCAAGCTAATAGAGGTTATATAATATCAAATTCTGATTAGAATTTTGATTGGTGCTGCAATTCAATTCTTGTATTTAATTTGTATGTTACCAAAAGAATTATTTTTTGTCAAAAGTGAAACATAACAGGTGTAGTATGAGTGCAAACCCTCACTCAAACTATACAGGCATCATAAATGACCAATTGTTAAGGTTTCTTTAACTAAACTACTTATTGTTATTCAAATGATCTAAATTCTCCTTTCCAGGCTGTGTATTTAAGAGCACTTCCGCTGATCGTCCTTGGAATACTAGCCGTACTAGCGGGTATCATGTCACTGTTCTTACCAGAGACCCTGAACCAACCCCTGCCACAAACTTTAGGAGACGGCGAACTCTTCGGTAGAAACTTCAAGATTTTCAGCTGCGTTGATGTGAAGAGCAATGTCCGCGAACAGGAAGATATTTGCTAATAGTGTGGTAGCATGAGACTATCTTCATAAGTAGTTGGCTTTGCAATTAATGCACGGAGGAGAAGTTTCCAAAATTGCGAATGTTCTGTAAAGTTTCGGTATTGTTCTTCACATTTATGGTCAAGCTGTAGGGTCGGTTTTTTTATACCACGTCGGTGGCAAACAGGTATACGGCCCGACTGATGGAAAGCGGTCACCGTAACCTATGGACGCCTGCAACTCAAGGGGTGTCACATGCGCGTTGCCGACCCATTAGAAACTTGTAAGTACACTCATTTTTTGAAGAACCCCATACTGTAGTTCATCGGAAACACCTCGGCAGGGAGCTCATTCCACAGCCGGATCGTCCGCGGGAGGAAATTCCTCTGAAACCGCACGGTACGCGACCATTTTCTCTTGCATTTGATGAGTTGATATAAACGCCACTCAAACATCAAATGAAGCGATCGTCAGCTGTTGAGAACATTTCGTAATACATTCTAATCTTAAAGAAAATATTCTTAATGCCAAGGGTGTTTCCTCAGGGAAATTTCCAAGAATTTAAGGACATTTTGAAAATGTTCCGCAACTTGTGAATTGCTAACTTGGCTTACATAATTTATTTTTAAATTAAAATGATGCGTTATCAATTTGATGCACCTACAATTCCTCAGTGCCAACATATTGGATTTGTTATAATATATAACTTTGCGGTATCTATATAAGTAGACAAACATTTATTAGGTCACATTTATTAAGGTCAAACAACATATTTTGTCAAATTAACATTATTTCTATGTACTTAAGTTATTTTATTATATTTTTAGATTATCAGTTAAGCATTTTCTGAAGGTAAATCAACAAATATTATATTAAATTCGGTGTTCAAATATTTTTTGGAGTTAAATTAGCACAAATAATTTAAATAAACTTAAGATATGTTACTAATAGAAAAAAAAACAAATTAAGTAACTAATGATGATATTTTTATTTTCTATACGTATCATGTAAGTCAAAAATTATGTTGTACTTTAAATGTTATAAATAAAACAAAATAAAAGCTATTATTAATTAACTGTTGCTTTTCATTTGTTCATAAATTATATTCATATCCAATATTCTTAGGTATCGTATTGCAAAAAATCTGTAAAGTCACGATTTCATTTTATTTCAACCCCTTTTTAACCCCCGACGCAAAAACGACGGGGTGTTATAAGTTTGACGTGTCTGTCTGTCTGTCTGTCTGTGTGTGTGTCTGTCTGTGGCATCGTAGCTCCCGAACGGATGAACCGATTTAGATTTAGTTTTTTTGTCTGAAAGTTGAGTTAGTCGGGAGTGTTATTTTAGCCTTGTTTCATAAAAATCGGTTTACTATGTCGCGGTCGGGGGTTTTTCAATACTTTAATTTTGTGTTTAGGTTATTTCCTAAGAGTGGCACTGAAACTCAAGCGTCATGTGCTCTGTTTACCCCTTTTAGGAAGATAGCTTGGCTATTATGCTTCCAATTTTATCACTTATTCTCGTGAATAAGACATCTATCTTTCTCACACTGACATATTTGCCAAAATGTGACGGATACTTTATCCACATGGATAAGTGGTAAAATCGCAAGCATAACTGCCAAGGAGTGGAATTCCTTGCCAGCAGCTATATTTCCGAGCTCATCACCCGGCAACCTTCAAATTAAGGGTGAACAGGCATCTTCTGGGCAAGTTCACTCCATCGTAGGCCACGGGCCCGTTTCTCGAAAGGTACAAGCCTTGTATTACAAGTGTGTTTCCATGACAACCCTTACGATTTGACAGTTCGCGCACTTGTAATACAAGGCTTGTACCTTTCGAGAAACGGGCCCCACGTCTTTGGCTAGTCTCTGGTCAAGAGTAAGCCCTAAGTAAAAAAAAACAGACGTGAGTTTAGGTGTACGAGTATATGTATGCACTTCAACATTGATTACCGTTAACGATTATCAATATATTGCCCATTATTAAGTTTATAACCGATTGATTAAACCCCAACGTAGCTAATCTTCTTGCGAGCCGATATCTGCGTATGAAGTAGTTGTTTATACACGTGATATTTTGATGTCCGCGTGTGGTGACAGTGTCACCGTGACACTGGTGACGGGTTAGGAATGTCACCATCTTGTATTTCCTCCCGTGAGTGTCGTAGAAGTCGACTGAGCAGTAATGGGGTTCAATCATATTGTGGGTCTTTGGGCGATGGACTAGCAACGTAAGTACTATCAGCTGCAAAATTGCGTGGAGAAATTATGAATGAATTCGTTGATAAATTCGCGATGCACTATTGCAGCTGATAGTACCTGTCACTGTAATAATCACAATCTCGATTTCTTTTAACCCCTTAATTGCTAAGAGGGGCATTGAAATTGAAACTTGAACAGTTTCATGTGCTCTGCCTACCCTTTTTAGGGTTCCGTAGTCAAGTAGGAACCCTTATAGTTTCGCCATGTCTGTCCGTCCGTCCGTCTATCCGTCCGTCCGTCCGTCCGCGGATAATCTCAGTCACCGTTAGCACTAGAAAGCTGAAATTTGTTACCAATATGTATATCAATCACGCCGACAGTGGTAAAATAAAAAATGGGGAAAAAATGATTTATTAGGGTACCCCACCTACACGTAAAGTGGGGAGTGTTTTTTTTTTCATTCCAACCCTAACGTGTGATATATTGTTGGATAGGTATTTAAAAATGAATAGGGGTTTACGAAAATTATTTTTTGATATTGTTAACATTTTTGAAATAATCGCTCCAAAAGTAAAAAAAAATGTTTCCCCCCCTCTAAATGTTGAACCATAAGTTTAAAAAATATGAAAAAAATCACCAAAGTAACTTTATAAAGACTTGGCAGGTTAAACAGTTTTTGAAAAAAATACGGGAAACTACGGAACCCTACACTGAGCGTGGCCCAACAGACACGCTCTTGGCCGGTTTTGGGAATACAATATTTCCTATAAGAGAGTAAATTTTTATTAGGTACGTGCTTTGAGGGTGTTGGTCCTATAGTAGGTAAAAGTTGCTCGCTGAGACCTAAATATTAATAACGTCTTCCATTAAATAGTTTCGGTAACATAATATACATATCTACATACTGTATAATTATACAAGAATACCAAATAAATAAGAATTTTTCCCCTCACTAGCTCGGAAACACGTGTTTGTCCTTTAATACTAGCGGGTAAAAACGCATTTTATCCACTAGTGGGTAAAGTAATTTGACCTTGAATAAAGTCAAATTAACTGCTTTAAAATTGATAAAAGTAGGTTAATCTAGTAATAAAGATGATTTACCACCTGTGGAACTACTGGAAGCAGTGATAAACGCATTTTTTTGCGTTGTAGTTTCCTCGCTATAGTGAGGGGAAAAGTTTTGTGTTACATTCGGGTGCAAATGTATTTTACTTCTCGTGTGTTAAAAAACTCGCAAGTTCAGGATTCTATTCTCGAACCACTCGCTTCGCTCGTGGTTTAACTATAGAATCCTTTCACTTGCTCGTTTTTCAATTCTACACTCGGCGTTAAAATACAACTTTGCCCCCTTGTATAACAAATAACTATTCTTACATTTCCTTATTTACCCATAATCTCAAGTGATATACTTACTAACTTTTATCAAATTGTAAGTTTCAGTGGAAACAACCGGCATTGAAAGCAATTGCTATCATTCAGGATTTATTGACCACAATAAAACTCGTTGGTACAGTTATCGAATTATCTTAAGCTAGCCATATAAAGAGAGCTCTTTAATAAATGTCACAATTTCTAGTCAATTGCAAGTTGCAAGTGATCATGGGCCTTATTCGAACCGCTTATAAATGTCAAAGTCACATCGGTTCAAAATGTACTGTGGATCAATACTGCCAACCAAAACGCATCCATAGAAAAAAAGTAAAACTAAAATCAATTTTGTTTTTCTACAATACGATTTTTTTTATTGGTCGGCTATTATTGTATTGAAGCTTCGTAGGCGATACTGTAACCTTACTTTTTTTTAATGTAGTACCTATAGTCTGTGGCACTTCCTACTCCACTATTGAAGTTTTTCTGTTCATCGACTATTATCTGTGTATTGTGCTTTATACCATAGAGGAATAAGTAAGGGAAGAGTTGTAACTCCATACATCAGTAAATGCGGGTTATTTTTAGTGACATCTAGCGACAATCACGCGTCAAATAGCGTAAATTATCAGTACCACTCGATACTTGTCAACAGTGTCTCATCTGCAAAAAATGAATTATTAGAACAGTTTACAACTTATATTACAAGCAGAAGGAATTGAAAACAGAATACTGATTAATACTATTGTAATAAATTAGATTACTATTGTAATAACCTAACCACAAAATTAAAATTTTGAAAAAACCCCCGACCGCGACCTAGTGGACCGATTTTCATGAAACATGGCTAAGAACACTCCCGACTAACTCAGCTTTCAGACAAAAAAAACTAAATCGAAATCATGATTATACAGACAAACAGACAGACAGACAGACAGACAGACAGACAGACGGACAGACGGACAGACAGACAGACAGACAGACACGTCAAACTTATAAAACCCGACTACTATAAAATGTGCTCTAAAAAGTATGAAATAAGGTAGAATTATTTTATGAAATTATCATGCATGAAATTCACAGATGCGAATTCTTTTCAATACATAAATTCAATGTTATAATAAGTTTGTAAATTTTATAAGTACTTGCAGAGATTCAGAAGATAACCATGGTCGTATGCCACAATTATA
Organism: Leguminivora glycinivorella; assembly: GCF_023078275.1. Taxonomy (NCBI): domain Eukaryota; kingdom Metazoa; phylum Arthropoda; class Insecta; order Lepidoptera; family Tortricidae; genus Leguminivora; species Leguminivora glycinivorella. Next base: position 507,346 of record NW_025952831.1, read on the forward strand.
AACTTTAAGGTAAGTACATAAGTGGCATACGACCACGGCTATCTTCTGAATCTCTGCAAGTATTTATAAAATTTACAAACTTATTATAACATTGAATCTATGTATTGAAAAGAATACGCATCTGTGAATTTCATGCATGATAATTTCATAAAATAATTCTTTATACTTTAGAAGTTATGAGGGAACAGATGAACATACATAAATACATACATACATACATACATACATACATACATACACACACACATACATACATACATACATACATATACATACATACATACATACCCACATACATACCGGTCAAAATCATAACCCTCCTTTTGCGTTGCCGTAGTCGGGTAAAAAACTGGTGAGCATTAAACTTTTCGTTCGTCGCGACAGCTATTGACAAGTGGCAGTACTGATAATTTACGCTATTTGACGCGCGATTGACGCGTGATTGTCGCTAGATGTCACTACAAATAACCCGCATTTACTGATGTATGGAGTTACAACTCTTCCGTTGCTCATTCTTCTATGTTCATACGCAATACGGTAACCTTACTCTTTTAAATGTAGTACGTATAGCACTTCCTACTCTATTACGATTTATGATTTTTTTGATACTTACCGTTACTATAACAGAGAAATAACTTTTAATTCACGTACTAATTTTAGTTTTTTTCTACTCCCGAACTGTTATTCGTCATTTACAGGGTCGTGCATAGATCTTTTAAACCCTACATGAAAGTCTATTCTCCAAGGCTTTCCGCGCATGCGCGCAGCATCGAAAAAATTAAAACGCATTGTTTGACTCTGTAACCATGGCAACGCATTGTTATAACGATACTGCGCGCGTGCGCGGAAAGGCTTTAGGCAGCTGAGCTGACAGTACAAACCTTTGCGTCAAAATACAGGAAACAGTGTGAATTTCACGAAAATTATTCAAGAAAACTAAATTCATGGTCGTAGAAAAAGTATTGTATGCAACGGTCTTTAACTGAGTCAAAAAATACTCGTGGCGGCGTGGCGTTTCGTAGAAAATTCTAGTAAAAATACAAGGGTGTGTGAGTTAGCACGGCTGACTAAGTGCTACATTTTTTGTTTATCTGCTAGAAAATTTCGGAGTTTAATCTTAAAAGAGGCGACAGATAGTGATTTAATCAAGCTTTTCAATATCACACAGTACTATTAGGCCACTTAGGCACCTTTTTTTTCTGGAGGGGAAAAATGCTGTTACGCATACCACTCGGGTACGGGGATGAACCCAAGTGGTTATTGTGAGACTCCTTTATGCTATTTTGGAGGACATGGGAAAGCCTAAGTCTGAGCCTGATGCCTGAGTCTGTGTTTCCACATTGAGTACAATCCAGGTCTCTTTAAAGCAAGAGTAAATAGGTACCTCATAGGTAAGCGTGCTCCACCGTAGACCGCATCATCACTTACCATCAGGTGTGATCATGGTCAAACGTCTACCTATTCATACTAAAAAAAAAAACCAGTTGTACCCTACTATGCCCCCCACCAAACAGGCCACTTAGGTACCTACTCTAACTCGAACGAGTTGTCAAACCCTATTTGTTGCATTTTAATATTCAGGTTTTGCATGACCCAGCCTCAGTCGACAACCAAGACGATGAACAAGGACATATCAGTTCGAAGCCGATAAATTAAAATAGACCTCCTGCCTCACTGCAAGACAGACTAATAATAGCCGTTTGTAAACTAATAAGTCATCCGTGACCGTAGCGTTGCACGTGCTCAATAAATAAACTAAGTATATTTAAATGGGATTCAATCTACTATGTCAGTTGACTTTTTAACCGACTTCTTTACTGAAAGTAAAGAAGAAGGAGGTTATAGGTACTATATTCGGGATCATTTTATGTATGTTACCTGATTACTCCGAGACCCGTGGTCCGATGTCAATAATTATTTTTTTGTTTGAAAGGAGCTATCTCTAAGGTGGTCCCATATTAATCTGAAGCTGTTCTGATGATGGGATCCATGAAGAGTTGAGGGAACTCCTCAAATTTGAAAGGCACATGTATAGTGACTTCCCTGTTCTCTTCAGGAACTTGAACAGTTTCTCTCGAAAACGAGCATTTTCACAAAGTAGACCTGATGATGATGATTACTTTTTAAACAATAGTACATGTTGACCGATTACTCCGAGACCCGCGTTCCGATTTCAATAATTCTTTAAATTTTTGTTTTAAAGGAGCTACCAGTTGTAACGGACCACACAGTCCTCGGTTCAAATCATAAGATATATCTATAATAATTATGCTTAGAAACAAATGCATACAGAGATAAAAACTTAAAAATTGCAAATAAATAAAACGAAAACAACTTACATACGAAATGGAATTCCAACAAATTAAAAATAGAAATTCTCGGAATTAAAACCGGCACAATAGGCGTTTTAGGCACAATAGGCGAAATCGGCACAATAGGCGTTTTAGGCACAATAGGCAAGTCCGGCACAATAGGCGTTTTAGGCACAACTGGCGAAATCAGACATTCTTAGCCATAAAACAACACAGCGCATGCGTTAAAATCGGGACAATAAAACTCAGAGCGCAGCGTCAGAGAGGGCATTCGGCGAGGGAACGTTGAGGTGTTGACATCAGGAGTTTAAGATACAAGATTGAGAGGTTGGAGACTGGCGAGAAGGTATCTTGGTAAAGTAGACTTGAAGACTACCAGTAAGTGTCCAAATTGTTTATTTTGAATGTGTTTATATTTGTAATTTTAGATTAGTGCTATTTTCTGAAGGTGATAATTTTAAATAGTGGTACTTATTCATTTCATATGAACAAGATATTCATGAATGTTATATTTATGTGGTAATTATTTTAAGTCGTTCAAATTTCAATTTATTTATTACATGCAATTAACACTAACGGTTAATTTGGAATATTATTAATTAAAATTCGGATCTGAGTATCTCTAATATGACTACTATTTAGATACATAAAATATTACACATATCTACTTTATGTACATACACATTCTATTAGCTAGAATCTCTTTGGGTGATTAGAAGGATTTTCATACTATTGTCTCATCTTTAAGTAAGATAATTTTGCTATATCAATGAAAGTAGGATTAATAACTTTATTTATTGTTCATAACATGTAAACTTTATTAGAGTTAAAGGATAACTTGTGGGAATTAATACTAATACTAAATACTAGGGAGGCATAGGACATCTATGGATGTTAGGATCCTGTCGCTATCAAGGAGAATCATTGATATAAAAATAAGATTGTTCACAAAAGTTGAATCATTGACACTGGCCTCGAGATTGGCAGACTTTGGAATCATCATTCCATTTTCATAATATGGTTAACGATATCGTTGTCTGGGAGATCAAACAATTCTAGCATTGACTAGTGAAACACGATGTCAAGCAATGGACCACTATACTCGGAACGTGGGAAATTGCACGCATATAGAATTTATATTTTGTGATCTTGGACAACCTTCGATGGCTATGGCCGAACCAAAAAATATATATATGGGATGGCGTGTGAGTCTGGGGTTTTGTCGTTCGAAAGGCTAGATCAATGAAGTATTTGTCTTAGTATCAAAAGAAGGTCAATGAATAGGCCCAATAAAGGGTATCAAAATAGATATTCTGTTTCCTTGATAGACCAGGGGTAGGCAGAGCAGTTTCTATCCTGACGTTAGAGGACTTGGTTGCAGAAACATCCCAAAACATGTAAAATTATACCGGGATTAAAGGATCCTTGATTAAATATTTGATATCTACTATTATGGTAGTACATTTTTAAGTAGAGCAAAGACACTTTACATCAGTTTACTTTTGTTCTAAGGATCCCAATTGTTCAATGTTTGATAAAGCATAAATTGAACCAGCAACCTAGTTTGTACATATGCTCGAGCGAGGTCCTTATAATAGGCTATATTATATTATACACCTATTATTCCTACGTATAAGGGACTCGTGGGTCGGAAACAATTAACCCCATTTTAAATAATGTCTTGTATTTATTTTTAATATATTTCCTGTATTTATATTCCTTACACAATTTTACCATTCTCACACACTTTTATCTCAACGCACTAAATTCTTTCACAAATGACGTTCTCTCAGCTTATTATACCTCAAGTGAATATATTACTGCCTTAGTTTTATCAACTTAAATTTACCCCTAATAGCAAGTTCCTAAAGGTAAAAAGAATCTGGATTGCTACGCACAACTACGGGGTCCTACCACTTACTAGACGATCACAGTATTTGTTTTAATGGCCAATTTTTAATAGTGTATTGTTTTAATTAGGGCTAACAATTTGGACTTAAGTTAGGTAATTTAGGGTGTAATTAATTAAGGGGTAGCGGGGTGTTACAAAGTGTTAGTCCGTGACGCAGGATGTAATAGACCCTAAATATGTCCAATTGTTAGCATATTCAAGTGACATTTTGTCACAAAGTGTTGCTGTGAATGAGATATCCTTTTTAGGAACTTGCTATCCTTCATGCTGAAACTTTATGTTAATTTTGTATCATTCGTCTATTCTTATTAACCACTGCGTAATAGTCTAAGGGGCAATCAAGCTATTGATAGTTTCTAAGATACGTTTCATCTTGTAGTAAGTTTTGTAAGTTTAAGGTCACTAACCTGGATTTTTAAACAAAGTTATAATCCGATATTGAAACAGAAACATTGCACTTTGCACAACACATTTCACTCACTTTAGACATAGCTGTGTAATTTTAAAACCATTGTAGGCTTATCACTTATCTAATTAGATTTTTATTTCACTTTAATTCACTATTCAAAGAACTAATGACAGTTTGCGCTTCTAGCATAAACTAAACTTATAAACGTTACCCGTTACGAACTTAGGACGCGGCTTTATACGATAATTGGAATCGCGTGTGCACATGGTATTGTATGTAAACAATAACATAATTATCGATCAACAACGTGCGTACAGACTGATAAGAGATAACACGTGCAGAAAACTGTCATCGACTAGGGACACCGGGGATAGAAGAAAGTATTTGAGGCTATTGTAAAAATGTCAAACCAGCTGTCAATGAAACAATTCAATTGGAATGGCAAATTTAGAAAAGTTATTCGTTCTCTAGCTAATAATTATTTCTGTTACGATAATCAAGAGATTATAGCAAAAATAAATAAAACCTCAATTATATCGGTTATATTCATTTACTGGGAAAGTTGTAATAAAACAAATTAGTCGTTACTGAAAGCAATTACACACAGATCGACTGTCTTGTGGTAATTTTGTGTCGAGGGTTCTTTAAAACGATATCATGGAAGATTATAAATACTTAGATACATCAAAATAATTTAATATTAAAACGTTGTACATGTTTTATGTTAAGGGAAACTTTTACTGTTTAGTGAATCAAGATTTTCCGTCTGTTGGTTATAATATATCTGCCAGTTTCACTAAATTAAGTAGAAATGAGCAAGGAAATACTGCTAGTATTTTAGGTACTTTGCTCTGTGGGAATTGATTTCTAACTAGATTTGGCATGTAGTATGTATGTATGTCATGTACAAGTTGCTAGTATTGGCATGTTCTTTTAAGAAACAGAATAAGCTAAATTAATGACAGTATGCGATACACAGACTTGATTAAGTACATTTTGTCAAAATCTATTCTTCATGTGTCAGTGTCGCATATCATGGTAAGAAATGTCACTTGGACAGCAAGAACACCATCATGTTCACTCTTACCTCACTATCTTCTCGCCCCTTTTCCGTGTTATCAATGATTAGTGATAAGTTGTTATCAGCTACAGAAAAACTAGGAAATAAAATGATGATTGATCTAGAGAAGCGTTAAGCTGTGAAATATCTATTGTAGCTGTGATTATACTGACAAATAGAGGCTGTTTAATCTTAAGTTGTCAATAGGGAAACTCATTGATCTGATTTTGATTTATCTTTAAATGAGATTAACAATAAAATAAATAATAGTATTCATAATCATAGGGAAACTAGTAGCAATTAGCACGTCTCATACTTACTAACAACTAAGGATTAGTTGTCTTCCACTGAAGTGTGAACAAATTATAATTACTTGAAAGAGACAAACATTCAAGTAGCTTATTGACAAGAATGTCAAGAACATACAATCTAGAATTTAAGCATAGTTCTTAAATACTCAAGTAAGGAGTTAGGCACACCATTCATTAATCTCAGGCAAGCTTATAGCTAGGAATATTTTTATTGACAGTCAGTCTGAGTCATTATATAAGATAGTATTCAGAGCTGTGTTAACATGAAATGATTCCCATCAGTGAACAGATTGCAGTAGCTATTGCATTTGATAATTAGGGATATGGTGAATCACACACTAGCAAAATTATGAAGGAAGGTGGTAAATTAAACACTCACAAAATGCTTTATTAGTAATGTTGGAAAGGTGCACAAAAAAAACCCAGAGCATACATGTTCTTGTTGGTTCCATTAGACGGAAAAGCGCCACTCCATGCAGGAAAAATAGAATAGAGAAATAACTTTTAGTTAGGATTATTCAGGCAAATATGGGAAAAGATATTATGTTCTTCCTGATGACTTTTGAAAGGTATCTTTATGTGGGACACGTTGAGGGATGATCATATCTGGTGTAGTCAGTGTAGGCGTTAGAAGTGATTGTACATGGAGAAGAATTTTCACTCTTTCACACCTGGAACAAAAATGAAGGGTATGAATACATTTCAGTTAAAACATTTAGAATGCGATTCCACTATTGGATGTGCATTCCTTTTTTATACATACAGGTCAACAAGTCATATAATGAATTGCATTGTTTGTCAAGACATCTTCATGAAGTTGGCTTTCAATGATATTGTAATATTGTATTGTCATCCCACTTATTGGTTTTATAAAATTTCAGCTCTTTAGGTAACATGTAGCATGTAGCTAGTAAATATATCAACTATGGAGTAGTCTACAATATGACCCAAGGTTAGGAATAGGAAAACATAATTGCTAAGAAAAAGCTTTTTAAAAAATATTAATCTCGAGATTGTGATTAGACTAATTCTAGTACACTATAAAATAGAGCAAGTAAGTTGAACATAGGTTTCCTATATTTATAACTTTGTTAGATTATCCGTCTGTCTGTGTTTTGATTCTTTAAACCAGTTATCAGTGGAAGGAGCAGGTTAGCATAGATTAAGTACTTATGAATGTAGATAAATAAGCTAGACTTAAGATTTTAGACTTAGTAGTAGTGTTTGTGCCAAACATAGTGCACAGTATAATAGTTTGAATGAACAAATGGAGTCAGTCTGTAATAGACTTGCTATTATTAGAATCAGGAATAAGAGCAAATAATATTATTTACCCTAGAGTAAACCAAAGAATAATAAATAAATAAATAAAATATTTTACCATTGTCTATGTAGATCAGACATACAGGAACTGAGCCAGATCAGCCTGGGAGTCATTCTGTTGCAAGTGAATGTGTTTCGAGCACACACACATACACAAGTTGCTCAGTCAAAGGGGCATGCCAATGGAGTTCCAATTTGTGCGCAGCCGGGGAAGGGGCAGGACGTTGTTCCTAGTATAATGGCAGCGGTGTTCAGCATACTCTGGAAAAGTTAAGAAAATAATTATTAATTAAGTAGGAAATAAGTCCTAGTTATAAGCATAAGTTATAAGAATAAGTTTGGCAGAGATTTTATAACTAAATAGGTATATGATCATTTTATTAATTAGGGTCTATTTTAATTAAGGGATAAATTTCAAATTTTATCCTACTAAACTATTATCGAAAAAAAGGTTAGCCAAATAGAATAAAAGAGAGATAATTGACTTAACAACAACATAAAAGTTAAATAAATAAATAAAAATTGAAGGGGCATTTTTGTACAGGCCTACTTGATTACAAACTAAGCATGATTCTTATTATTGACATTCGGTAATGCTTACATTCTTCATTTATACAATTTTTGCTTAAAACCAACATTGCTTGGTCAAACTTTAAAATTCATTCAACCTCCTTGCATCATTCCGGTGTTTGCCACGGTTCATGGAAGCATGGAGTCTGCTTGACAGCTAATTCCAGGATTTGGCGTAGGCACTAATTTTCAATAGGTCTTATTGAAATTAGTCTGGTTTCCTCACGATGATTTTCTTCACTCAAAAGCAACTGGCAAATATCAGATGACAGTTCTCAAGGACAATGGGTCGCGGTTCGAACCCGTACCTTATAATTCAAGGCATACAAATAATTTTATTAACACTAGGTGAGATTAGTTAACAGATTACAGAATCATTAGACATTAAAAGTGTAACTTACATATTACGAAGCAGTACAGGTGATGCAAGCCGTGATCGTCGGTGCCTTGTCTACTCATGGAAACGGTCCGTCGAAAAATGAGCTGCGACTGGCAGGTTTGAGCTGGTGGAGCGAGGTCACGAGGGTTGCTGAAGATAGGAAGGCGTGGCGTGAGTTTGTGAAGGCCCTTTGTACCTCCGGGGTGTCTTAGGACTACAACACCCACACATAACTGGTAAGGTAGTATAGTGGCACTGGGGCTTAACTCCAAGGGGCATCTAGCACCCAATACCTGAAACATGTAAATAGGCGGACATAAGAAATAGGAAGTTGTAGGCTTACTAAAATTCTCCATCTCTAAGACCAGAATTAGAATGTTATTGTAGTGCGCTATAGGAATCTCTCTATTGGAAAACATTTTACCATTTTAGCAAGTCAAGGTTTAAACTAAACTATGAACTGCTTTGTGATGGACAAGTTAAATACATTATTACTTACGGCGAAAACTTGGCTAATTCCATTATGGTATCATCAAATCATCATGAAAGAAAACCACGTAGTTCCACTGGCGTCATGGGGTCATTTTATTATTGTAGCTAAAGGTTCGGTTTGTTTCATTATTGTTCATGATGTTTTCCATAATCTAAAACCAAACAAGCATTTATTTATTACATTCGTTATACACATTTTGTGTTGTATTTACCACATTACTAACAACATATATCATTACTTAGTTAATGTATTACTCACTTTTTTATGATTTATAACAAATACAAGCCAGCAGGTCGATAAATTACGTAATTTTCAGTTCCAAATAATGCGTGTACGTCTGAACGGCATCCATTTTTCTTTTATTTCTATCTGACTGACAGTAATGACGTGGCAATGACGTCAGCATAGCAAATGTTGCCATAGAAAAATCAAAAGGACTCTATAGATCATAAGACATTTGACGGACCGGATGCGACTAAAATTTATCCAGTATGAATGGGGCTCTGCAGACTATGTGGAACGAATTGTAGAATAATAAAATAGAGACAGTGATTTGACGTTTACATTCAATCTTAATGCTTTTTTAATATAAATATGAAATAAATAAATAAATATTGGGAACATCTTACACAGTTCAACTTAGCCCCAAACCTATCAAATTTTGTGCTATGGGTGCTAAGCGACGATATGCCTATTTGAATGGATAAAAACATGCTTGTATACAAGGGAAACATCCATGATAATAAATATATTCTGTGGAGTTTCATTGAGGAGAAAAATATTATTATAGTAAAACTTTGTTTAGACTGCTAGTATACTATGACAAATTAAAAGGTCAGTTAAAGAACACCAAATTTCAAACTTTCTATGTTTTGCTAAATAACGGATCGTAGAACCATATTAGTTATAAAATGAGATAAATAGGTAATGCGTAGTAGTACAGGATTTACTAGCTTTTGCCCGCGGTTTCGCTCGCATACTGTTCGAAACGTAATTCTTGTTCAATCGTTTACAAAACAAAGTAAGATTTCAGTTGGATCTGTAGATTTCGATGTAAGTACGGTACGGTAGCCATACTACCATCGTTGTGTAACAATGAAGCAATCGTTGCAATCATTTATTTAGAAAAATAGTACATACAATATTATGTGTAACCAAGAATCATATTTCGTCATGTTTGGAAACTTTCACTCATGTGACTTTCCATCTTTTTATGTACTACGTCAGTGGCAAACAAGCATAAGGCCCGTCTGATGTAAAGTGGTTACCGTAACCTATGGACGCCTGCAACTCAAACAGTGTCACATGCGCGTTCGATAGGTTTATTAAGCTAATGATAGTTCAGTATGTAGGTATGTGTGTATGTTTGTAACGATAATACTAGAAGATAGTTATGTCATAGAGTTAGAAGATGTTATCAGAGCAGCTAGGCGTAACAAGTTAGGTACTTGTATTATTTTTCCTACTTACGAAAGGAGAATTCTTAGCAATATTTCGTATTATCTTCCATAAAAAAGGTTGCAAAGATGTAATTAATACTTAACGGTAATTGGCATCACATACAATATTTTGCAGTTTTGCGTACAATTTTGCGTACGTTTGTATAGGGCTAATGCGAAAGTTAAATATAAGACGTGATTGCGTATAGGATGATTCATAAAGTAAAAAAATAACATAGTACCTGTACTTACGATATAAGTATGTTTATGATTTTTAATTTCTGATCAATTTGAAAAATTGCAATAGCAACAGGAAAAAGAGAGAGCTTTTTAATTATGATATCATACATTATTTTTACTGTCATTATCTAAGTGAACTTGCAGGTATGACAGAAACAGTAAAATTGAGCGTATGAGGAAGGATGAAATCTGAACGAGTAGTATAAATGAAATTCGCATAATAGAAAGAAGAGAGGTTTAGCTAGATGAATGGATGGAGAGTCGTTTGAAGATATGAAGGGTTTCCTCATGTTTGCAAGTTTGAGAATAGTGACGGCAGTTATTGGAATTTTAGAATGGGGAAAGGGTTACACAAACTTGTTACCACGAGAGTTAGGTGTTAGGATAAATAATTTATACCTTTTACAGGTACATTCTTTTGGTAACAACATACTCTACATGCCGCTAACAAACGAACTAAACACACACCCTGTGTCTTTATGGGATAAATCAGATAATTTTGTTTGACATATAAAAAAAAAATGTGACTTAACATGGAATCATAATTATAAAATTGTTGATTTGATTAAAACATTGATTGTCTGATTACTCTTATAATTATACATAGGACATTATGCCGAGAAAGGAGGAAAATTATTGATTAGTATTGAGTTGTGGACTGGTTCCTTGAACTATGGGGAGAACAGTTGTCAGTGGCTACCTGAGAATAGAAAGGCTTTTTCTTTCTAGTGAAGAGATCTTTGTAAGTTCATAATATCTGGACAATGGAGATAGCGGGTTACCTGTCGGACAATGTGACTAACTACCCATATGAGGATGCAAGGATTTTACCATTAGGGTACATTTGATTCACAACCAAATGCTTTTACTGGAATGAAAATTCTGGCTGGTGACAATTTGACTCATGTGTCTGGGTAACTATTAAGTTCATAATTCGTGCTGGATCAGTGAGGTTCTTTTGAGTATTGGTCACTTTTATTCACCACAACTATGAAAATGGGAAATTGAAAATTTCAATAACTGAATTATTTTATTGGTTATTTTCGTTTAACACAAAATGTTATTTTGAATCAAACGAAAATAAAAGGGGCAGATGTAACGGACCACACAGTCCTCGGTTCAAATCATAAGATATATCTATAATAATTATGCTTAGAAACAAATGCATACAGAGATAAAAACTTAAAAATTGCAAATAAATAAAACGAAAACAACTTACATACGAAATGGAATTCCAACAAATTAAAAATAGAAATTCTCGGAATTAAAACCGGCACAATAGGCGTTTTAGGCACAATAGGCGAAATCGGCACAATAGGCGTTTTAGGCACAATAGGCAAGTCCGGCACAATAGGCGTTTTAGGCACAACTGGCGAAATCAGACATTCTTAGCCATAAAACAACACAGCGCATGCGTTAAAATCGGGACAATAAAACTCAGAGCGCAGCGTCAGAGAGGGCATTCGGCGAGGGAACGTTGAGGTGTTGACATCAGGAGTTTAAGATACAAGATTGAGAGGTTGGAGACTGGCGAGAAGGTATCTTGGTAAAGTAGACTTGAAGACTACCAGTAAGTGTCCAAATTGTTTATTTTGAATGTGTTTATATTTGTAATTTTAGATTAGTGCTATTTTCTGAAGGTGATAATTTTAAATAGTGGTACTTATTCATTTCATATGAACAAGATATTCATGAATGTTATATTTATGTGGTAATTATTTTAAGTCGTTCAAATTTCAATTTATTTATTACATGCAATTAACACTAACGGTTAATTTGGAATATTATTAATTAAAATTCGGATCTGAGTATCTCTAATATGACTACTATTTAGATACATAAAATATTACACATATCTACTTTATGTACATACACATTCTATTAGCTAGAATCTCTTTGGGTGATTAGAAGGATTTTCATACTATTGTCTCATCTTTAAGTAAGATAATTTTGCTATATCAATGAAAGTAGGATTAATAACTTTATTTATTGTTCATAACATGTAAACTTTATTAGAGTTAAAGGATAACTTGTGGGAATTAATACTAATACTAAATACTAGGGAGGCATAGGACATCTATGGATGTTAGGATCCTGTCGCTATCAAGGAGAATCATTGATATAAAAATAAGATTGTTCACAAAAGTTGAATCATTGACACTGGCCTCGAGATTGGCAGACTTTGGAATCATCATTCCATTTTCATAATATGGTTAACGATATCGTTGTCTGGGAGATCAAACAATTCTAGCATTGACTAGTGAAACACGATGTCAAGCAATGGACCACTATACTCGGAACGTGGGAAATTGCACGCATATAGAATTTATATTTTGTGATCTTGGACAACCTTCGATGGCTATGGCCGAACCAAAAAATATATATATGGGATGGCGTGTGAGTCTGGGGTTTTGTCGTTCGAAAGGCTAGATCAATGAAGTATTTGTCTTAGTATCAAAAGAAGGTCAATGAATAGGCCCAATAAAGGGTATCAAAATAGATATTCTGTTTCCTTGATAGACCAGGGGTAGGCAGAGCAGTTTCTATCCTGACGTTAGAGGACTTGGTTGCAGAAACATCCCAAAACATGTAAAATTATACCGGGATTAAAGGATCCTTGATTAAATATTTGATATCTACTATTATGGTAGTACATTTTTAAGTAGAGCAAAGACACTTTACATCAGTTTACTTTTGTTCTAAGGATCCCAATTGTTCAATGTTTGATAAAGCATAAATTGAACCAGCAACCTAGTTTGTACATATGCTCGAGCGAGGTCCTTATAATAGGCTATATTATATTATACACCTATTATTCCTACGTATAAGGGACTCGTGGGTCGGAAACAATTAACCCCATTTTAAATAATGTCTTGTATTTATTTTTAATATATTTCCTGTATTTATATTCCTTACACAATTTTACCATTCTCACACACTTTTATCTCAACGCACTAAATTCTTTCACAAATGACGTTCTCTCAGCTTATTATACCTCAAGTGAATATATTACTGCCTTAGTTTTATCAACTTAAATTTACCCCTAATAGCAAGTTCCTAAAGGTAAAAAGAATCTGGATTGCTACGCACAACTACGGGGTCCTACCACTTACTAGACGATCACAGTATTTGTTTTAATGGCCAATTTTTAATAGTGTATTGTTTTAATTAGGGCTAACAATTTGGACTTAAGTTAGGTAATTTAGGGTGTAATTAATTAAGGGGTAGCGGGGTGTTACACAGTAAGGTGGTCCCATATTAATCTGGAGCTGTTCTGATGATGGGATCCATGAAGAGTTGAGAGAACTACTCAATTTTTAAAGGCAGTATGGTGATTTCGGTGTTTTCTTAAGTAACTCGAGTATAGTTTCTCTCGAAAACCAGCACTTTCATAAAGTGAATCTCATGATGATGATTGTTCTTTTTGAAGTCGGTTGTATTTTTTTGTAAAAAGTTTTTATTTTCTTTTCCCCTCACTAGCTCGGAACCACGTGTCCTTTAATACCAGCGGGTAAAACGCATTTTATCCACTAGTGGGTAAAGTAATTTGACCTTGAATATAGCCAAATTTTCTGCCTTAAAATTGATAAAAGTGGGTTTATCTAGTGATGAAGATGTTTTACAACCTGTGAAACTACTGGAAGCAGTGATAAACGCGTTTTTTGCGTTGTGATTTCCTCGCTATAGTCGCTATAGTGAGGGGAATAGTTTTGTGTTACACACGGTGCAAATGTATTTTACTTCTCGTGTGTTGAAAAACTAGCCAAGTTCAGGATTCTATTTGCGAACCACTCGCTTCGCTCGTGGTTCAACTATAAAATCCTTTCGCTTGCTCGTTTTTCAATTCAACACTCGGCATTAAAATACAACTTTGCACCCTTGTATAACAAATAACTATTGTACGTATACAATGCATTAGCAACACCACCCGGATTGGCAGGGGAGTTTAGTAAGTTTTCTTTGAAATATGCCGATAACGAAAGATATAAATCGTCACTACTTTTAAAAAATCTCGTATCTCACGCTGTTCCTCAAAGTTAAAACGCAGTAAGTCTATATGCATTCCATACATACTTACTACAATTTTCTTTTCATTGACAGACGAAGATACAAGTGTTTTTAAAAGTAGTGACGAAATGAAAGTCCATAATGGCACTTTTTTTTTTTATGGGATAGGAGGCAAACGAGCAGACAGGTCGCCTGATGGTAAGCGATCACCGCCGCCCATGGACACCCGAAACACCAGAGGTGTTGGAGGTGCGTTGCCGGCCTTTAAGATTTGTAGAACTTTTTTGTAGAACCTATGAAAGAGAGACAGTTTCTCCATACAATACAATACAAAAACTCCAGCAAACCTCAAAAAAAGACAGCAATACATAGGAAATTAGCAACATAAGCAAAGGTAAATAACAGGTGGTCTTATCGTTAATAACCTAACCTCAAAATAAAAATTTTGAAAAACCCCCGACCGCGACATAGTGGACCGATTTTCATGAAACATGGTTAAGAACACTCCCGACTTATTCAGCTTTCAAACAAAAAAACTAAATGTAAATCGGTTCATCCGTTCGGGAGCTACGATGCCACAGACAGACACACACACAAACAGACAGACAGACAGACAAACAGAAAGACACGTCAAACTTATAACTCCCCGTCGTTTTTACGTCGAGGGTTAAATACAATAATAATAATAAATTGCATTTATTTCGAACAAAAGTCCATATTTTGTTAGTAATACATTAACACTTAGATCTAGGGTTAGTAAAGAGACATAAAATTAAAATTAATATAAATTTACACACATTGGGGCATGTAGCTGCACCCAATGCCTCAGCAACGGTGAGTCCCACCGGTCAGCCAGCGTTAATCCTTACCAGACAACCGTAAGGTAGCGGAAATTGGAAATTATAGTTATTTGTTATACAAGGGGGCAAAGTTGTATTTTAACGCCGAGTGTGGAATTAAAAAACGACCAAGTGAAAGGATTATATAGTTGAACCACGAGCGAAGAATAGAATCCTGAACTTGCGAGTTTTTTAACACACGAGAAGTAAAATACATTTGCACCCGAGTGTAACACAAAACTTTTCCCCTCACTAATGCGAGGAAACTACAACGCAAAAAATGCGTCTAAAACTGCTTCCAGTAGTTTCACAGGTGGTAAATCATCTTTATTACTAGATTCACCTACTTTTATTAATTTTAAAGCAGTTAGTTTGACTTTATTCAAGGTCAAATTACTTTACCCACTAGTGGATAAAATGCGTTTTTACCCGCTGGTATTAAAGGACAAAACACGTGTTTCCGAGCTAGTGAGGGGAAAAAATCTTTACACTCACTCACTTGGTCGGTTTTTTCCTTGTACGGAACTCTAAAACCCAGCTACAAATCCAAACCAAGCAACTCAAACAAAAATATTGTTAAGTCATTTTATTGAGGCAGAATCAAAAGGATTTCACACAAATTCAAAGATAGCATCAAATGCAGCAAGTGTTGCAAAAATGCGCTTAAGTAAACATAGATAAAAAAGGCTGTACACATAATAGTTAGTTATTTAGTACATATGCCGCTAATTTACTGCACTTGTTAGGTAATGAGCTCATTACGCAAGTATGTCAAAAATTGGGATAGCCGTATTTATTGTAAAACGTCCAACGATACATGTGCGAAGGGGGAAGTCGAACGCTCTGTCTATGTCGATTTAAAACACTCCCTTCCCTTCGGTCGTGTTTCGACTCTTTTCCGCACTAGTTTACGTAGCGTAATGTCCTAGTGACATGCACAGTAGAAAGCATTACCTGCATCGTATGAGATGCCTAATCCATATGATAACATTGATAACGTTGGCTGTAGATTTGCTACTGATAAGAGTATGGGGAAAATTGGCAGTTGCTGACAAACTGATCTATTCCGCGCGTTTGCGCACACGAGGCTGCACGGCTTTCGCAGCTCCCAACTTTTTTGTTTGTTTTTTTGTGTAAAAGTGGTACAAAATGAGGATCCAGAGTTTTTTGCGTCAGTGTTTGGGAACAGCCATAAGTAAGATTCCTACTTAAATTATATAGGGTTTTTCTTGAAGGTTATGCTTTTTTAACCGAGCAAAAAAGGGAAATTCAGGGAAACTTAACCGATTTTGAGTAAATACTAGGGCCCACTACTGTACGACAACTCGCATACGAGTTTTATTACATTGCGGTATTTGAAGGCTGTGCAAGATTGTATTAAACAGCCCGCCATGTAATAAAAATCGCATGCGAGTTCGCTCGCCGTCTAAATCAGGCCTTAATGTGAACAAAGTTAATAAAAAACTTAATATTTAAGCCCGTTTTCTAAAACATGCAAAAAAATATGATGACGATTATTTCATGAGTTCATGACTTAATTGGTTTGACTGTTCAGTACGTGGGGCTTTATTAAAGGAGAACGGAAATTATATTACTTTTGCGATTATTAGGTATCCCGTATCCAATAAATCTCTCCAAGAATAACCACAAAATTAAATTTTGAAAAAAGCCCTCGCTTTCTTGAGTTGCAGGCGTCCATAGGTGACAGTGACTGCTTTCCATCAGGCGGGCTGTATACCTGTTTGCTACCGACGTGGTATAAAAAAAACATAGTGGACCTTATAACACTCCGTCGTTTTTACGTCCGGGGTTAAGATTACAGACACTATTAAGTATACAAGTTGCAATATCTGTAAATTGAAAATGAAAAAAGAAAAAACAGTTACCAGATCTTTTATTTTCTATTTATAGATAGAGATATTTTAATATCTCTCGAATTGTTCACACTGAAACGATAATTAACGACTGTAGCGAGACAAAATAACATCACGCGCGAGCGCGCGGATCCGAATACTTTCTCGCTCGCACATCACTACCTGTCACGATCAGCGGACCGATCTACCCGAGCGGGCGTGAAGAACTCCGAGCGGCGCGGGGAGCGCGGGCGGCGAGGAAACCGTAATAAAAGGCGCCGCGCGGCCGCCGATCAGTGATTCACTCGTTAGCGGTCTAGCTTGGGAGACGGCCTCTGCTATCCCCAAGGTTAACCACCAAATGAGCGCGGGTCGAGACCGTCTACACGGACCGCCCATAAGTTCATACTCGGTTAGCCGTGAGTGGACAGAGCAAGGGGATGAGAATGCCGATGCGTACCGCCCCCGATCTTAAGTTGCGCCCAAGTGGGGCCCATGAATGACAACTACCCTCAATGTCAAAGAAGAAGTTGCACCTACCCTACAATATTTTCTGGAATAGAAATAAGGATGCAAGCAACGTATCATGTGCAAAGGAAGTTGTTTAGTTATAAATGCTGTTGAACACTACTGGACCAGCTTCACTCCAGGGGGAGGGTTCTCACAAACCCTCACAAGCAGAGCAGTACAGTGTTTCGTCAACTCCATGGAACTGGAGTATAAACCGATCTACACACGTTTTGATACTCTCTCGTCTGCATACGTACCAGAGGGAGAGACAACACAGATCCTGTTATTCCTGGTACTCTCACGGGACGTCAAAGAGTACCAGAGGGGGAGAATGTAGCGAGACAAAATAACATCACGCGCGAGCGCGCGGATCCGAATACTTTCTCGCTCGCACATCACTACCTGTCACGATCAGCGGACCGATCTACCCGAGCGGGCGTGAAGAACTCCGAGCGGCGCGGGGAGCGCGGGCGGCGAGGAAACCGTAATAAAAGGCGCCGCGCGGCCGCCGATCAGTCATTCTCTAGCTAGCGGTCTAGCTTGGGAGACGGCCTCTGCTATCCCCAAGGTTAACCACCAAATGAGCACGGGTCGAGACCGGCTACCCGGACCGCCCATAAGTTCATACTCGGTTAGCCTTTGGACTTGCAGTGGACATCCCCTGAGGGGCCGAGTAAGGGGTGAGAACGCCGATGCGTACCGCCCTATGCTCACTAGTACCTATGTTTTGTAGCTAGGTATTTACCCCACTTTGTATGATATAATATTTGTTTTGTATGAAAACCAATAAACCACTGGTACCTACTTGGCGTCTCATTCCGCCCCCCTACACGACTATATAACATTTTATTGCATGTTGAAGAAATATACAAATTGACATATAAATGCAATACAGGTCTCCCGCGGTACAGGCCTAGCCTAGTGCGGGGACCCCTGGAAACTTGTGTTAACAATAATTAGGATATGCACAAATGGATGTAAATTTTACCTATCTTTTGCAACAAATGTCTTTGTGTTTATGTGCAACAATAAACGATTTTTACTTTTTTTACTTTTACTTTTACACAATTACCTAGTCCGTTTAAATAACTTTGAAGAAACAAACTACTGCAACAATGTAATACAATAATTATTATTTTACTGCACACTTATTACTTAGGTATGGTTCTGTTATCTGTAGTCAACTAGAAATTACTAGGTTTTCACATCATCATCTGTCTGAAAGAAGACTTTTCTTCCCTGTTATGAGAAATTAAAGAGGCCTTTTTCTGTTCAAGGACTTGATGTTGCCACAAAAAAAAATAACAAAACAAAAACGTCGTTCTGTATTAACTGTTAGGGCTCTACTGTACCTCAGCAGTTCTCGAAAAGTCTGTACAAAAATTAAGGAAAAAGTTAAATTTGTTTTTAGGGTTCCGTAGTCAACTACCCTTATAGTTTCGCCATGTCTGTCTGTCCGTCCGTCCGTCCGTCCGTCCGTCCACGGATAAGTAATTTCAGTAACCGTTAGCACTAGAAAGCTGAAATTTAGTACCAATATGTATATCAATCACGCCAACAAATTGCAAAAATAAAAAATGGAAAAAAATGTTTTATTAGGGTACCCCCCCTACATGTAAAGTGGGGGCTGATATTTTTTTTCATTCCAACCCCAACGTGTGATATATTGTCGGATAGGTATTTAAAAATGAATAAGGGTTTACTAAAATTGTTTTTTGATAATATTAATATTTTCGGAAATAATCGCTCCTAAAGGAAAAAAAAGTGCGTCCCCCCCCCCTAACTTTTGAACCATAAGTTTAAAAAATATGAAAAAATCACAAAAGTAGAACTTTATAAAGACTTTCTAGGAAAATTGTTTTGAGCTTGATAGGTTCAGTAGTTTTTGAGAAAAATACGGAAAACTACGGAACCCTACACTGAGCGTGGCCCGACACGCTCTTGGCCGGTTTTATTATTCCTATTTTGTTACCAAGAGTTTTTTGATGAATTGAGATTTTAGTAAGTTTTATTTCCTCATTAAGGTTCTCTAGTATCTATATTTTCTTAATTATAACAATTATCTTGTATATATCTTACGAAAGTCTTATATTACTAAATGTTGGTAACAAAATAGGATCAATTAAAATTTGCTGACGTGGCTATGTACAAAGTTGTCGAGAACTGCTCACCTACGTACTACTAGTTCACAAAAACTAACTCTTGATGTCATTCTAATTTTTGTCGACATTGTGTCATTTGACACTTGGTGGCCTAGCGGTAAGAGCGTGCGACTTTCAATCCGAAGGTCGCGCGTACCACGGTTCGTAGCTATGAGTTTTTCTGAACTTATGTGCGAAATGTCATTTGATATTTGCCAGTCGCATTTCGGTGAAGGAAAACATCGTGAGGAAACCGGACTAATTCCAATAAGGCCTAGTTACCCTTTGGGTTGGAAGGTCAGTTGGCACGTTGGCAGTCGCTTTCGTAAAACTAGTGCCTACGCCAAATCTTGAGATTAGTTGTCACAGCGGACCCCAGGCTCCCATGAGCCGTGGCAAATGCCGGGATAACGCAAGGACGATGTTGATTGTGCCATTTGACAGGTAATATTGTAATATTTAAATATGTTCATGTAAATAAAGACTGAGTAAGTTTATATTGTAGGTAACTACATTATAGAATTTGTGTTCAACCGGATATCCTTGTCATTTAGGTATAAGTAGGCCAATTTTGCTAATGCATTAAAAAAATCAACATGTTAGTTAACAATAGATAAGTAGCCATGCGAAAAGTAAAACTACAAAATTGCGAAACGTTAAATAACTAGAGTACCATTATAAAAAAATACCTATAAAAGATAAATAAATAATGACTAATGAAATGACTTCATTTTGCTTTGAATAATATGACTTATGAATGGAAAAAAATACTTATTTCAATGTTGTTTTCACATTTAAGTCAAATCTTAATAACAAATAGCCATAATATAACGAGAAAACGCAAAAACTTTACGGCGCATCGGACATCCGCAGATTCTTGGATCCTGAAATACATTGCGATTGAAAGACATAATATACATTTTACATAATACACGTACGAAAAGGAAATTTGTAACTCGTTTAAAACACTCCCTTCAGTCGTGTTTTAATTTATCGGAACACTTTTCTAACTTTCCCTTATTCGCACTTGTATCGTAATGTACTATTTTGTGACATTTACTGATAGTGACGATAGTACAGTCAGCTGCAGAGAAAAGGAGACCCCCTGCCATACAAATTTGTATGCAAGGGTGTGGCATCGTAGCTCCCGAACGGATGAACCGATTTAGATTTAGTTTTTTTTGTCTGAAACCTGAGTTAGTCGGGAGTGTTCTTAACCATGTTTCATGAAAATCGGTCTACTATGACGCGGTCGGGGGTTTTTTCAAAATTTTAAATTTTGTGGTTAGGTTATTATTCATATTTATATTTATTTATTGCATCCATGGTGTTATAAGATGTTACAAAGTTACGGGTTAAGAATTTCACCACCCCCTTTCTTCCCGTGGGTGTCGTAGAAGGCGACTGTGGGATATAGGTTAAATTGTGGCGTAGGCGAGAGGCTGGCAACCTGTCACTGCAATGTCACAGTTTTATTTTCTTTCAACCCCTTACTTGCCAAGAGTGGCACTGAAGCTTTAGTAGTTTCATGTGCTCTGCCTACCCCTTTATGGGATACAGGCGTGATTGTATGTATGTATGTATGTATGTACAAAGTAGGTACACGTGCTCTTGGAACCATTAGGGCGTGGCAACATATTTATATGCTGTATGCTGTATTACATATCTTATACTTTTAAACGAGCAATTCTTGTATATTTATTTATTTATTTATTTAAATATATATTTATTTACACTGACGATCTCGGAAACCGCTGTAACGATTTCGCAGAAATTTGTTATGTGGGGGTTTTTGGGGGTGAAAAATCGGTCTAACTTATCCTTAGGTCCCGGAAAACGCGAATTTTCGAGTTTTCATGCGTTTTTCTTCGCGCGCCATCTCGTGTGCAGTAGTTGTACTGTTAAGACAGAATTCTTTCGGTCGATGTAAGTACTATTTATTGCAAACACTAGATGGCGACACAGGTCAAGGCTAAAACGAATAGAAAATACACTATTTGAGTTTTTGTGGCGAAATGCGCGCCATCTCGTGTGGAGTAGTTGTATTGTTAAGGCTGAGAATTATTTCGCTCGATGTAGGTACTATTCATTTTTGAACTAGATGGCGACACATGCCAAGGATACGAAACAGAACCGAGCGAAGCTCGGTTGCCCAGATATTACATTATACTGTGCTGATACGATTATTTTATTTCCAGTGTCCTTCCCAAAGTTCCTCCTAGGCTCTGGAACAGTGTGGCCGTCCTACGCGCTCATCATCCTACGAAGCGCCGCTACGCCCCTTTCAGGTAATAATATTACATTACTATAAGACTCCCGTGAGACTCATACATATTTAAAAATATCCAAACATGAAACCGAAACATGTCATGTAGCGTTCGAAACATGTCGAACGCTAAATCGACTTAATACGTGAGTAACCCGCTTAAAATATTTTTAAATATATTACATTACGATACGAATGCGTAAAAGAAGAAATTTGAAACCTGCTGGCGTATTATGCTTCCAATTGTATTATCACTTATCCACGTGGATAAGTTATCTGTCACTCTCACACTGACATACTTGCCAGCCGGCGTATCATGCTTTCAATTTTATCACTTATCCACGTGGATAAAGCATCCGTCACGCTTTAGCAAGTATGTCAGTGTGAGAGTGACAGATGTCTTATCCACGTGGATAAGTGATAAAATTGGCAGCATGATACGCCGGCAGAACGTGACGGATGCTTTATCCACGTAGATAAGTGATAAAATTGGAAGTTTAGTAGCCGGGCTATCGGCGTATTCTGTTTCGAAGCACGATACGCCGGCAGTAGCGATAAATTAAAACACTGATTAATGCACTGAGAGAAATTTGCATTGTGAATTTAACAAGTTCGACTTGTTGCGGTTTATCCGTTTGAATCAGCCAAACGTTTGTTTAAAACAATATGTGTCAGGTTGTTTTTATAAAATCGACTTGTTGATTCAAATATATTGCCGATTCAAATGACAAGTAGCTCGTTGTTTGAACCAAAGAGCACGTAGGCGCTATTTTAACCAAATAACTTGTTGAACGAACATGAAAACTGGTTGTATTTTCTCTCAGTGTGGACACGAATTAAGAATCTAGTCTCTCCTCCTAGTTTAGTAATAAATTTAACTTTTTCCATAATTTTTGTACAAACTTTTCGAGAACTGCTGAAATGCGGGTTATTTGTAGTGACAGCTAGCGACAATCAGTACTGCTACTTGTCAATAGATGTCGCGACGAACGAAGAGTCTAATGTTTACCAATTTTAAGCTAATATTACAATAGTATTAATCAGTATTCCTTAATTCCTTCTGCTTGTAATATAAGTTGTAAACTGATCTAATATTATTTTTTTGACGTGACACTGTTGACACTTAGTATTGAGTAGTAGTACTGATAATTTACGCTGTTTGACGCGTGATTGTCGCTAGATGTCACTACAAATAACCCGCATTTACTGATGTATGGAGTTACTATTACTCTTCCCTTACTTTTTTCTCTATGGAGAATCTCTATGGAAATAAATCAATTAATTTCATTAATTCATATTCATATTCATCTTTATTTGTATTAAGCATACATTGTCACTATACATAATTATACATTTATATACATCACTATTATAGCTCTTATAATACAAATACTTACAATGCTTATAATGCTAATTCAGGGCCCATCAGCCTCTTTGAAGAGGCTCTCATGGGCAGTCTGCCGTACATCTCCAGTATTTTCATGTCACCTTTCGGTGGACTGATTGTGGATAAATTTGGGAGGCGGTGGAGTGGTATTTTCACCAATTTTGTTGTTGCGGTAAGTTTTTGGACCTATTTTCGATTTATAAGTATATACTTGTATGAATTTTGTATATCTTCATGAAACAGATTATAATTACTTTCATAGTTTAGTAACTATTTCACTGAACCCAATTTGTAAAGACTATTTTCATTCTTTACTTCAAAAAACAAATGAAGAAGTTGCATTTTTTTAACATAGTGTGTTTAAATTACGATTTTTAATCATAAATAGGTAACTGACAGGTCGGTCGGTCGTACATCGAATATGTGGTCTTAGATAATAAATAAAACAAAGACATATGTAACTCCGTATAGACGGATAAAGTCTAAGAAAAAAACGTATCTCAAAGCCCTAGAGAAAAAGGTACGGTGGCCTAGGTGGCGTTACACCTTTGGGGAACGCTCGGCTAGATGGTGCTTATATTAATATTTGACATTTTAACACATATCAAGCTAACAATATGGGCCAAATTGTCAAAACGAGGTTCAAAAGTTTTAAGCTTGTGTCGAGAGATGGCAGTCTATGCACTGTAATTACACATTTTACTTTGACAGTAACTCTCTATAATACTCGATCCTCTTTGAATAAACTTAAGTAAGTTGGCACCGGGCTCCGGACCTCTTAATTTGGGGATTTTTTTCTTAAATTTGTGTAATAATTCATCGTTCCACCCCCCATCCCTATTTTGTCATTTGCTAGTTCTGCGACTTTATAGCTTAAATTTAAAAATAATAATAATAAGGTTAGGTTTTTTATAATGTGTTTATATATTTTGTATTGTTTTGTAAGTGGTTCTGTATTTTACTTTTATAATCATATTATAAAATAGCCTAACTTAAGAAGGAAAATAAATAAAGGAAATAGGAATAATATTGGCGACACCTTACACAGATCAACTTAGCCCCAAACTAAGCAAAGCTTGTACTATGGGTGCTAAGTGATGATATACATACTTAAATAGATAAATACATACTTATATACATTTCCTGTCGAGATAATAACATTATTGCCTGTGTTGATATAAAAGGCAATATAATACTTATCTTGTTATTACTTAATGTCGTTCTTGATAAAAATTGTGTGATAATTATCGCGGACTATGGAATTTGGGAGGTTGAGTGGATCGCAGGTGGGCTAACGCTGTGGCTTGCGTGGGCGACGGTCGCGCGACGGCGATGCGACGCATACTAAATCAAACCAGGGAAGTATGAGACGCGACGGCGACGGTCGCGCGACCGTCGCCTACGCAAGACACGGCGTAAGAGTGTTTTCATAATATACGATCCGACACCGATTTGACGACCGGTCTGGCCTAGCGCACAGTGACCATGCCTGCTAAGGCATTTATTTGTGTGATGAGTACAAATATTTGTTCCTGAGTCATGGATATTTACTATGTATATAAGGTGCTAATTTATTAGATGCAGATATTTTTACAGCTGATAGTACTCGGTCTCTGGAGTATATTAAACCGTGAAACGTTATAGCTTTTACAATGTTTTTTTGGAGAAAACGGAAAAACAAATTTGCTACGTAAAAACACCCTGTTTATGTGATTATTAAATGAAAACTCATTGAACAGATTCTAGTACCTCTTTTACGTACCACTTAACTGTAACTGGCCACTTCAATGACATGTGCAGTTTTCCCGCCGAACCTTTACGACATTTACAACAAACAATTGTTGACATGACAGACAGTGTTATTGTGACATGTGATAATGCACATGATGATTTTTTTTAGACGAAATTATAATTAATTTTTTTGTTAGGAAAATGAAATCAAAAAAGTTACATGAAAAGATTTCTTAATTTATATTTAAAGTTAATTATTTTAATGTAAAATATCATGTGTTAAAATATCCGTAACTAATAAATTAGGACCTTATATAAGTATTTGTATATTATATCTATCGTTGTCTGAGTACCTGCAACACAAGCCTTCTTGAGCTTACCGTGGGGCTCAGGCAATCTGTGTGAGAATGTCCTATAATATCATCATCATTCTCTTGCCCTTATCCCAGTCACTTGGGGTCGGCGCAGCATGTCTTTCTCTTCCATACATCTCTATCACTCGTCATCTCATCATTAACTTGTTTTAGTTCCATATCATGTCTCACACAGTCCTATAATATATTTAATTTAATTTAATTTAATTTAATATGAATTACTGAAACTGAATTCAAAAAGATAACAAGGACCTATTCACACCCAGTCGATGTTTAACATGGCATAATGATGGTATGTAAGGTAAATAGAAGTTATTTATTTTAAACGTATTTTTTTTTATAACTGTAAAATATCAAAATAAAACAAACCCATTTTTTTACCTTTTTTTTTCTTTTCTTTTTTTCATCATCTCATTCTACCAGCCAGCTTAGGACATTAATAATATACAACGTGTTTCCGGTATCACTCAAAACCTCAGACACCCCAACTGATTTTTATTTTTTTAAACTCATCTAGAGTATTTATGTTTTAATCTGATGGTTAGGTACTTTTTTTTAATTGAATTTTTAATTTTCTGTACAGCTACTTGACTTTCAGTTCTACACTCAATAAAATAATTGCTAACTACCATTACAAACCACAAAACTATTTATTTGTGTAGGTTACTGCAACGACATAAGGTTTACCAATAGAAAGCTAAGATGTCACTGTAAAACACTTTAAAGCTTTGTCACAGTAACCTTCAAATTGGACAGGTAATCGCAGTAAGCAAATTTAAACCCAATATTCAAAATGACAAGGTTGTAATTAGGTACAAGTTCAATTTGTTATGACTTATGATAAACATTAAGATTAAACTGACAAACAACGTCAAACTCGTAGCGGAAAAAATAATCGTCCAAGTAACCAGCCAGTATTAATACCCCCAAATACTGAAAAAGGTAAACAACCTCTAGCAATGCGATATACACAATGTTGTATTACGAATACAATAGAATAGGCATATAAAAAATAATGAAGAATACTAATTTAAATAAAAATATTACCCCCATCAAGATATAGCTCAATCGATTCTACTCTCGATTCTGAACAAACTGTTTTCAGGTTTTTAGTGTTAAGTGAAACACGGTGTATAAATTTTGTATGAAATTACTTTGCACTCTTGAGGATAAAATGCAATTTTATCATCGGATTTGAAGAGTTAAGAGAGTCTTTACGAGTTGAGGTGGTAAAAATATTTTTTTATACTAAGTCGATGGCAAACAATCATACGGTCCGCCTGATGGAAAGCGGTCACCGTAACCTATGGACGCCAGCAACTCAAAGAGCGTTGTCACCCCATTAGAAACTTGTACACTCCCTTTTGCTGTGTTAAGTAAAAGTACACAGCAAAAAGGAGTGTACAAGTTTCAAGGAGGGTTCGGGTTGCCGAAGACTCAACGGACAATTAATAGACGGAACAAATTAGTTCCGTAAGTCCTCCCGTTGTCAGCACACCGCACCCTCGTTGAGCTCTGGCAGCCTTACTCACCGGCAGGAAAGCAACACTATGAGTAGGGTCTAGTGCTATTTGGCTGCGGTCTTCTGTAAGGCGGAGGTGCTTCCCCAGTTGGGCTCTGCTCTAGATTCGAGCGAGACGATACCACACAAAGCGGAATATCATTCGCTATGCCCTACCTCCTACATTAAGTACTATATTTTCAGGTTTCCTGGGTGTTCGTTATCTACGGTACAACATCTCCTATGTTGTTGATAGGAAGGTGTCTATTTGGTGTGAGCGGTGGCTTGCTTATGCAGGTACGCACATAATTATCGTTAATTACTATCAACCTGTAATCAATTGAATTGACCATTGAATCAATTGAATGGGTCATTGAATCAATTGCATTATGGTAATTGTAATGAAATATAATTAGAATTGAAATTTTGCCAACTTTTGTGACATTGGTTGTCAATGCAATTGTCTGAAACCTGAGTTCCACTAGGGTTCATCATCAGCTCTATCTTTAGTACTGCTCACCAGGACGAGCCTGATGAAAAAAGCACCGTGTATCTATGTTGCACCGAACCTGAGTTCCCTTAGGTACAGCCAGGGTTCAGCATCAGCTCTTGACACTATCATGACATACTGAATTTTACCAGTCAAATCTACCAGGATATCATATCTTTACAGGTAGCATGGGCATTCGCAGCAGAAGTATCCGAAGATGCCTGTCGAGGCTTCATGTCTTCCTTACCATCAGTCACCTACGCCTTTGGTGCCCTGGTATCCATCATCCTCGGCTGGGTGACGTCCTACCACAATATTGCGTATATAAACTTCGGGTTAGCGATTGCGAATGCGTTTACCATGTGGTTGCTGCCTGAGACACCGGTCTATTTGTGTTTGATTGGAAAACATGAGGTGAGTAGACTTATATTGACCGGGATATAGACCGTGATTACCTTTTTGATTTTTGTCGAGCTCCCGATATTTCGACGCAGTTGCATGCATCATGATCACGGAAAACTGACGAAGGCGGGCGGATGTAGACAGCTCGCGATCTACCCTCCTTCGCGCGCGTCGGCTGCGTTCACTTTCAGAACTGTAAAAAACTGTCTTTTTGTGTAAAAAACCGGTGAAGTCAGAATTGAACAAACGTAGTGACACTGTGAGTGTAGTGTGTTTGGACAGACCATCGAGTGTGAATGCGACCAGTGGTAACGCTGAAAGTGAACGCAGCCGACGCGCGTGAAGGAGGGTAGATCGCGCGCTGTCTATGCAACTTTAACATCCACCCGCCTTCGTCAGTTTTCCGTGATCATGATGCATGCAACTGCGTCGAAATATCGGGAGCTCGACAAAAATCAAAAAGGTAATCACGGTCTATATCCCGGTCAATATAAGTCTAATGAAAATAACCGTGAATCATTCAAAACTCTTATTATGAGGTGAGTAGTCTAGTATCGCTTTACAAATTCTATATCTTCTATCATGAGTCTTGGACGTTTTAGCATACGTTACTCGATAGAGTTAACGACATGGAAAAGTTACGTACTTAACCCTTAAATTGCCACTCTATGACCGCGCAGGATTTTTATAATGAAACTTGGTGTTTTGGGTTCAGTTAGGGTAGATTAAGGGGAAAATGTGTGAAAAAAAAACATAAAAAAATTGGAAGTGGTTTATTTTAAGCGTCACTTATAAATGACATTGCCAACTACTGCTTAACATAAAGACGTCACTTTGGACGGACATTGCCAACTACACATGCACATTGCTAACATAGAAAAAAAAACGTAAACTTAATAAATTACATTCAACATTGTCCGAAACTACACGTGCTACCTCTTTATGTCCGGCGCAATATCTCTAAAGTAATCTACGTCATGAAAAATGCTCAAAACTATGTTGACTGTCCGGATCTGCTGTCAAGCTTGAAGTTCCCACTTCGTAGTCCCCTTACGCCTTGCGTCTCGCACTAAACGAATATTCCATATCCTCGCCACTAATACTAACTTCAGAAAAAACTCCTTTATTATAAGAGTCACTAAATATTTCAATCAAATTTGATTTGATCATGACCCCATTGATCTGATCTCTGACAGTTTTACATCAGTACGCAAACTACTGACCCAAGACTTCACCCGCTGTTAACTCTCAAATAACACTACACTGAAAGAAATGTTTGCATAACTGTAACCAAATTTTAGGTTACTGCTTACCTAAAAATTGTGACTTGCGAACTACGTGTTACCCATTACCAAACCGTGTTTTGTTATTTGTGTTGAGTTATGAACAACTTAACTATTTATGTTACTGTTTTAAATTGTATGTTCTACTTATAACAATGGTAATAGTCTAGTAATAATTATAACATTTTGTGATTTGCAACAAAAGTACAAGCGCCATTTTGTTACTATGGAACAAATAATTTAACTATTTCACAACCAAATTGCTTACGAATCTATAACATCTAGTTGGTTGCAAACACAAAAATGTTTTGTAATAATTAAATAATCCTACATTTACTTAGTAATTAAACTGTTCAATTATTTTCTGAATTGATTTATTTATTAGTAGTCAAACTGTTCATCAACTGGTAACTAATTTAATTTGTTGACGTGTTACAGTACTTAGGTTGTTAATCAGAAAGTTTAGTCTGGTAACTAATAACAAAACTGTTTAGCTACAAGTAGCTCGACCAATTTAGTAATCTATAATTAAAATGGTAATTCCACTATATTTTGTTAGTTAAACGTCGGATCAAATAGCTACCAGTCCATCCGGCAATTAACTTAGTACCAAAAGGGACGATATCAATGAATCCGTCCTTAAATTAATCAACGAGAGTATAGTAAAATCACATTGTATTGAAATACAACACCTTTTAGTAGCCTTACCCGATCACTTATTACGATTCAGTTTAAGTTTTTAGCTCCGTCCTGTAGCAACTCCGTTTAGGTCCTAAACTGAATCTTAGATAATATTCGTAATAAGTGATCAGGTAAGGTATTGTTACAATTCATTTCAATACAATGTGATTTTACTATACTCTCGTTGATTAATTTAAGGACGGATTCATTGATATCGTCCCTTTTTGTACTAAGTTATTTGCCGGATGGACTGGTAGCTATTTGATCCGACGTTTAACTAACAAAATATAGTGGAATTACAGTATATTTATAATATTTATTATTTGACTGAATTCTGATAAATATTCATATTAAGACGGGGTTTTACTTGAATTGGTGTTACTTACATTAAAAACAACAATAATTAAATTCCATTATTTTCATAAATAATTAACGTAAAGCGTCTTGATACGAATATTCAAATTGTAGGTAGGTAGCATAGTAAAACTCTTCATTTAAATGCTAAGTACAGTTTTATTCAAATAATTCCTGTATTTCCGAAATATTATAATAAAATTATGACACTATAACATTATTTACTTTCTGATTTCGTAATCATCAAAAAATAGAAACAATGGAAATACTAACTTATGCTTATGTTTCGCTTTTACTTTAGCCCAAGAGCTACCCAGTGCATTAAGAACAAATTTTATTTTAAATCACGCATCAACTGCATTTCGTAACGAACATTATTTAAAGTTAGGTTTATTAGAGCTTTGATAGAATATCTTACAATTTAGACGGCGGCAACGTTAATTCCATTTCGCACCGTCTTTCCGCTCTGCGTGCGATGGTCTCTTCTATTTGCGCAGCACATTTCACATGCATAAAAAAATCCTTCCGGCACAATCAGCTTAGACGGCCACCAGAGAAGTTTAGAGTAGACCTGGTTTAATTCTTACTCTTGCCTACGTTCGAAGTAGTCACCAAAAAAGGGGTCGCCATAAATGCTGACTTCTTCACAATGTTCTGAAACATTCAATTTAATATGTACCTTCCTCAGTCCTCGTATACTTTTTAATAATGTTTTATTTTTGTACATATTACAAAACCATTTTGAACTTTTATCGTGTAAAAAAGGGTTCTAAATACAAAAACAAAACAATCGTTAATATTAAAAGATACATATGAAATCAAAGGTTGTGGTGATGTTAGTCTGTTCGGAAAGAGAAGAGTCGTGGAATGTATTGGACCCCAACCCCATACATTTCACTACTCTTCTCTTTCCGAACAGACTCTATAGGTACTTACTTTTTTGGAAAATGCGTCCGTAATTATACTAATTATGTTTTGTAGCATGGCTGTTTGGGTAATCAGTTTCGCCTTGTAATAATTTCTTATATTTCCTCTTCTGATAATAACTGCAAAATATCAATATGTTTTCTGTGTTCTGAAATTAAAACGTACACAAATGTCAGAATACCAACGTTCACTGATAAAGGATAATAGAACATACAATAGAACTTTCCAACTATTCCAACGAATAACAATAAAATTGTAACCCCATAACCAAGGTGAACTGAAAACGCCGCAGTGAAAGGAATATAGGTAATGGTATTGACCACTCGTTTACTATGTTACTGGAAATTAGTAGTAGAATTAATTTCTGACCTACAAACCTACCTGCTGTGTTTACCTACCTGTAAATTGCCCCCTGTAAACCTACGTATTAAACTTAGGAATTAAGAAAACTTCCACCTAATTAATTGCGTATTCAATCCTACTTATGGGCATTAAGCACGTTTGGTAGATATCTACTTACGCTACAACTACAGCTCCCATATCATGCAATTCATTATTGTTATTAAATGTTGTTACTTACCTTTAAACATCTAAATATTTACATAGGGAGAGCCACGACGCTAGGTACTCCTCCATCGTAGTGGTACTAGTACACGAGGCATCTCACACTCGGAGGTTCTGGCTGACTCCGCCGCCGCCGCCTCCTCAAGTTCACTCATATTGTGCACCCGCCCTTGCCTCCAAGGTTTTCTTCACAAATACCATGAATTTTATTAATAACAACCGGACTGAACAAACTGTGATGCGTGCTGAAATGCTGAGACTCTCGTCTCGAGGAAACACAAACGGGAACGAACAGGTTTGCTTGGGTCCGGTCCATTTACTGTGCGGCTGTGCGCGTCGCGTCATTCTGTTTCATGTTATAAACAATCGTTCGAGCTACAGATAACAAAAGTTTTGTAGTGTTTTACTAAACATTACGTACTTTATAACTATAGTTTTCCTTAATTCGTACATTTGCTTAAGTAAGCAACAAAGAAGTAAAATCACTTATTTGTTACAAAACTATTTTTTGTTAATAAATAGAGTAGTAAATTAAAGACAACATAATTGTTTGTCTAATATTTGAATGAAATTGTTACCTGGTAGTTATGTAAGGTAAAATTATTAGTATGCTATTAGATTTGGTTAAAATCAATCAAACACTTTAACAGTCTGCAAACATATACAGTTTTGTTGGAACAACAATACATAGTTTGGTAAAACGTAGTCTAACGTACTGATAATAATTAAGGATACATTTAAGTTAATTATAAAAAGACAGTTTTGTTGCAGCAGCTCTACTACTTCGTTTAAGTTGATTAAGTTAATAACAGCCTAATATTAAATTACTGCACATCAAATACAAAATAACATGACTAGTATTGTATTACACCACAAAATTAGTTATGTAAATTTAACTAAAATTTGTTTCGCTATAACTTGAGTTCAATTATTTCTGAAACAACTGAATTAGTTCAGTTAATTATTTCTTTCAGTGTATAAACAAGTTACTGTTTTTTTTCCTTTCTTTTATTGTTTGCTCTCAATCATTGATTGAACTCATATATAGATATGTATTACATAAACTTTAAATAAATTACACAATTTTCTGTAATTTTGCACGCATGTACTTTGCCCAGTTTCTATCTGTGGAAACTTATTATTGGCTCATTGTTTCTATGTTATAAGCCTAATAGTAACTTTATCTGTGAGTTTTCCTAATAAATAAAATAAAAATATAGTCCAGGCAAAAATAAACAGGTACCTACACTTTTAGGAAAAGAAGATTTATTGCTGCAGTCGTCTCTAAAAAACTATCTAGCTAAGATTCTCATTTTTTCTTCGTTGTCTGATTCTAAATCGGAGTCTTTAGAAGCTGGAGGTGGTAGAAGAGCTATTATCCTCTTTGACCTCAAACGTTGCCCAGCCATATTATTGTAAAAATGCAACTAATGTTAACAATACACAAAAAAATATTCGTTTAGAAAAGTTGGCAATGTCCGTTACAAGTGACAAATGGAAAAAACACAATATTTAGTACTAACTGGCAGTGTCACTTTAAAGTGACATATATTATAACTTCAAAAATAATAATGAAATGTTTGTCATTTATTCACAATTATGACAATAAATAGTAAATTAATTACTATTTCAATAAAATTCAGTGAAAAATACGCACAAATTACTAAAATACTTACATAACAACGACATTTGTCACAAGTGCAAAAAGACCTCACTGTTGTAATTTTTAAACTGAGTATTTTTTTCAAATTTTGATAGGATAAAGCGATGCGATAGTGCGTAAAAATAAAAGGGATAGACTCTAGACCGTGTGGATCACGCCACCTGCGCCGGAGTGCCTAGGAATCTGAGTTAGCCTAGACTTTATAGGACGTCATTTAAAACGGACAAAAACAATTTAAGGGTTAATATTAGATTGTAATAAGGAACCGTTTGGAGGCGCTGTTCACTTTCTCCTTACAATTAATGTCATTTTCCGTGACGACGTTTTCTGTCCAAAAACTGTCAAAACCTCATGGCAAAGGTCCAGTAATTATACCAGTACTGTAGTAGTTGTGATCAGAAAAATCTGTACCTATGTATACATTGCCAAAACATTTTGTGAATTTTTCGTCCGGAGGGTTCGTCGGTCTTTGTAGGTACATACATGTCACGGTTTTTGTAAGATTTCGAAAATCCTTAATAACACTGTCATAATATATTTATAGTTATACTAAAATTAAACTTAAAATAAAAATTAAACTAAATAAATCTAAAATTAAACTAAAATAAATCTAAAAACGGCCCCTGTGGCATGGTACCGAAGACGCTGGCAGCATTTCCTCGCTGGATTGTCAAGCTAATGCGCTGAGCGAGGAAGCTGCCAGCTCTTCGGTCTCCGGTGGCGTCTCTCAGTCTCTTCGACAGGTCCTTGAAGAGACTTAGAGCGCCAGGGCCCCACGGGCCAAGGGTCTCGACGCCGAATGGGATAAAAATATATTCGGCGCCGAGACCGCTGTACTTTCCTACCTTTAGTTTCTCGGCCGCCTCTGCTGCTGATGCTGCCCTCACGGAGGTTCGGTGGAGATGAGACGGGGCCAGTGTGTCAACGCACGTTGCGTCCCAAACCAGCACCCGTCCCATACTCCACGGAATCAACGACATTCCATCCGGTCTCTTACCGTCCGTCCTTGATATGCCGGTCGGCTCTAAAAGGGCCGGCACATTGACTGACGCAAGAGACCGGCGGATCACGTCGTTGAGGGCGGCATGCCTCGAGAAGCGGCCAGCGCTTCGCTGGCAGGAAAGACCATGGTGCCCTAGTGGGTCAACTTCATGGCCACAGGGGCAGCGATGGGGGCGCAGACCGGGACCCCGAGACGAAGACAAACTGAAATGCGGAGAGTATCGGGGGTTAAAAATGTGCCCAAATTTGGGGAAGGGTGTGCATGGAGCCAGTACCCGGCTTCGCTAGTTCCTGCTGCCAGGAGTCTGGCTCGTCCCTCGGTGCCTGATTGCTCGAGGAGGGAAGTAACGGTCAATTTACATATAATGTCGTCCCAGCTCCTTTGAGAATTTGGATGTTCGGGGTAATTTTGACCGGGGCAAGCAATTGACCAAGCATGTTTGGCGTCAGCCAAGCCCGCAGCCTCACAGTTTGTTCGGAGGATTTTTCCTACGAGACTGGACGAGCTATGAGCTGACGACAAAAAAGCTGGTAATGCCACACTGGAAATTTTGCGGATCCCTAACCCACCATGCCGGATGGGAAGGGATCCCTGGGTCCAAGAATGCTCGCTGAATTTTATATTTAAGACAGATTCTAGGTTAATTTTAACCAAAATATCTATTTGTGAGAGAAGATTTTGATTTTTCCAAAGGGTGCAGCAGCGAAGCACATAAGTTAATTTCGGGACGAATAGGCAAAACTTTATAATAGTCAACGCGTAGTGAGGGCTAATTTGGAGTAAACGATGAGAGTGTTCTTCGAATTTGGAAACGCAATTTTGAACATAATTAGGAAAGTTTTCCTCAAAGATGGGGGATCCTAGGAGGCAAAGATTACTCTTGTCGAGTAACTTAATATTAGGCGCGAGAGAGTTGAATTTTTGAATAACGTCATCAATGTCATCATTGTTAAAACAGGAATTTTGAATGAATAATTCGCACTTATCAAAATTTAGTTGTAAGCCAATGGATTTAAATCTTTCAATAATCACATTAAGATCAGATAGAACAGTGTCGGCGTCACCTCCTAGGGTCCCGTCATCCAAGTACCAAACATTAAATTTAGATTTCAAATTTTGGATGATAGGATTTATAGCTAAACTAAAAATTGCTGGCCCCAGGGGATCGCCTTGTTGGCAGCCTACTTCTGACGATAATTCGTTTTTTCGGTACATTAATTTCGTTGGGTCTGCGTAACAGTGGAGAAGATAGTTATAAATTTCGGGAATGTTAGATTTTGCTTCTGCCAACAAAGTATCTCTGTCTAAAGAATTAAATGCGTTTTTGACGTCAATTTTGAGCAACACTTCGCATTGGTCGTCGCTAAGGAATGTCCGGAGGGCGTGCACGGCGGCTTCGCAACCTCCTTTGATTCCAAAGCCTAATTGAGTCGGTTCGAAAGACTTTTGCAATTTTGGTAGGATATCTCGAACGGCAATTTTGGATGCTAAGCGGCGAAGTGTTGCACCAACAGCAATTGGCCTCACCCCACCATCCTTTTTCGTTAACGCTATTAAATTTGCTCCATATAAAATGGGTACAATTTCAGGGTTAATATTTCCTGTGAACATATTATTTATTAATTTTGTGATGTTATTGATTAATTGTTCGCCAACGTCCCCTAAGGACGGGCATGTCAGATCCTTTAGATGTTGTGGGCTGAGGCCATCGAGTCCTGCTGCAGACCCGGTTTTAAACGAGCAAATGGCATTGAATACCTCAACGTTTTTTGCCTGTATGCAGGACTGAGTTGCTGTTGGAGGGTCGAAAAAGTAGGGGTTCGCGGGAGCTGGGGGATGTTTAGTTTGTAAGGCCGAAAGGGTATCTGGATTATCTGGAGATAGCACGTCACTAGAAAAAAGAAGACGAGCGGCACCTTTCAGGTCGCCCTCGATGATTTTATTTTCAATGCATTTGATTTCATTGGAGCTTTTAGGAAGATGACTAGGTGCGGTTGAGGTTGGAGGAATCGAAAAGTTACTGCAATTATTTTTTATTTTCTGAGTGAGAGATATGTTTTCGTTGTCAACTTTTGCATGTAATATCATAAATGGAAACAGAAGGAGATTGTGCCAATCCTCAATCGTATTACTATCACAGCACTTTTTTATGAGGTCGCTAAGATGAGTTGCTACAGAAATTCTGGCACCGCGCGGAATCCGTTTAATTATTGGGATGTTTTGTTTCAGACTACTCAGACGAACATGGAACGGATGATGATGAATGGGTGGTGTGTTGGCTAGTATAAGCGGGGAATCATTTTGGCTGAGAGCATTACGATGGATTTTGGTTTTATGTATATTTAAGCCACGGCTAGTTTCGAAGGTTTTTGAACACAACGGACAAGGATGGATAGTGGAAGACGTGCTATCACCAGATTGGGTCGCGGCCTGCATAAGAACTTAAAAACTAAATACATAAAAGTAAAAATATAACTATAACTAAAAATAAATACCTATTAAGAGTGAAAAAGCCACAAAACACAATATTATATATAAAAACAAACGTCTGTCACTAGATCTGTAGGCACAGCTGTCACGGCTGGCAGCAAGACTGCGGTGCGCCGTCGCGGGCCGCGGCGGCTGCCAGGCCTTTGGCCGCCCGCGGCTCAGTACAGGTCGGAGCAGCCTACATCTTTATGAAGATCATATTTTTCTTGAATTAAGTATGCATAAAAATCGGTGATTTGACAGAGTAATCAAATATGTCAAACTCAAGCGAACTGAATAGGAGTTGGTATGAATATCAGGTTTTTCGATAGCGTAAAATTCTGCGATAATATATTACTGTGAAAAAGGTGCTGATTTTTTAAAAATTGGTTAATTTTTCGCCACTTTGGTCAAAAATGTGTTTATTTACAAATAAAACAAAATCAGCGACATTCGTGTCGTGACAGTTGACAATTTTTTTTTACATCATATTTATCCGCAATATACTGAATAGAATAGAATACAAGTTGAAAACATTTATTTAACGTCACAAGTGTCACAACAAAGTACCTACAAATAAAACAAAAGACATGCAAACAAAAACCATTAGACGCTAAAATAGGACCCCACTCAGACTCAGATACTGGACTTCAACGGAGAAATGATTTGACTTAGACATAATCTAGCCTATTGTTTTCTTTTTACCAGGAAGCCTTGAAATCGTTGTCGTTCTACCGTGCATCTACGACCAAAGACAAAGCTGTGCTAGACGAAATGGCAGAAATTAAAGCCAATCAGGAAAACAAGCAGAAATCCGCAACTTTAGTGCCGACTGAAGGTAATGTTTTAGTACCTACTTGCAACTATACTAATCAAAGTAATCAAACTTCCTTCCTTCCTTCAAACCAAGGGTGAACAGGCATCTTCTGGGCGAGCTCACTCCATCATAGGCCACATCTTTGCCTTTGGCTAGTCTGTGGCCAAGAGTAAGCCCATTTATAATAGGGATGACGACTACATAAAAAAAATTGCATTCTATTTAGTCCGTCAGTTAGATCGTCCAAAAGTACTAAACACATATTTTTCGCTTTTTCTAATTAATGATAAAATACAAAGATATAGAGCATCAAAGTTCCGGAGTGGGGGCTTGTGACGTCACTTCGAAGTAAAAATTGTACCTAGGCGTGACGTCACGCGAAACTTCAACGCACTGTATCGTCGCCATTTTTCGTTTACGAGAAAAAATAAAAATACGTGTCTAATATTATTTGATAATCTAATTGACGGACTAATTAGTTTTTTTTAGTCGTCTCGCCTATTTAGTATAAATCCGTAGGTACCTATGTATGGGATGATGATGATATTGATGATGAAGCTTAGTTGAATAATGTAATTTTTATTTCCAGAACCAGTGACTCACGATCCTGAAAAGCAAAATCTGGCAAATGAAGAGTTTGTTCCTCCGGCGAAACTATCAGCTTTGCAATATTTCCGTAAGATAATGCTTTACATCTATTTATATGCATCTGTTCAGCATCTTCTGAAGCAGTAAATACATTATTTTTATAGCATATATTTGCCCATACCCCAGCTGGTGCAATCCTCTCACAAAGAAAATGATACTGAGGATTTTCTGAGTTTAGTTAAATACTATACTGAGGATAATTAATTAGTTTAATTACTCTAGTACCATACACGTACCTGTGTTGGATAACGTCTTATTGGTGCAATGCAAATAGGTAGAAGGAGAAGGGCACTGGGCCCCAGTCCATGTCCAGGACCTGGAATCTAATGGTTGTGGATTCAAGCCCCATCCACCTAAGACAGTGACTAATACATTATTCCAGTTTTATCTTAAAGAGTAGTTATGCCATGTTTCAGGAATTTCTCCCGGAGCGCGCTGGTCCTTCATAGTCGTGACTATAATCCTGACGCTCTCCATCTTCACGGGAGTCATCGCCATCCAAGTGTATGGTGGAACGCTGTTCCTCAAAGCCACTCCATCGCTGTCGCCTGACTTGTGCGCTGTACTCCTGGCGTCCATCTTGATGGTTGGCGCTATCTCTGGAGCGGCTTGCACGGATTTATTTGGAAGACGGGTAAGTAAATACCTCTATAATAGGACATTCTTACCAGGGATGTTGCGGATATTCGCATCCGCATCCGCACGCGCGGAACTTCCGCATCATTTTCAAAATCCGCATCCGCATCCGCCTCCGCAAAAATCAATACGGAGCATTCGCATGATGCGGATGTTGAACAGGTCGGTACAGGAACGACTTAGACGCGGCCCACGTGCACGGTAAATTCACCATTGGCCAATACGAGTCTCGTTACACGTCTGTGATTCGTGGATCGCGGGATTTTTTAGTATCGTTGGCCCACCTTTATCTTAATTTCTAAGATTTTTAAATATGAAAGGTTATTTTTTTGAATAAATATAACTTCTTTGATCAAATTTTGTGTTTTTAATATGCCTGAGTAAGTGCCTATCCTCACATTCGCATCCGCATCCGCATCTGCAGATGTGGGACTTGAAAAATCCACATCTGCATCCGCATCCGCGGATGTCAAAAAATCTGCCTCCGCAACATCCCTGATTCTTACACAGATCAGATTCACTAAGCACCGTGGTAAGCTCAAGGTTTGTTATGTGTGACTGACATAGGAAACATCCTTGGCTCAAAATCACTAGGATTCGAACCCAGGTCCATCATCTTGGCAGAGGGCTAGGGCCACTACTATGCCAGACAGATATTGGTCGTTGCTTGTCTAGTTTGGTACTGTTTAGATTTCGCGAGACCAATAGCCAGATTTTATGACAGAAATAAGTATAATTTCAAATTGACAAAATTGATTCAATGCTTCTACGCCAAGTGTCAACATCAAGTTTTATGTCTCCCAGCCGGCGTATCATGCTGCCAATTTTATCACTTATCCACGTGGATAAGACATCTGTCACTCTCACACTGACATACTTGCTAAAGCGTGACGGATGCTTTATCCACGTGGATAAGTGATAAAATTGGCAGCATGATACGCCGGCAGGCAGGCAATTATGGTCGCGCGATAAATGATAAAACATCTGGCCGTCCCTATCTCACTTACTAATAGTGCGATAGGGACGGCCTGATATTTTATAGTCTATCACGCGACCATGGTACCCGTGCAGAATTGCAGATATTGATAATTTTTTTCTGCTTCAGATCTTACTGATATCGGCAGCCACTATAAACGGAGTCTGCATGGTGCTGCTAGGAGTGATGGTGCGGTGGCCATTCGGACCCGAGTGGCTTGTTCCTGCCGTCATCCTAGTTTTCTGTTTCATCTTCAACCTTGGCGGTGGCATGATACCATATGTGCTGTTAGCTGAAGTATTTGTCCCTGAGGTGAGTTCATTTGAGAAGTTTTAATTAATTATCATAATATCGAGTGAATGGTGCCTGTCATCATCCTGCTCCTCGTTTTTTACTCTATCTATCTTAGCGGTAGTATGATAACGTTAGCTGAAGAATTCGTTCCTCAGGTGAGTTCATTTGTGAAATTTAAATCAATTATCATAACACCGATTGGTTAGTACATGTCGAAGACTGCATGAAACAATTAAGATCTTCAGAACAGTATAGCAGCTTCTACTACGGTCAAGCTTATGCAGTGAAGACTTTGAACAAAAGATTTACCAATTTGAGGAGAATACAGATTTTATATTTTTTTACAGGTACTTTTAGACCAATTTGTTTTTTTTTTCTATAGGTGAAAGGCTTCTCCCAATCCATCATGATGCTCTGGCTATACATCGTCAACTTCATTCTACTGCTACTCTTCGTACCAGCCGTCGAATACATCGGCCTTGAGGTCGTCTTCTTCGTGTTTGCTGGATGTGCCTTCCTTTGCACGTTATGTACTTATTACATGATCCCCGAGACGAAGGGCATGAACCCTTACGTTATTGAAGAAATGTTTGGGAATAGGGTTAAGGAGGGAAGAAGGTGGGCAAGACCAGTTTCTGAGAAGTGAGTGAAAAATGAGTTTGAAGACCAGAATATTCAGGAGCAAACCGTCTTACAGATCTTGAAAAATTTTCAAAGGTGTATGCTATAAATAACTCAATGGTTTATTGTAATTTATTTATGATCAATTTCCTATATTTGTCTAATACAGGACACTTTTTCATAATCTTCATGAAAATGTATGAAGAATTAAGCTCCTGAAATGAGCCCTGAACAAGTTCTACCTATGTGATGAAATGTGATAAATATAACCTATGTACTTATAAACTTAATTTAATAAATAATTTTAAGATGGTCGCTTGTTTCATCTTATATTACAAATAGGTTTCCCTGTAATGTAAATTTATGCACTTTATTTATTTGTATATGCATAGTTAAGTGACATCTAGCGACAATCACGCGTCAAATAGAGTGAATTATCAGTACCACTACTCGATATTAGGTGGAAACTGTGACTCGTCTGCCAAAAATTTAATATTAGAACAATACAGTTCTGTTAACAGAATACTGATTAATACCTTGTTAATACTATTGTAATATTAGCTAAAAATTGGTGAGCATTATTAGTCTTTTCGTTCGTCGCGACATCTATCGACAAGTAGCAGTACCTACTGATAATTTACGCTAGTTGCGTGATTGTCGCTAGATGTCACTTAACTATGCCTATACAAATAACCCGCATTTACTGATGTATGGAGTTGTAGTTACACCTCTTCCTTTACTAGTTCATTCCTCTATGGCCGTCAGAGAAAAATGGCAAAAAAATTTAAAACGTGTCTCTCAGGACACAGCATGATGACCACGACCACTCTTTCAAGAATGATACGCAGAAGAAGAAGATACATTTAAGTTATTAAAAGGGGAAAAGGGTTATTAGAAAAATCGTCAGTCATAATCGATATGACTGTCTAAAATGAAAGCAATGATGTCCTTCATATACATTTATTTTAATAAATCTATACCTATAAGTATTCATAAATTTTTAGATATAATAAAATGGCTGATCTGTTTCAGGGCAGTAAATTTTGGTATAAATTATCACATTTTTATCACAAAATGTATTCACAAAATTAAATTGCTAAAATGATTGGTCCACTTGTAACAGATGCTCCTCCTCAATATATTTTTGTGGCTTTCCTCAAGAGAAGGGTCCTTCTGCATTAAAGTAAAGTAATTTCATCAAAAATACAATGTAAATTCTGGTGAAAAGGTCAATTTTTATAACTCATGTAGCAGAAAGACTCTTCTGACACGGAGCGTCACTTTTTAAATGCTGTTTATCTCTAAAGAAATCTTTAACCTCATAAACCTTTCTGCCATGTCGCTTGGTATGAAAATATAATTTTTTGCTCATCATGCAAAACCCATCAGAAAACCAGATTCATTCAGATTCAATTGTTCTAGAGATTCTTTTCTCCAAATCTAAATTGCAAAGATTTTTTATTCTTCATAAATTGAGAAAAATATAACCTCCTTGTAAAATATCTTTTTCACTCAGCACTCTCGATTGAAGCTTCTGAAGATAGTTTGCTATAGATTACAGATAAAGTAGATCAGTCTGTTTATTTGGTTGTCTTTTTTGTGCAAGAGCCCTCATTCATCTACTACTTAAAAACAATTTAGAAACTAAATAGGAGTAAGAGTTAACCCGCAAAATGGCAAGAATCACAGTCTTATGACACCTTTAACTATATCATCATACAGCTTCCTCGTCAGAGGAACATATTCCCCGGTCTTCTGATCTAAGAAATACATGGGGTCTTCATGAAGACCTAAAGTGTAGCCTTGTTCTATTAAATCTTTTTTACGCAGCTTGAATGTAGCAGTTAGGGGAGGTTCGGGTAAGACCCTGAGGAACAGCGGTCTAGCGTAGGCAGGGAGTGAAGACCGTAGACCTTTGGTGAGGTAGGGGATGTCGAGTTTCTTCTCCGGGTCAGCGATGGCCGCCATACCTGCTTTACCTTCTACGTGTGGGATCTGAAATTTTTAAGATGAAACAATTCAAAAGGAAGTCTTGGAAAGAAGTGGATTGGAGAGCCATCAGATTTTTGCATAATTCCTGATTTGATAATGTGAAATCAGGAATTATGCAAAATATAATGAAGGTGTTACCAAATTAGTCACGGATATTTTTACGGCTGATAGTACTCCGCTCCTGAAGAATATTTATGTATGAAACATCATAGGTTTTGTTATGTTTTTTTTGGAGAAAACTAGGAAACGTGTTATGTTAAAACACCTTGTTAATAAAATAATTAAATGAGATCTCTCTAGACACTGTTAACGTGACATGAGAGAAAGTGTTAAACATCCTGACAGGCATTAAAATATATTTTTTGTTCAGGAAATGAAAATTTTGATTAATAATTTATGATGAAAGTTAATTGCTTTGATGTTAATTAACGTCCCTTAAAATATCCGGGACCAATTTGGTAACACCCTATGTATCAAATTGATATAATTATGAATATGACAGGTGATGAAGATGAGATGGGTGGATGGTATTTTAGGATAGTTTGAGAGAAGATTAACGAAGAGAATATATAAAAAAAAGTGGAAGGATCCGTTGGAAGTGGAAGACCCAGGGGAACTCTTCTCCACTAAATTGGGGAAATATTACAAAAAGGCCAGGTGAGAAGTATCCGTACTTCTGGTAAACGTATTGTATGAATGTAATTATGTCAGAGGCAGTTTTGAAACTTACAGAGACTCCATAGACGATAGCGTCCTTGAGCCCGACGAGCGTGCTTATGACTCCTTCCACTTCAGCTGTTGACACATTTTCACCTCTCCATCTGATAAGCAACCAACATACAATTTAAAATGTAACCGTAGCTTATACAGAGTGGGGCCTGTAACAAAGGCGAAGAATCGAACCCCAGGCCACTCTCCCTACACTGATCAACATTTGTTCGGCGACTTTTAAAAATAACTTGTATTTTGATTTTTATCACCCTTGAAAGTTTTATTTTATTTTTTATTTTTTTTTTATTTATTGGTATTTAGGACAACAACAGCCGTAAATATATAACTTACATAGGTATTTTTACATAGTCTTAGGCCAATAACAGTTATCCGTTGAGTGAAAAGTATTATACACAATATGTTACTAAAAAAAATAATTGTGTTACATATTTAAAATTACAGTGAAAATGTGCAAGCCACACAGAAAACAGTGAACTGATGCAAACAATACATACAA
Source organism: Leguminivora glycinivorella (assembly GCF_023078275.1). NCBI lineage: Eukaryota > Metazoa > Arthropoda > Insecta > Lepidoptera > Tortricidae > Leguminivora > Leguminivora glycinivorella. The sequence goes on from NW_025952831.1 coordinate 551,452, forward strand.
CGAAAAGTAAAGTTAGAGGTCGACACGCAGGTTAAATATTACCCTACCTTAATAATATTTTATTTAATCTATGATAATATTTATAGGTACTTGAATTTAGCGATTATAAATAATTCTTATACTCACACCCAAGGATCACTATATTACGCATTCTAAGAGGTAATGTATTGCGAATTCTGTTAAGTCTAAAGTGTGACGGACAACGTCAATGACAACAATAATGGCGTACATTGAAGCTAATATTTATTTTGTATGAAAAATTAAAAATTTAAAGACTTCAAAATTTTTAAAAGTCACTGAACAAATGTTGATCAGTATAAGGAGAACAGCCTACAGTTCAATTCTTCGCCTCTGTTACAGGCCCCACTCTGTATAGTTAAAATAATTGATGAGCCTTAATTTATTATGACATCAGCATCACCGTCGAACATCTTGTAACATTTTGGCAGAAGCGTAGGTACCTTGTTAATGTATAGTGAGGTGACAATTAAGTTACCACTGAGTAACTAGTTAGTTAGTTTTTCTAACGCAATTTATATTGTTCAAAAAATAATTAAATAAATTACTGGTCCAGACGAGATAGGAAGACACACAGATATCAGAGAGACCTATACTGACTTAATTATGACTTGCACTAGAATATTCCGGGCGAGACGTCCGACAGATGAACTGATCATCAATTAAATTTTAACTTCTGATTAGCAGAAACGTCTGCAATCGATGCCACTAGGCTTAGAATAAATTTAAAAGTGGAAAATGTCTGCCTTGGGGAGACTTGAACTCACGGCCTCTGGATAAATATTCCAGCGCTCTGCCAACTGAGCCACCAAGACTTCAACCAAGCCAGCGAAATTTTCCACTACTAAGGTCAATGGGACCCGTAGCGACATCTACCGTAAGAATGTTAAACTTCTTATCCAGAGGCCGTGAGTTCAAGTCTCACCCAAGGCAGACATTTTCCACTTTTAAATTTATTCTAAGCCTAGTGATCATCAATTACTTATAGAAAATGAACTTATTGGAAGCCTCAGCTCAGCCCGAACCATTTTAGCGTGATTCATTCTTTAGCATATTTATTGTTCTGTCCATATCATTCTTTACCTGAAAGTATCTCCAGTCCGATCCTTAAAGTAGAAATAGCCGAAGTGGTCCATAACCAGTATGTCTCCAGTGTTGAAATAGCAGTCTCCTTCTTTCTTCACATTGCGGACCATCTTCTTGTCCGAAGCAGTCTTGTCAGCGTAGCCCGCGAATGTGAGGATAGCCTTTTTAGCGTCTATCTTGCCGAGTAATAGACCTGAAATCCAAGAGAGTATAAGCAAGAATGACAATCTTCAGGAGAACGGGAGAAGTTGGAGGTTAGGTTTTATCCATGTAATTGAAAGGTACAAACTTGCTACAAACTAATTAAAGCTAAATAAGTACTTGTATAGATTAATTACATGAAAGAATTTGCATACAGACCGGGTGATGCGAATGGATGTATTCATTCGTAATTTTTTTGTCCAAAAAGTCATTTAATTTATATGTTTAAATAGGTGGATTGGACGGAACTGACCGGTCGGTGATTCTTTGAATGTACAGAATTTAATCAAGCAATCTGTTTTTTGCGTGATAATTACCAGGTTCATGAGGTCCGCAACTTATACATCTGCCGTCACTGTTCCTTAAAATTTCACCAGTAATTTCGTCGCATCTGAAAATATTCATTGAAAATTTTAAGTATAGACCCTCGAACCTAAACAATAAAGGTACTAAGGAATAATGTCGAACGAAGTAAGAAGAGGAAAACTATTTAGCACACCTCGATTTTTTTGGTTGGATGATGCATAATGGTAAGAAGGACTCCTTTAAACAAACAACAGGATAGCAAAATATACTGATTACACGAAAAAATTTTTACTCTCATAATAAGATTAAAACTTACTTGACTAGAGTTAGAGGATAAATTGATGATACAAGTCGACTCAAAAATCCAATGGCTCCCACTTTAGAATCCAAGTTGACTGAAATAAACAAAAAAAAATCTTATTATGAAGACGTGTACTCCGTTTCAATGGTTTACAAAGAGGGTAGTGAAAAAGTGGGAGATTTTTGACCAGTTTGTATCTATCTATGTGGATAGTATCTTGACCAAGAGTAGAGTAGATATTTGTTAGAATCGGTTCTATTAATTCTATTTCTGATCCAGTCCCAGATCGCTGGTGCGAAGAAACTCTAAAAACAAATCGCCCTTGGTGCACTGGCGTAAGTAAAGTCGCGCAGGATAGGGCAGAGTGATGATCTCTTGTATGTATCGGTAGACCAAGAATTTTTTGGGTCGCTGAAGTAGTGAAGTAAGCAAGTAGGTAATATTTCTGACCTAGGAGCTACCTACTTCACGCCAAATGACTAAAAGCTGATTTACCAGATTTATAATAGCCATTTCTATTAATATATCTAGTCAGTTCCAATAATAACTCACTCAAATTGCTGTTCCCCTCTGTCGCCCCATAGAACTCCATGACCCTCTCAACACCGAATCGCTCTACAAACTCCTGCCAGATCTGCGGCCTTAGTCCATTGCCCATTATCACGCGTACGCGGTGCGCTTGGTCGCTGGGTGAAGGTGGCACCGCTAGGAGGTAGCGGCATATCTCACCGATGTATTGAGCTGCCTGGAATGGAAAGGTAAGTTTTAAGGAAAGGATGTAAGGATCTCAATAGTGTTGGGATGAATCGTGGGCACGTGGTACTCGTGTAGCAAACATATTAGTCATCTTTTGAATAGCTATAAGTCCGTAACGTTTATTAAATTGGTACCGATGTTTATAATACGAAATACCAGAGACTTAATCTAATAAATATGACAATGATCAAATGTCTACTGGCTTTAAAGAGAAGTTGAATACCATTTAAATTTGTTCCTAATGTTGGCTTTGTAGAGTTCGTGGCTACTAAGAAGTAAGAATCAATTTCTAGTTTCAGTTCTTACACACTCGTAGGTACTTAGACTACTTAGTTAAATTTGACAGTAGTTTTGTGGAGAAATCTTGGAAAACCTAAGAGCCAATACAATCCATGACTAAGTAGTCTGTGCGAAAAGAGAAGAGTGCAATGGCATCTACCCAAAATAATGGGAAAAATCACGGGTCGAAGGATGGAAAATGCGAAGGCAGGCCTTTGCCCTGCAGTGGGACATTACAGGTTGGCTAAAAAGACCTGTCATGACACTCAATTTAGATATTATTGCACAGTAACTATGTTTATTTTAGGTGTCGGAAATTGTCAAACTTATGTACACCCAAAACCTTGTTATATTATAAGAGCAGCCCGTGGTTTGATTTCTATTCGACTACTACTTTAAATAAATACCTAATATTTATTCAGAGCATACCACTTAGGAATCGCTTGCTCGTGACAGGACATTCACATGCCAAACACCTTGGGCGCGGAAAATCTTTTTAGTTGTACAAATATGAAAATATTCCAATAACATCAAAATATATACATTCAAATATTGAATCTCTGCTATTAACAAACAAATATTTAAATTGTGATACTTAGCAAAAAAAAGGAAGAAATTTATGAAAAACGAATCAATGTTGATTTACGTAAGTGAAGGAAACAAAAAAGATACATGACTTGGATATTGGCATATTGTACTAGGATATGTTAGACAAGTTGACTCACAGTGCATCCATATTTCGCGACATCGCTCCAATAGTTGGAAGCGGAGAACTTCTTCCGAAGTACCACGGTGCTGCCCAGCACCAGAGCTTGACCTGCTCCAAGCACCCCGCCAGCCGTGTGGTGGAGCGGCAGAGGATCGTATACCACGTCGGATGAGGACAGACGAGCTGATGTGTGGACTCCTAGTGGGATTAGGAGGTATCTGGAAAGTTTAAATGGACCATTTTTACCACTTATGTCTGGAGTTCCTTTAAAAATAACAAATTAAATCTTTAATTTTGAACTGCAATGGGATTAAAGAAAGTTTCCAAATTGAATACCGGTAAAAATCTGTCTGGGTTAATATCCTAATGGAGGGTAGACCTCCATGTGTTATCTCGGCATTTGCCTCGGCTCATGAATCCGGGGGTTCGAATTGACAACTTATCTCAAGATTTAAACTGACGTTTCAACTGCAAGGGTTATTGGAATTAGTCCGTTTTCCTCACAAAGCTTTCCTGCTCCAGAGTCTCTACCAAAAGCAATGTATCTAGGCTCTCATGAGTATATTGAATAGTTCTATTCTATTTTTGGATTGTACCTATTGTAGTACAGATGAAAGCTCACCAGATATTAGTGTTGACAGCAGCCTCAGGGAAGCCAGTGGTCCCACCAGTATAAATATACATAAACTTCGTGTCCTGCGGGCTGGCAACACCAGCCTCAGTACAATGCACTGTTCTCAATCAGCTCTGAACCGAGGATGGCAGCATCTTGAAGTAGACTACTTACTAGTGCCAGCAGAAGTAGATGAAATCTCACCTGATATTAGTAATGACATCAGCCTTATATATATATATATATATATATATATATATATATATGGTCCCACTAGTATAAATATACATAAACATGTCCCGCTGGCTGGCAACACCAGCCTCAGTAAAATGCGCTGCACTCATCTCAATCAGCTCTGAACCGAGGGGCAGCATCTTGAAGTAGACTACTAGTGCCAGCAGAATTGCAGTTAAAGTAGATGAAACCTGACTGATGTTAGTAATGACAGCAGCCTTAGGGAACCCAGTGGTCCCGCTAGTATAACTATGCATATGCGTCGTGTCCCGCGAGCTGGCAACACCAGCCTCAGTAAAATGCGCTGCACTCATCTCAATCAGCTCTGAACCGAGGGGTAGCATCTTGAAGTAGACTATTAGTGCCAGCAGTATTGCAGATAAAGTATATGAAACCTCACCTGATATTAGTGTTGACAGCAGCCGTAGGGAAACCAGTGGTCCCACTAGTATAAATATACATAAACATGTCCCGCTGGCTGGCAACACCAGCCTCAGTAAAATGCGCTGCACTCGTCTCAATCAGTTCTAAACCGAGGGCAGCATCTTGAAGTAGACTACTAGTGCCAGCAGTATTGCAGTTAAAGTAGATGAAACCTCACCTGATATTCGTGATGACAGCAGCCTTAGGGAAGCCAGTGGTCCCACTAGTATAAATATACATGAGCGTGTCCCGCGGGCTGTCAACACCAGCTTCAGTAAAAGGTGCTGAGCTCATCTCAGTCAGTTCTGAGGCTAGTGGTGACGCATCTTGAAGAATGGGAGATGGTGCTGGATGGTCAGGAGAGTTGAATTGAAAGAGAGGTATGTCGTGGATTTCACTCCTGATTTCTTTCACGGCTGGAAATAGAGGAACGCTATTTAGTCATATATTTTGACCATAAAGTAAAAGTATAGGTGACGCAGATAAGTCTCCATTCGTTCCAGAGAAAAATCTAGAGATGTCACTAGGCAATATTAATGTATCTCTGTATCTTGACTAAGGTCACAGTATAATAAAGAGTACTATCGTACAGTATGGCCACTCCCGCTCCCCGCTGAAAATGCCGCCCACCCCCTCTCGGTTACCTCACAGTTACCGCCTGTCAAAAACGCGAACAGTCGACCTGTCATATTGCACTCATACAAGCATAGTACGCGTTCACCTACACGAGCTTAGACTGTTTGTTAGGAACGCGCCTCTTTCATATATTTCATCGCCAGTGTCCGAGTGCTAAGGTGTAGTGTTTGTGAGGTTAGGGTTTGTTATTATTTGCTAATGCACAAGCAGCTTTAGCTGATACGTGCACATCAATGTCCCGCACTTGAGTTTTGTCCATTCAAGAAATATTTATCGAGTTAGTTAAAAACTTGGATTCGGTGCAAAAGATTTGATAAATTTTTGACAGTCCTTATGGTTTTGTCCTGGCAATATTTTATTACATGAAAATGTTTTTGGTGGCATAATTATAGGAACTATAAATTAAGTACTATTTAGCTGTATCGTGTATCTTGTTAATACAACGAATTCGCCTGTATGTCAACTGTGATTGGCGTGAAAATTTGTAATTTAAATTGTTTTAACAGCGTGAATAACCTTTCACCTTTCCTGTGTCTATGTTTGTGTCTGTGTCTGTACAAGCCGTTTGAACTTCAATTTGGTTTTCAATGCCTACATTTTAACAGTTGTTACTGTCAGTCCCATCGCATGTACCAATTTAAGCGAACTTACTGAATATATTTTGATATTTATTATTTATCAACTTTACTATCACTAGGTTCTCGGCAAAGGAAAATATTACGAAGGCACCAATTTATACATTCGATTAAGTTTAAAAGTGTCTTTGTGTATTAAATAGAGATAGAAATCAGCAGAATACAACAGAAATTATCTCAATTAAGTAAATGATGAATTAGAAAGATGTCTCCTCTATCCACCCAGAGACCTGTAAAAAGGTCTCCTGTTCTCAAAAAGTCTTAACACAGTTTTGATGTCTTAGTGGCAGGGGCAATATGCCAAGAATCAGAAAAGCGTAACCAACTCACCATCCGACAACTCATCTCCAAACACCAGCGCCTTACATCCAGCAATCTTCAGGCAATGTGTCAGCTGAGCGCCTCTAAGATTCGTGTTGACCAGAGCCGTGGTCACACGCAGCTTGGCCAGGCCTAGCCAGATGAACACGTATTCTGGCTGGGTCTCCATGAAGAGAGCGATGACCTCGCCCCTCTTGAAACCCTGGCGTTTGAAGTACCAGGCGATGCGGTTGCTGAATTCCTCGCCCTGGAAGATATGGTTTAAGACATTTATTCTCATAAGAATATACATTATTCACTTAGAGATTCAAGATAGACAATACAAATAAGTCATTTCCATTAGAATTCAGTCAAGTCATTTCCATCAGCGCTGCAGCCCCCGTGCTGGAGTACAATGCTGAGCTTGAGCCTTTTTGCTGACACAAACATGGTCGGTTTTTTTTTCTTTTATTGTTTGTTTCGAATTGTTTGATGTATGTTTGCAAATAAAATATTTTTCTTCCTTTCTTTCTTTTTTATTTCTTTCTTTAAAAAAAAAACCATGGAAAATTCTAGAAAATAAGTATGGTGAGCCAAGATAATTTATAAGAGTTCAAACATGATGCTTCGAAACTAAGAAATGCTTTATAAAGCTACAGCGAGCTACAAAAATTCTAATATTTTTGAGTCTTTATGACACGGCTAAGAAACTGTTTTGGGGTAACATTACATTCAGCTGAAGGTAACTATGTAGTTGGTAGAACTTGTTTATTAAATTTTACCGCTAGATCTTTGAACCTTACTGTGTGGGCATGTCAGAACTTATTGTCAGATGATAAAGAAATATATTTATGACTGATCAACGACGTACAAACTATTATGGTTGCCTCGCAATCTTATACTGATTATTTATTTATACTTATATTAGGTGAACCACCCAAGGGTCATTACAATTAACTATACCGAATCATCATATTATAATTAATTTATTCCTAGACATCTATTTGCATAACCATACCAAAACCAAATAAAACAAAACCATTGTGTTTAATGCTATACTTAATGAGGAAGATGCCATATGTCATTAATACGATACCTAAGTTTTTTAAATATTTCGTTTGCCAACTGGCTAGATTGATGAGAGTTACTTACTAAATGCTTACTCCCAAAGAAGAACTGTTAACTGTTTGTTTAGTGGAGTTTACTGTCTAAACTCTAAACCCGCGTTTTAACAGTTCTGAGCGAGCATTCGCTCGTTCGTGTAAGGTAGGTATCAAAGTCAAGTATTTTCATCTGCGCACGAACCAACGAATGATCGCTGAAAACTGTTCAGAACACTATAAGTGAAAACGCAGCTTTACCTGTCTAAATGTCAGATGACGATCGTCCAGGGCGAAAGCTTTCTTGTCAGGTTCCTGTCAAGCCACCTCGGCCCAGCGGGTCACCGCGGTCATTCCCTTCCTCCAGATCTTGAACATGGAGGACCAACATTAGCCTAACCTGTCTAAATGTCAGATGACGATCGCCCATGACGAACGCTTTCTTGTCAGGCGCCTGTTGTGCCACCTCGGCCCAACAGGTTACCACGGTCATTCCCTTCTCCAGATCTTGACCATGGTGGACCAACATTAATCTAACCTGTCTGAAAGTCAGATGACGATCGCCCATGACGAACGCCTTCTTGTCAGGTTCCTGTCGAGCCACCTCGGCCCAACGGGTCACCACGGTCATTCCCTTCTCCAGATCTTGAACATGGAGGACCAACATTAATCTAACCTGTCTGAAAGTCAGATGACGATCGCCCATGACGAACGCCTTCTTGTCAGGTTCCTGTCGAGCCACCTCGGCCCAGCGGGTCACCACGGTCATTCCTTTCTCCAGATCTTGAACATGAACATGGAGGACCAACATTAGTCTAACCTGTCTAAAAGTCAGATGACGATCGCCCATGACGAAGGCTTTCTTGTCAGGTTCCTGTCGAGCCACCTCGGCCCAGCGGGTCACCACGGTCATTCCCTTCTTCTCCCACATCCAGATCTTAAACATGGTGATCAGGAGTACGCGGAGACCTCTGGAAGGAGAGCATAATATGTATTTATAAACGTTTTTGGATTTCTTATAAAACAATGGGGCCGAAACCAAGGGTGGCACTGAAATTTGACCAGTTTTACGTGTTCTGTCCCAAACCATAAAAGAATAAGTAAGGGAGTTGTAACTCCATATAATTTACGCCATGATAATTTACGCTAGTTGACGCGTGATTGTCGCTAGATGTCACTTAACTATGCCTATACAAATAACCCGCATTTACTGATGTATGGAGTTACAACTCTTCCTTTACTTATTCCTCTATGCCCAAACCTAATAAATCTATTGACGCGGAATTAGTATGAAGACGCTTTACGCGTAGTCGTCGTTGAACGCATCCGTACGCAATTACGCATGTTCATACTAACGAGCAAGTTTTGGTCGGCGAAAGCTGATTCCGCGTCGATATATTCGGGGACACCCTAAAGTTTCTAAGGCTTTGTTAACTATGAGTAATGCTCGATTGCTTTTTTAAATCCTACATTGAAAGTATAAATTTATGTGGTACAGTCTACGAATTTGAATCCTATTAGGCCACTGTAGAACCTTTGCACAGTAAAGGTCAATGTAACATGGTTTAAATGAGACAGGTTCTAGAGTGGCCTAGGAATCAAATTGGTTCACCGTACCTACAAAATAGACGTACATATTATTAACACCGACAAAACAACATCCGTTCGGTACCTGGGCTATCATTCAATCGGTTATGGTACCAGGCAATCAGGAGAGGCCAAGGTCCAGAAAATTGTACGAGTCGCAACTCGCAACACCTCGACTACAAACGATGTAATAACGTCCTGCGGGACCAAGGTGACCAATTTGTATACGACCATCAGACATCGGATTCCGTGGGGCGAAACTTCTTGACAGCTAGGGATTTCCTATATTGATAAACTCATTTATCGATACTAGTTCAATATACTAGTGACCGCCCCCAACATTGTGTGTGTTTTTTGTAACTATTGTTCTGAAGACCAGTATGAAGTTCATACATAACGTCTAAAATAAATAGCGTCGAAATAAATTGTGACGAGTATACTTTTAAAAACGTTTTCAAAAAAGAAGAAGAAAATTGAGTTCTTATTTTATTATATAATGTTTTTTTTATACTACGTCGGTGGCAACCAAGCATACGGTCCGGTGCGGTGGAAAGCGGTTACCGTACCCTATGGACGCCTGCAACTCAAAGAGTGTCACATGCGCATACTCTTTTAATAAAAAAATATTTTATAAGCAAACCTTTGTGTGATCACTAGTATTTAGAACTAGTATCGATAAATGAGTTTATCGATATAGGAAGTCCCTAGCTGTCAAGAAGTTTCGCCCCACGGAATCCGATGTCTGGATACGACTACACGAATTAAAATACGAGTAAGTACCAATAACTTGAAACTTAACAAAAGGGCTCACAATTTTTTCCTTTTGTTATCTAATTAAAAAACCGGCCAAGAGCGTGTCGGGCCACGCTCAGTGTAGGGTTCTGTAGTTTTCCGTATTTTTCTCAAAAACTACTGAATCTATCAAGTTAAAAACAATATTCCTAGAAAGTCTTTATAAAGTTCTACTTTTGTGATTTTTTTCATATTTTTTAAACATATGGTTCAAAAGGGGGGGGGGGGACGCACTCTTTTTCCTTTAGGAGCGATTATTTCCAAAAATATTAATATTATCAAAAAACGATCTTAGTAAACCCTTATTCATTTTTAAATACATATACAACAATATATCACACGTTGGGGTTGGAATGAAAAAAAATATCAGCCTCCACTTTACATGTAGGGGGGACCCTAATAAAACATTTTTTTCCATTTTTTATTTTTGCACTTTGTTGGCGTGATTGATATAAATATTGGTACCAAATTTCAGATTTCTAGTGCTAACGGTTACTGAGATTATCCGCGGACGGACGGACGGACGGACAGACAGACATGGCGAAACTATAAGGGTTCCTAGTTGTCTACGGGACCCTAAAAATGCCCGAATAGAGGGGACATAGTGCGAATGCCGACTCCCTTCTGTGGTGCTTGGAGCCGTCAAAAATGGTAATCAATTTAAATACTTACCTACTTAATAAAATTCATAACACAATAAGTATACACAAGCATAATCAAATTAAGTATCTGTAGATAGTAAATTGACCCTATAATAGATATGTTTATTGCGTATTGCAAATGTTCACTAATTGCATGTCGCTGATTACTTCAATTAGAACCGTCACGGCATAGACTGGCTTCGTGTGAATTTTTCATTTATAAGCACCTATTATTAGTATTATTATTCTATTTTTTTTTCCTTGTCTAGTTAGCAGCGAAAAAAATGAAAATGAAATGAAATGAAATATTTATTTTTTAAGTAGGCAGTAGGCATACAATGCGTATACATATACTTATTATGAACGTCAAATAAAGCTACGCCGGCTCTAACCCTATGCCTCAGCCTCGAGAAGATTTCAGATGATGCCGAGCGTGAGATTCCGGCTTAGCCGAAATGACTGACACTCGTTGGCGCTGGACCCCGATCAAAACGCAGTCTGGCTCTGTTGCGCCCATGGACCTTCAATAGGGACTGAGTTCACACTTTTTTGCCATACTAAATGGAACCTTATCACCGGTTCAGAAAGGCGTTCGTGTCAGACTAGTAAAAGTGAGTCCACATGAGAGGGTCAAAGTTGGGGCTGGTGTCCCTCTCGCACGTGTGATCGGTGTTAAAGAGCTTACTATAGTAGTAGTATTTCATTTCATTTCATTACCTTGTAACAAATTGGTAAGTCATTATTATGGAGCCATAAAACCAAAGATTTGCGCAATTAAAAAAAACCTTTAATTGGGTTCTAGTAGATTTGGCAGTAACTTTGAATATTGACTGGTATCCCCAAATAATGACAGTGACGACGTCATTCAAATGATTTTGACAGTGGCAATAAGTGCGAGATACATCAGCCCCAACTTTACCCTCTCACGTGGACACACTTTTTGGCCTAACTACTCAATCTAGCTTAATATCTCTAAATCTATGCTGGTTGCGCAAATAAGATGCGATATTTTACATTTGTACAAGCGTTTGTGCATTTTGCTAAGTACCCCGTGTACGATAACTTAGTACCTACGTTTATAGGCATAGGTACATACTACTGTTGATTGTAAATTCCGAGAGGAATGATAAGGCGGTTAAATAGCTACTATTGATACCTAAGTACTTGTAAAATTGCACTATTCATCAATCAATAATTCACTACTCATACTATTAATCGTCATGGAGATTAAATGCTTTTCTTCACCAAAAAAAAACTGGCTTAATATGAAATGATAGTTTGTACATAAGGGCCGAAAAATTCATTGGTACGAGTAGGGCTTTGAACCCGCGACCTCCACATTGAAAGTCGCACATTCTTACCGCTAACTCAGCCAGGCCCGAAATAGAATTTCTATCAAGAATGTTTCTCAAAAGACCTTATTTTAGCATTAATTTTTATAAGTTCTTTTGATAAGTAACTACTCAAATACAAGGAAAAGTACTAGGAGACAATAACAAGCGTAGTAACGTGGTGTGATCGTACCGGATGAACCAATTTCAATTCAGCAATTGATGCGGGCGCGCCGCTCACGGCAAGCGACGACGGGGATTTGAGGAATTTAGAAAATCTAGTATCTAGTACTATCTAGTATCAGTAGTCACGATGCTAAAACACATTAAAAAGTCAATCTAATCTTTTAATTTCAGTATAATTATTCCCATCCCATCACGAAACTATTGTGGCCCAGACCTTCGAAAAACCAAAGCTTAATGATGAAAGGTATACACCGAACAAATGATGCCGTTGCCCGTGACGCAAGCACAGACAACAAACGCCAAGGTGTAAGGACTGTTTGAGAGTTGAAGGAATCCATACTAATATTATAATGGGAAAGTGTGTATGTCTGTTTGTTTGTCCGTCTTACACGGCAAAACGGAGTGACGAATTGAAATGATTTTTTAAGTGGAGATAGTTGAAGGGATGGAGAGTGACATAGGCAAGTTTTTGTCTCTTTCTAACCCCTCACTTCTCGAAAATGGGGGTTGGAAGTAGGGCTCTGGATACACGTGATTCACGCCGAACCGTAGCTACGTGATCTTAACACCGGCGGTACTAAGATCACGAATTTCACGAACACGGCAAGGTACGTACCTCGTACGCACGTACGTACGTACTTGCCTTAGCGCCCGGATTCACGTGACACGCCGCGGGCCGTGACACGCCGCCGCCCGAACTAAGTTCGTGTGCAGAGTACTTATCGTACGTTTTGTAGATTTAACTCGCCCGGGAGAAAACCAAATCATGACTATTATTGAATTATCACTTAATACCTATACTTAATACTGGACGAAATTTTTTTTACATATGAATTAAACTTATATTTATGTTTTGCTTCGATTTTTATACAATACATATAACTAGCGGCCCTCCCCGGCTACGCACGGGGATTATGATAAAAATTGTTATAATAAGTTATCCGTAAAAGATAGACATATGCCATCGCGGACTTTTTTGTAGACCTATTAGAGAGACACAATTTTCCAATACATTATTTTGATATAGCTCAAACGGTTTCGGCAGCGTTTTCGATTAAAGCTCTCAGCCAGCGGGATTTTGTCCAACTCGATTAGAAAATATCGTCATATTTCAACCAATTCAAACAAAACTTTAACAAATTATATACCTGAACTTTCCTCAAGAATTACTCTATTCATAAGTGAAAACCATATGAAAACCCGTTCAGTTTTTGAGTTTATCACGAATACACAGACAGACGCTGCTCCCCGGGAGTTTATTTTATAAGAGAAGATTAAGTGATTTACGGCGTTATTCTGTTTCCGATTTTATTGAAATTAAAACTAGCAAACTGTCCGATGCCTTACACTATCTATATACCTGTATGGTAAATGTCAACCTGTGTTACGTTACGTCTTAATATTGTTTATTTTTTGACATGTGCCGTCAGAATCCTCAAATACTTGACACTAACTTAAAACTGTATGTGGTGACAGTTTAGTATAGTATGGAGTAACTATTGTCCCACAGCTGTAAGAAGTGTAAGAACCTCTTTTTCACACATGACAGCGTCCACAAAACGTAAAATCCTGTAATAATGGTTAAAAAAATCAAGTACTTAAAATAGTATTTTATACAATCGCGATATAATACAAAGCTTTTCAGTCGAGTACCATGTTTAGGCCACGAAGCTTTGCTGAGTGGCCTAACAGTACGGTACGAGAGTGAAAAACTTAATTATATCACTATTGTATACAATACTTTTTCTACGAGTCATCATCTTCATCATCAATGGACGGAAATATCATCATTCATGCAAGTTTAAATTAATGTTAATAGCGTCGTTCACCGTTGTATCAACATCGAATTACCTAGTAACCAATTATTTGTAACAACCGTCTCTGATTGGCCGATAACGCCACAAATAAAAAAAATGTATTTCAGATGCAGAAAAATTTGCCAGGTATCGCAAATTAGTATATAAGTTGTATGATGTTCTATTTTTGAAATTATTACAGTTAACTTAAAGTCAACTATAATGAGATTAAGTACATATATTATTATAGTTGAGTCGGAACTGCCATAGAGTATCCAACACTGAAAAGTTAGCACTTATAGTTTAGTCTGTGGTGTCCTAATTGACAGATTACAATCGACGAGTAGAAAAATAATATTTCCCTTACTTTAAACATAATCTAAAACATGTTACATTTTTGCGGATCTTCGTTAGTAAGTATTTTACGATATTAATTTATAACGCAAGATTTACTTATTAAACCATTTATCATTAATTTTTATTTTTAAACTAGTGCTGTGGCAGAGTGTAATTTCGATTCAAATGACATTTCAGTAAGTTGATAGAAATCGTATATTTGTTTAAGCGCCTCCTTGTCCATAGGGCCTAATCGATTCAACCAATTCGAAATTAATCGTTAGATTTGGCAAACGATACGCCTTAGCCACATCGCAACATATGTACTTCAAAACAAATGTGTCAAAAATGTGAACTTACGGATCCGGGACAATAGTTCTGATGAAATTCAGCAACACGACGCTTAGCCATATATTTCTGGTCAAGCATTATTATGTTATTCTTAAGGTTTTCACATTTATTCTTTCATTTATTATGTATGAAAATGAAAACCTACCAAGTGGCTTTAATTAATTAATATTTAAGCTTGCTCTTATGTAAGCATATAACGTAATCTTAAATGTAAACAAGACAAACAGGAGTGTAGGTGAACAAAAGAGCAAGTTTATGATGACTATTATACTCCAGGCAAAAAATATGCACACATGTGCGCGGGGCCACGGCTAAGACAAAAAAAATGACAGCTGCAGTTCTTATCAGTTTCGGTACATTAAATAATACATTTAGATAGTATATTCCTTTATAGCACTGTATTGTTTGACGAACGAGCTCAGCTATCTTACTGTGGTGGTATTTTGCAAATAATAAGCGCAGTTCCACCACGTGGTAATAAAGACAGTAAAATTTACGAGCAGCCTTTTGTACGTGAAGCTGAGTGAAGTGAGCGATGTGTTATTTTTACATTTTAGGATTTTTTATTTAATCTGGATGAGGCAGTTTAGAATTTTAGTTTATTTCAATTAGTCACTTGTAAGATCCCAGTTGATCAACACTTGAAGGCCTTGACATTTTACTTTAGCGGTGAATTTAAAAGTTATTGTCTTGTTGTTTTGTTAATTTTTTGTATTGTTACTGTTAATGTTTGAAACTCTTAACAACGAAGAAAAGTTTGATGTGGAGATATGCCACCAGAGTCGGAGATTCAACTTTATGTAGTCTCTGCAAGGATCGGACAAACAATGAGTTTCCGTGTCGTCATGGTACTACAGGATCTATCGCGAGGCATTTGACGTCAGTTCATTTGAAATCTGCTGTTACTGTTACGACATCAAACGAGTAAGTCAATTTTTTAAATAGGTGTAATCCATAATAAGTAAATGAAAGCAGCAAAGGTCTAAGTTTAAATACCATGAAAAAATAATTTTAAAGTTATTGCATGTAAATAGTATAACGAAGCTCACTTTATTAAGCAGTGCCTATTTATTATTTTTGAAACAATATATCAGTCATAAAAAGTGTTTACATCTTAATAAAATGATAATCCTGCGCCTTGAACCCTCTTAAAGTAGACTTTTTTTACTACCATCAATCTTATTACTATATAACGTAATTACACTAATTACCTAATTAAATAGTGGCTATAACAGTTAAGTAAGTTCGCGTAAAATGTATAACATAATTATTAACTAGGTATGTGTTAAAATTACGTTTCCGTGGATGTCATCCTATCGTCACATTCTTAATTTTTATACTAAATTGACAAATGTCTTACTCCTTGCATCAATAATTGAATGGTACCGTGAATACTTATCTTTCTATTAAATCTTATTAATCAGAGGGTAACTAGAGAGTTTTTGTCAACGAACATTGCAGACACATAATAAGCAGATTCAAGGGTATCACGGTGCACGGTTAAGCCCATATTACCACGTTAACGCATGGTATTTTTCAACCACAACCACTCAACAGATAAGCTTAACAAAGGATAAGGTATAGTCATGGTATAGTGCCATTTTAATAAACATAAAAGTAATATTTTAGTGAAAGTATAAGCATTTTTTGAATTTGTACTCGAAGCGTCGGTTGTAGCGTAGAGACAATGCTAACAGTGGTTATTTAATAATAAGTCGAATTTAGAATTATAACTGTTGAAAACCTTTGGATAGAGTAAAAAACTCAAATGACTGGAAGGAAACTTTATCTGAAACGGTTACCAAATCTAGCAGTTACCCTTACAAAAGGTTACCTACCCATATC
Source organism: Leguminivora glycinivorella (assembly GCF_023078275.1). Lineage (NCBI taxonomy): Eukaryota > Metazoa > Arthropoda > Insecta > Lepidoptera > Tortricidae > Leguminivora > Leguminivora glycinivorella. The sequence goes on from NW_025952831.1 coordinate 567,914, forward strand.
GTTGGTATTTTTATAACCACTTCTAAATTAAGCCTATCGGAAACCCCGGATCGTTTATTTGGTTATATTTATTTATTACTTACATATTAATATTTGAAAAACCGCAGTATTGAATATAAATTTTAATTCAAAAGTAATTAAGATATAACCTCACGATACCTACATTTTTATTCATAACTTATAGAGACTGCATCCGATCTTATCTTCTCTCATGAAACGCCGCTGGCGGACCGAACGGGCGTGTCACGTGAATTCGTACGTACGTACGGACGGATCTACGAACGTACGTACCCTAATTTCACGTGATTTATTTTCACGTGACGAACGAACCAGAAATCCGTTGCCGTGTATCACGGCAACGTGCGTACGGCTACGTGTTCACGATACACGGTCACGACCGGGAGCCCTAGTTGGAAGTTTGTATGGAGCATTCCGTAGTTCTCAACTTTAACGCAAGCGAATCAGCGGGCAAAAGCTAGTCTAAAATATACTGGTTTGAGAGTTAAAGGAATCTAAAATAAACTGGGCTATTGGTTCACAGAGATAGACTAACAAGCTAACAAGGCACCCCGTCGGGCTTTTTTATGAACTTTCGATATTAACAGGGGCGGCTCACTCCGCGATTCTATCGCCGCGCTACAAGTACATGCCGGCGGCCGCGAGTTCGCGGCCTAATCAGGGGTGGCTAGCGTTCTCACGGAACGCACGTTCGCACTTTCTATTGTTATTTTACGTAGCGAGTTTTTTTTTAAGGTTCATATGCGATGTCCGCGTGTGGAATGGCTAACAATGCTAAGTTAAATAGACATCATGAATAAAATATGTACCATAGGACATTCTTAGTATTCTTACACAGATCTACTATTGATTAAGTCCCACGGAAAAGTTCAATAAGGCTTGTGATGTTGGAATTGGAACTTAAACCAAAATACTGTATACCTAGAAAGTACTCAAGACTTAAATATAATAGTATAAAATTTTATCTGAGTAATTAATTCGTTTTAATTCATAGACAACCCTATCATCCGATGCTGCGCACGTGCGGCTGCCCATACAACCATTTCAGTCGCAAAATCTTCAAATCAGTAACTAACTGTCAAATGTGACATAACGCGTGGTAACGTCGTGCAAACAATGCGACCGTATTGATACAATAACAAAATGTAGTCGTCGTGTGCACTCGTTACGGTAACAAAATGTGTACGAATTTGTGGCTGTCAATGTCACTGTCAGAATGACTTTTAACGACACTTTATTAGTCGACGTTTGCACACATAACGGTAACAACATGTGGACGAATTTGTGGCTGTCATTGTCACTGTCAGAACGGTTTCTGACAGTGACATTGACAGAATTTGTACACACATGTGTAGGTCTGATTACCGAACTGCTCCTAAACCACTGTATCCGCAAATGACAATCTGAAATACGAAGGTTTCTCAAACTGTCTTGTGAAGTTGTGGACTGGTTCATTTGAATCATTTAAATATGAGCGAATTAAATAATAATAAACGACGACGACCATTTAAGCACTCTTCGACATTTTATAGAAATGTGGGAAAGTTAAGAAAAGTGCAGAATGATAATACAAATAGATAAGCACTTTATAGTTACTTAATGTATTAAATATATAATTTTTAATTCTTATTGATAAAAATGAAGTGTAGTCTTGCTTTATACAATAAAAGTAGGAATCAAATGAAATAGAGTATTTACTGTGATATTAATAGAATTTCTGTTACGCAATGATAGTTTTTTTCAGTACAGGGTGGCTAGCCGAATGGCACAATCGCTCACGAAACGCTCACGAAACGAAGCGCTAGTAGATATCTATCTCTATCGCGCTTGCGTATTGGCGCGACAGAGCCAGCGGCGTATCGCTTTCGTTTGGCGTCGGAGAAATGCCATTCGGCTACGGGGCCTGATGCTGCTTTTTTTAACGCAGTAGTGCGAGCAAATCAAGCAATGATTCATTTCTTGTCTGGTCGAAACGAAACTCTTAGCTTAGATTTAGGTACTGAAAATCGTCGTACGATACACGTGCGAAAAGGACATTCACAACTCGTGTCGATTTAAAACACTCCCTTCGTTCGTGTATTAATTTATCGCAACTCGTATCGATTTTCCTCTTTTCCGCACTCGTATCTACAAGTATTTTGTTTGGGTTACAAAAAAACACATTATTTACTCTACTACGTTTTATTTATGTCTCTTTAACATTACAAATTTGTAGACACTTATCTATACAAAAATCTTGACAAAAGAAGTACAGATCGCTGAAATTAATGTTGATAGTAATATTAACGACGACTACTTCAACAAGTGCCAATTGTGAAATGCCGCAAAATACTAGTTGCTCTATAGAAGACCATAATAATATGATCCCCAATCCTTTACAACCCAGCAGCTCGGTACGCACGTTACATTTTTTTTTAATCTTCTTTAGTAAGGGCAACTGAGTACGACGGCATATTTAATTGTTTATAAGTTTGAGGATACCTGGAAAAAATTAATACAAGAAGCCATTTTGAAAATATAATAAATATTCACTGCTTTCGGTCACGCTTGTACGCTGCGACCATTTTGCGACCGTTTGTCGACCGTTTTGTGACCGTTTGGCGACTGTTTTTTACATGGAATATTACCGTCTTAATCCATATTTTAACAACTTTATTGGTTTTCTAGGCATTATTTTTATTATTTCAGTATAGTATATGCACCGGAGCACTAAAACTTCACCAATCAATATACATAACACGCAAACACCGAGTAGTCAATAATATTATTACTGGTTAAACTGAGGTAAATTGATGGCGCGTTGATAAATTTAGACTTATTTTATGAAATCACTCGAGCAATTTAATTGGCCATGGTAATTAGCCCACACTATATTACAAATGCAAACAATATTTATCTTTAACAAATTCTTACGCCATTACATTTTAATGTCAAATGATTTTATTTCTTTTTTACTTTGACGTCTCTGACAGTCGCCATTTGAAAAGAATGAAATGAACGAATGATTTTGGGAAAGTAGTCGCCAAACGGTAACAATGTTTGCACGCGTAGTGCACACTTCTGTCACTTCTGTGACCATTTGTGCCTGTTACCAATCGTCCCCATTTGGGTCGCCGCGACTAAACGTTGACCGTACTGCGACTAAGCATTGAGACCCGAAGACCTGTGTGTACACAAAATAGGAGGATTTGCGTAGGAACGGCGACCGATTATGGTTATATGGGTGGTTTCTTTGTAAAAATTTTGTAGGCATTTAAAAAGGCGGCATTGTGGGCCTTCTGTACTTGTACTATTATATATTCTGTGATATTAATTCTCTTATACATTACATATTACCCGTAAATAAAATTGGCTCAAAATGTACGAATATCGATATCGTGCCTATTCGATGAAGAAAGGAGGCCGAATATTCGGCGTTCGACCACAACTATTCTTTCATTCATAATTTGTAAATTCCCGTTAACAACACAATGCTACTTGACGCCGAATGCATGCAAGAATGGTGGACTTTGCTCTGTTGACAAGCAAAATGAATGAATGGGCAGTGATACCGATGTAGGTAGAGCGCGACCTATGCTCCCTTGGTAACGAATTAATAAAGCATGGAGTCAATCATTCGATTATTGAAGTGTTTTTAGCAGACATCGTAACTTTTCCAGCAATTTCGGTGCAGCACAGTAGAAATAAAGGAATTCACACATGTGTTTTCAGGGTAGATGTGATCAATTAAGGCTCATTTTACTGTTTAATAATGCACTGTTGAAGCAGAATAACGCAAGGAGGATGGTGAATTAATATCCTAATAAGTTAGTATTCCAGCTGGGATTCGGTCAAATATATTTCTTTAACGCGACAATGCTGCTCCAAAATTGCTGAAAAACTTACAATGTCTGATTTTTACCTAAAAACAATTTGTTTTTAGGAAAAAATTTAGGTAAAAACAAACACGACTAGGACAATTTGTTTTAGAATAAGTATTCAAAAGGTTCATAACCTAACCACAAAATTAAAATTTTGAAAAAACCCCCGCCTGCAACATAGTTGACCGATTTTCATGAAACATGGCTAAGAACACTCCCGACTAACTCAGCTTTCAGACAAAAAAAACTAAATCTAAATCGGTTCATCCGTTCAGGAGCTACGATGCCACAGACAGACACACACACAGACAGACAGACAGACAGACAGACAGACGGAAAGACAGACAGACAGACACGTCAAACTTATAACACTCCTTCGTTTTTGCGTCGGGGGTTAAAAAGATCTCGTAAAACTTTTTGGGGCTGATTTAAGAATTATAAAAATGTGTGGAATACAAAGAAATGCTATTAAATTTGCATTACTAATGCTAAGAATTGGGGATCTAGTGGTGTTGACCGATTTCCGTTCCTTTAGTAGGATTTAAATGGCTATTAGTGGAGATATTATTGAACACAATCAACCGGTAGAAGTTCAAAAATTGGCCTCCAGTTTCTTTGCGGAAATTGACATACTTAAATGATTTAAGCGTCAATAAATTCTCAAGGCTGATTAGTATGTATGTGTTAGAAAATACTGTTTATGAGTTTCATGTTTACGACATCCCGAAAATAGCAGGTCACAACTGGATGAGACTAACCCAGGACCGGGAGAAGTGGCGTACTAGAAGAGAAGCCTATGCTCAGCAGTGGACGATAAAGGGCTGATACGATGATGATGATGTTTATGAATCATCATTGACCATTTTCGCGGGCCGTAAGTAAGTTATAGTTGGTTATAGAGACTTTCAAACGTCTGGTAAAGCTTGCGGCCGGCGGAAATGGTCTGGCAATACTGATTATCAATTCATATAAGAGCACCTCCAACACTTTTGATGTTTTGGGTGTCCATTCGCTTACTATCAGCCGACCTGTCTACTCGTTTGCCTTCGATTGCATAAAAAATAACAGTAACTATATATAAGTAGATTCATTCTTGAAAAAAATACGAAGGTTTCTTCAGAAAACAACTTACAACATGTCCCTGTAAAACGTCTTTTTCTAAATGACAAAAACCTGGTATCTATCTCCGGTCATCAGATACGCGGATACCAGGGCCACAGAAGTCATTAGGAGGCTCAACCCTCTGACGAGCCATGTCAGGAGCACGCCAGCAGCTCCTATTGAAGCGAGAATGGTTCTTTCTTCCATTCCGCTTAGAAGAAATACATGCTTAGGACTACTTTGTCAACAATCAATCAGAAAATTACTTACAACATGTCCCTGTAAAACGTCTTCTTCCAAATGTACACCCATTGGTATCTATCCCCGGTCATCAGATACGCGGATACCAGGGCCACAGAAGTCATTAGGAGGCTCGACCCTCTGACGAGCCATGTCAGGAGCACACCAGCAGCTCCTATCGAGGCAAGAATGGCTGTTTTCTTCCGTTCCGCTTCTTCGAAGCGGATTGCTGATTTTTCTGTCATGGTGTTATGTTGAGTTCATAGTATTTGTGAAATCTGGAACAAGAGAATTGAATAAGATTTTACAGGTTAGACTTTTCAAGAGCGACAGAGTTCAGGATCAGGATGCAGGTATAAGAGGCTAATCGTTCACGCACTGTAGGTAATATAAGAGATACAGTTTGGCAAAAAAGAGTAGGACTAGTACTGTCTTACCTATCAAATAGTTCCCGCACTCGGTGGCAAAGTTTGTTTAACCATAATGCCTCGAAACCCTCGCAATGCTCAAGATTCCACTTTATCTCGTTACACTTGCGGTTCATTATTGGAACCTTTCGCTTGCTCAGGTATCATATTGCCATTTGCGGTTAAACAACTTTTCCCTCTTGTAAAACAAGTAACAATTTTTTTCGAAAATGTTCCAGAATCTTCTCATAGAACGTTCATTGCAAAAGTGTATTAAGTACTTGATTAGTAGGTAAGTGATCATCATTCACTTGCCCTTTTCCCATTACTTGGGGTCGGCGCATTAGATCTTCCATTCCATTCTGCTCTATCAGCCGTCATTTCCATGCTTTTCGCTCTCAAATCATTCTTCACACAGTCGATCCATCTGAATGGTGTCGCCGGAAGACCAGCGCTGACTGTATGGTTAGCATTATGCTGAGGCGGGACCATTTCGTGGTAAACGATAATTTTTATATTATGTTTTAATAATTAAATGTTTGTATTTTTAATACCTATTGTAATTTACCACGAATAAACGATTTCTATTCTATTCTATTCTATCTTTTCTTAGGCCTTCCACTATTGTATTGTACGTGGTCGAATGCATATAGTGACCCTGTGGCAGTCCACCCAAGGCGGAGACGGAATTCGTTGGTGGTTTAGACGGTAGGTAAACTGATTCGTTCGTCATCGCCCCTGATTCTCCCGGACCGGATGGCATGTGTAAATGCATTTCCCCAAAGTAAAAAAAAAAAAAAAAAACTATTACCCTTATATCCATCCACCTTCATATTTACCACTCGTTTTAAGTATAAAACATTGCTATCATCCCTCCGCATTAGTGCGTTTTCACATTATCCGATCCGATATCGGATGTCGGACCGATATCCCATACATTACAGGCGCCATCTTGGATTCTTTCTATAGAAATCCTTCCGACATCCGATATCGGATCGGATAATGTGAAAACGGCCTTAGGTACATGACATGCAAATCTACTTTCTCTCACCTTGTCTGTCACTGGCGCTACTCTCAGGCTTTCTTTTTAACCCCTGACGCAAAAACGACGGGGTGTTATAAGTTTGACGTGTCTGTCTGTCTGTCCGTTTGTCTGTCTGTCTGTCTGTTTGTCTGTGGCATCGTATCTCCCGAACGGATGAACCGATTTAGATTTAGTTTTTTTTGTCTGTAAGCTGAGTTAGTCGGGAGTGTTCTTAGCCATGTTTCATGAAAATCGGTCTACTATGTCGCAGTCGTAGGTTTTTTCAAAATTTTAATTTTGTGGTTAGGTTATACACAGGCTAAAATAAAAAGGACCGTTCAAACTTTGCATAGTGACTTTTGAAGTTATAGTGAAACACTGTTATTATGGGATCAATGTTGAAATCTCGTAAAAAAATTTGACTGTTCCGTAGAAATGAGCGGCATCATGATAATCGAAATGTATGAAACAGCAATTTTTTTTCTCGATTTCAGCATTGGTCCCATAATAAAAGTCCCTATGCAAAGTTTGAACGGGTCTTTTTATTTCACCGTGTATACTCATTCCTAAATAGAAAAAAAACCAAATGTTTTTTTTTTTCAGAATTGGAAAAAAAAATCATGAAAAAAAACCGAGCACCATGGTTTTTTTTTCTAAATATGTTTTTTTTTTCAGATGAACAAATAATTCCACAATAACGGTTTTTCGTGAATCGTAACGTGTTTCAATAACAATAACGTACATTTTAATTCGATTAACATTCAACTCAGTATAATTACAAACGTTTATTGGGGTATCCCCGATGCGGCGTGCAGCGTGGAGAGGCGGTGGTGTTGCCAACAGTAAATAGCGATAACTACCACCTATAGATTTCGTAAATGTTACTTTTATAAGACCAGAAATTAAAGTTATTTGATTAAATTCGTTTAATAGTTAACATTAAGTCTAAAAAACCGTATAAATGTATTAACTGCTTTACAAATTCTGAGATTTCGTACATTAGAAAAAAAAACTTACTCCAGAAAACAGAAACTTTTTTCAAGCCAGAAAAAACCGTTTTTTTGCAACCCTTATCATCATCATCAGCCCGCTGCAGTCCACTGCTGGACATAGGCCTCCCCCAAGGTACGCCACAGAGCCCGGTCTGCTGCTTTATGCATCCAGTTTCCGCCAGCCCCCCTATGCAAATCATCCCGCCATCTAGCCAGAGGGTGTCCCACACTACGTTTACCAAGACGCGGTCTCCACTCCAGAACACGCTTGCTCCAGCGGTTATCGGTTCTGCGACATATGTGGCCAGCCCCACAGCCTTTTTTGCAACCCTACTCATTCCGAATCCTGTTCAGTCTTGTCACACCACACATCCAACGCAACATTTTCATTCACAAGCAATCTTCTCTCATCCTTATTCTTGATGGCCCAGTAGGCCTATCACATGATTGCCGCGAGAGTATGTCGCCGCGAGATAGATGACACGTCTTTGTCTAACTGTATTAATTACATAAGGACGGGTTAGTTTATCTCGCAGCGACATACTCTCGTGGCAATCATGTGCTAACCCTACAGCACTCACTTCCTTACAATAAACACATACCTTCTTACTTGATAAGTAAGTAGTTGCAAATATTGTTGACCACTGAAATTTAAATCTAGACCGTTGGTACTTTATCTTGGCTACCGCGTATCAGGTGTCGATCAGACTATTTTAAACGCTGTATCATTGGGTGAAAAGTACTAATTTTGTTTGCAAAGCGTATTGTTTCCGTGTAACCACATATATTATGCCTCCATCTAAGGAATTCAAGAAAAGGCAGAGCATGTTTATTCTTTATTTCTTAACTACTTAGGGTCGGTTACACCAAACCGTGTGTCTCCATTAAAGCGTTCGTTCATGCGCGGATCCAGAGCTCATGACCCCCATGACCCCCCCCCCCCCCCCCCCCCCCCGGAGCCTAAGTTGGCCATACAAATAGACCACTTGACCCCCCCCCCCTGGGGCCCCGGGCCTTTACCACGTGACCCCCCCCCTCCCTGGGCACGAAGCTGGATCCGCGCTAGCGTTCGTTAAAATATTGTATGGGAAGTTTCATAGACGTTTGCTGAGTGATATGTCTGTCAAATGTGGTTGATGCAACTGGCCCTTAATGTCAAAATTTTACCTACCGAAAACATGTACACAGTAAGTTTTATTTTTTTTTATTTTATTTTGTTGTTATTAATTTAAGTTAACAGTAGATCTCACAAGAGAGTAAAATTACATATTGATGGCGAAAGTGTGTATTGAATCCTAAGCAGTAAGGGAATCGCCCACCTATGTGGAAATAATTTTGCTACACTTTTGCATGGAAGAAACGACCCCATTCCGAAATGGTTGAATGGTGAAAAAACAGGTAAAATTGTCTTTTTTTTTAATAACTTAACAGTGTTTCCCAAAATTGGCCACGATTATGGATTTTTTAAGTACGATGTAGTTCTACGTCCTGTTCTTTGTTGTGTTACATTTTTTTACTTAGTTTTATCATTACAGATAAAGGGAAGGTTACAGCCATTGGCCTATTTGACCACAGTGACATTGACACTTGACACTGACGATTCTGTGCCTATTTCTGGTAGATAAGTAACATTGTTACTCAGCGTGAATATTGCCTTGTCGAACAGGCAATGAACGGCAAAGTGTCACTGTCGGCCGACAATGAGGAGGCACACTGACATTTTATCCCGCCAGGCGGCGCCTGTGCAAGTGTCTAGGCATGCCACTGTCATTCATATGTGAGAGAGAGAAAAAACATATCATCTTCCCGCTCTCACGTATGAAATTCTTTATCAGTGCAATGGACATGCAATGGACTAATAGGGTGGCGCCATCTGTCATAACCTTTGAGTGTGCCTCCTCATTGTCACTGTGGCAAAGGGCACATATTTTATCGGACAAAAGCATGGTCTTACGCCGTGACTTGCGTGGGCGACGGTCGCGCGATGGTCGCGCGACGGCGATGCGACGCATACGAAATCAAACCTTATCCACGAGCGACGAGTTGACGTGATCTTTTAAGTGGAGATAGTTGAAGGGATGGAAAGTGACATAGATTTTGTCTCTTTCTAACGCGAGCAAAGCAGCGGCCAAAAGCTTAGTGGTTAATAAATATATAGGTATTTGTTTTACAAGGGAATAAAATTGATGTTTAACCATTAAGGCTATTGATACACAAACGAAAAATTGTAAAATTAAAATTTGAACAATAAAAAATGGAAGTTGGAGCGTTGCGAGGGTTTTAAGGCACGAGTGATTCAAATTTTGCTCCGATCTCCCGTCCCGTCCTGATTTGACATGATTATTATATTTGGCTAAATGGTTATTTTGCACAATAATTTGTGCAAAATAACCCACTACGCCTTATACGAACAGCGTGCGTAGCCGAATGGCATTTCTCCGACGCCAAACGAAAACGAAACGCCGCGCCAGTTAGTCTGGCTCTGTCGCGCCAATACGCACGAGCGATAGAGATAGATATCTACTAGCGTTTCGTTTCGTGAGCGTTTCGTGAGCGTTTGTGCCATTCGGCTACGCACCCTAGTAAATAAACTTAAAATGAATGTTCACCAATTTATTATGTAAATATACTTTTCTTTGGTACCAAGTTGAAAATAAACTGTGTGATAAGTAAATTGTGTCCCATTCAATACTACATGTTATTCTTTTTGCTTGGTTCCTGTATGTAAAAATAAATAAAACAACTCAAACAGGCTCCCTAACTCATAAAACCCAGCAAAGTGTAAATTAACTCCGCATTTGTAAACAAGTGCACTAACGTTCAATAAACTCAAAACAAACTAATAAAAAACAAAACACTGGCCATAAGCAAAGACGAAAGAAATACTAGAAAACCTACCATAAAAATGTATCACAAGTAAAAAACGCCGAAACTATGCGATTAACGTTACAAAACACGAGTAGCGTGCGCACGCGACGATAGATGTGACAACACTGGGTTTGATTAATAGTTATTACACTATAGTGCAGTGATAATGAAAAGTATAAATAACGTTATTTTTAACGTTTCCTGAAACGAATGACGATGTCGCTAGTCGCATAATCGTTGTTTTTCATTGTACACATATATCCTTATAACGTATGTTAAATAAAATTTTGTCGATGATATTTTATAAATAATAAATAATACACACATGTGATAAAAATACTATAATAAACCTAAATATTTTAAGAACAAAGGATAATTATTTTATATGTCATGTGGTTACATATTTTATAACTGTATTTTAGTTAGTTTACGTCTGAATAAATTGCGTTAAAATAGAATAGAAAAATAACGTAATACTAGTAGGTATGTTCCAAGGTCATCGTTAAGAAACTCGGACTAAAAACTAATCAATATTTATATCGAGCCTAGTATGAAGTACAGATACCTACCGAGTAACGTTGTTATACCGAGTAACGTTATTTTAAAACAACGTTTTTCGTTACTCTCATTCTTTAGGCTTCACTATACTCATTTAATTCTGAATCAATTCTCTTAACTCACCGACTACGGGTAAATCAAAAAAACCGGCCAAGAGCGTGTCGGGCCACGCTCAGTGTAGGGTTCCGTAGTTTTCCGTATTTTTCTCAAAAACTACTGAACCTATCAAGTTCAAAACAATTTTCCTAGAAAGTCTTTATAAAGTTCTACTTTTGTGATTTTTTTCATATTTTTTAAACATATGGTTCAAAAGTTAGAGGGGGGGGACGCACTTTTTTTTTCCTTTAGGAGCGATTATTTCCGAAAATATTAATATTATAAAAAACGATCTTAGTAAACCCTTATTCATTTTTAAATACCTATCCAACAATATATCACACGTTGGGATTGGAATGAAAAAAAAATCAGCCCCCACTTTACATGTAGGGGGAGTACCCTAATAAAACATTTTTTTCCATTTTTTATTTTTGAACTTTGTTGGCGTGATTGATATACATATTGGTACCAAATTTCAGCTTTCTAGTGCTAACGGTTACTGAGATTATCCGCGGACGGACGGACGGACGGACGGACAGACAGACATGGCGAAACTATAAGGGTTCCTAGTTGACTACGGAACCCTAAAAATCATGATCTCTGTCAACATATATGTAACATAAGTATCTAAAGGTATACTTACAGCCGACCCAGCTGAAGCAGGGGCGACTCACTCCGCCATTCTGTCGCCGCGTTACAAGTACGGTCAACCAATTTGAATCCTAGGCCACTCTAGAACTCTGTCTCATTTAAACCATGTTCTATTTTGCATAAGAAGTCACATTGACGTTTACTGTGCAAAGGTTCTACAGTGGCATAGGAATCAAATTGGTTGACTGTACATGCCGGCAGTCGCGAGTTCGCGCCCCATTCAGTGGTGACCGACCTTCGCGTGGCGCAATAGAATTCAATGTCGCCTACTCGCGTGCCGTCCGTTTGTTAATGTAGGTAATAATTTAGAATGGCGGCTTTTAGCGAACATTAAAGGAGTGAACCTTCTGTACTTGTACTATTATTTACTACACGGCGATCGTAACACAGTCTGGCTCTCGTCGTCGTAGTTTCGTCGCGCCAATACAGAGCGACAGAGTTCTATGATACAGTTTACAAACCGTAAGCGATTGTGACTCGCCGCAATATTATGCTAAAATACTATCTCTTTCTGTTTCACTAGCTCTCCATTAACTGAAGTCATATTGCTATCAATATGACTTCAGTCGCCAGTTAGTATTGTGGCGAGTGACACCTTCACTCTGTAAGCGATTATTATACGATGTGCCCTTTGCAACCCAACAATCTCCGGTCAAAGACACTTTTACGCTTTACGGCCCACGGATCTTTTATCTCATTCGTAGTGTGTAGGTCTCATTCACTGATGGTTCATGTTATCTCGGCATAGGTAATAAATATATTGTAACATTTTAATAAATAAATAAATATTAAGGGACACTTTACCTTACACAGATCAACTCAGCCCCAAACTAAGCCAAGCTAGACGACGATATACATATTGGTACGGTCAGGGGCGGCTCACTCCGCGATCCTTTCACCGCGCTACAGGTACATGCCGGCGGCCGCGAGTTCGCGGCCCATTCACTGGCGACGACCTTCGCGCGGCGCAATAGAATTCAATGTCGTTTGCACGCGTGCGGGGCGTTTGTTAATGTAGGTAAGAATTTAGAATGGCGGCGTTTTGTGAACATCAAAGGAGTGAGCCTTCTGTACTTGTACTATTATATATTCTGTGGTACGGTTAAGGGAGGCAACAGGTAACCCTCGCGCCGGCAGCTTTCTCGCACAAAGAATTGCTATTGCAATACAGCGCGGGAATGCTGCTTGCGTGATGGGCACCCTGCCGAGGGGCCAGGGCCTGGAGAGTAGTTTTTAGGTTTTTTTTTTTTTTTATATGAGTATAGTTTAAGAATTTTTATTATCAATAGTGTAATATTTAATTTATACCCTAATCCATTTTTCAACAATTGTTTCTGTGTTTATGATAATAATTATACTAGAGTAATATTAACGTACCTACAAATGTAGAATAGATTTCTTTGAAAGAGTATTCCGGCACTTTTATCATTTCTTTTTATAATAAAAATGCAGTCATTCATATTGGTACTTATATTGTTCTATACATGCATATATACATAGAAAACATTCATGACTCAGGAACAAATATCTATGGTCATCAATCACAGAAATAAATGCCCTTACCGGGATTCGAAGCAGGCAGGGTCACAACCGACTAGACCAGACTAATCGTCACTTTAAGAACATGCGCTTTTTTGACTTCGCTGGCAAAAGCCTAAGCGGTTCCCGTTTAGTGTATAAAAATGTAGGCATCAAGCTTTATGCCTGCACTTGGCCACAAGGTATAGTATGATTTTTATTTGAGATGAACAACTTTTCGCTTTAGCCGTAATCTGTTAAACAAAGGCCTTTGTGTCTATTGTTTACGGCGGCTAGCTCCCGTTTAAACGGCACGTGCTATAGTCTCAGTGTAGTTAAAAAGCAACTATCATGATAGTAATAAGGTTCAAATCCATAAAAAGCCCTTTCGGAGATAACACGTTTTGTCATCTTCAAAAAAAGTTACCTGCATACTGCAAACTGTTTAATAAATTTGAACCTTATTGCTATCATGATAGTTGCTTTTTAACTACACTGAGACTTTAGCACGTGCTGTGGAAACGGGAGCTAGCCGCCGTGAACAATAGAAACAAAGGCCTTTGTTTAACAGAAACGTTCATCTCAGAAAATTCATACTATACTAGGATAACATAAATCAAAGGCACTATAATCCTTAGAAAATATTTATTCTACGCATGCATGGGCACCGGCCTTCTCTTCTTACTAAACAGCAACTGCACGGCATCGACGGGCAACCCTTTCGTCTCCGGCAAGAAGAAATGCGTGAAGACCGCTGAGAAGAAACAGACCACGGCAAAGATGTAGAAGACGGGTCCTAACCCGATGGCCGTGACTAGAGGATTGAAGATCAGGAGAATGATGAAGTTACATAGCCAGGACCACTCGATTACCAGCATGGAGACTAAGCTTCTGACCTGGAATACAATATTCTGTTGTTAGTTTGAGCTTATAATGACTAGGCTTTTAAGGTAGCATAATACACCTAATCGAAATTCAGAAAGGGTACCACCGTGGCTTGGTAATCTTTTGTCAAGATATTTGGCATAATGACATAAACTAGACATTGGTATGTATCCATCGGTTTCTTTTATTTTCTTATTATATGCAAAATCAACGGAAGTTCCATAATAATCTCACACAAATCGTATCAGTGCCACTATCATGAGCTGCCTAAGTACCTAAAACCTAATACTTATGCAATGTTCTAAGCAGTAAATTTGAAGATCACTTCATTCGATATTTGAGAATAAACACTGACATCCATCCATAAATGTGCGAAAAACAATAAAAACTTTTCATGAGAACGTTAGCAATTTTGGAAACTTCTCTTCGGCGCATTTCAAAACTCATAAAATTAAAAATCATGTAGTTAGTTTATAAAAATTATAGAGCAATATCATACCTCAGGCAAGAACACCTCCGGGCTCAAGATATAAGGAATGGTGCCAGCACCAAGCGTGTACACTATACAGAAGGAGAAGATGAAGACAGCAGTGACACTGTGTGGGGCCCAGTGCATGTGAATCTGGGATCCCAGGAGTAAGCAGCAGGCGCCTGATGCAACGGATGACCAGATCATGAGAGGCTGCAAAAGACAGAAACATTTTAAGTTATTTAAATCTTAACCGTGAAAAATGTAGTAAACATTTTTTAAGAGATAGGAGATAAACGAGCAGTAGGCAAGGCGATCACCGGCATAATATATATACTGAAACACTAGAAGAAGCTTTAAAAGACTTTAAGATGGGAGCTCTTTCCTTCAAATCTTGAAGACTTTGAAGATCATATCAGTCCGGAAATACGGCAGGAGACATTCCATAGACAGTTATTTCTGGTGAAACGCGCGTAGGGTACTATCTGGAGTCTGATCTAAGTACATCAGCCTAATGCTGAGTCAGTTTAATGGTAAGTATAAGAGAAAGAGAACTTTAATATAAAAATGTAGACGTCCTATTCTTCTTCTAACAAGCTTCTTCTTTTAGCTGTGCTCTTGTCGGTGGAGCAATCTCCAACTCTTCCGATCCTCTGCCAGTGACGTCCTATTAGTCACCAGATATACAGTTGAGTGGATACAGTTATATAGCTTGCGGGATACCGCTCAAGATCTAGCAAAGTGACGAGCTCTTGTGTTGGAGGCCAATAGTTATTTGTTATACAAGGGGGCAAAGTTGTATTTTAACGCCGAGTGTGGAATTGAAAAACGAGCAAGTGAAAGGATTCTATAGTTGAACCACGAGCGAAGCGAGTGGTTCTAGAATAGAATCCTGAACTTGCGAGTTTTTTATCACACGAGAAGTAAAATACATTTGCACCCGAGTGTAACACAAAACTTTTTCCCTCACTATAGCGAGGAAACTACAACGCAAAAAATGCGTTTATCACTGCGGCCAGTAGTTCTACAGGTGGTAAGTCATCTGTATTACTAGATTCACCTACTTTTATCAATTTTAAAGCAGTTAATTTGACCTTATTCAAGGTCAAATTACTTTACCCACTAGTGGATAAAATGCGTTTTTACCCGCTGGTATTAAAGGACAAAACACGTGTTTCCGAGCTAGTGAGGGGAAAAATTAATTTCGGGCTAGTAAATAAGTAAGGAAGAAGAATCACCTTTCTTCCAGCAATATCCGTCAGATACGCCGTCGTCAGCCCAGCAACAACAGTAATGATTGAAGACAGCACACTAGAGACGGTAGCAGACATGCTAGGTATGGCTTCTGCGAAGAGTGGCTCGGCGTAGACTTGAACTGCCACTAGGCCTTGGAAGACGGACGCGGTCATAAGTACCAAGATCACGCAGAGCGCTCGACGGGTCGAGTAGGATTTTTCTGGAAATATAAATCATTGTTTATGGCCCGGCGAAAGTATTGAAGTATGAGGATGAAGCGAGATACGAAAGCCGAAAAAAGATGGACTGTGAAATGAATCGAGCAAATGTGTCGAACGGCGAACCATTCTCATAACACCCAATAAAGTTACCCGCTTTTTTTTTTTAATATTCTCTAAAAGTTAATTGAAATGAAAGTCGAGCAAAAAGAGGCACGGCCGTACCATCCTTTTCTCGAAGCAATTCAAAGTGTGCTACTCTGCGGCGGCGCCACCATAATGAAATTCAACTAATTATATGTTAAAATGATGTTCGTAAGACGTACAGTATGTACGTATAATGTTATGACTGTACCTATAGCGTGAAACGAAATAATGGGCTTTTATTGTGGCGCCGCCAGGGAGCATACTCTGCAGCGGCGCCACTCAGTTCTCATAGATAGAAATGACATCATCTACTTTTTTCTCATGGAAATTGATGTACCAATGCTGTTTATTATGTACGTATTGAAAAAATCACTATAACTTAGTAAATTTATGTACTTTCAGTAATTCCGCATTCCGCCTGAACGGTATGAGCTAGTATGTAAGGAGGTGTATCTACGGGTAAGCGAGAGGGAGATATGTTCCTTCCCGCTCGCTCCCGCGCTCGGCGCGTTTCGTTCTAGGTTTCAATAATTATTATTAAATTTATGCTCCTGTTATACACTTTGCTTTTCACTTCGATTGCGAGGAATTAATTATATTTTTCTCGGCAATTTACACCACGAAATTGTCGTAAAGCGAAAGAACATAATAGGTACATAAGATAACCAATTCCCGCCAACTTTTTTTTCAACATGTGATCAGAGTTTCAGACGCTTGGTTTTTTGCCAAGTCAAACATTTTTTAAACGATAAGTAATCGAATCCTATTTTATTTACTTAATTTAATGATAGAAAATACGGAATTCTAATAAATTATAGCAAAAATAAAAGAACCTATCAAAGTTTTGTCACCTACACAATTTTATTGCGTGCAATATGTTTTAACTGTTTGTCTCTTGAGACCGATTACCTTAGTCTTAGGCCGGCACGGCAACAGACAGTCTTCAAATTCATAATTTGATAAAGTCATAATCAGTACAGAAATCAGATCGAGTGCACGGAGTTACACTTACATATAATTTCGCGACTGTCCACACACACTCTTGTTTTTTAAGATTATGAATTTTAAGACTGTCTGTTGCCGGCCTTAGAAGAAAATTGTACCTACTTTATGCTCTAGAATATAAAATGCGATTTTATGTCGTCTTCGCACTACATAAAGGTGCACTTTTCGAGCATGAGAAGTGAAAACGAAATTTATTTGTTATACTTAAAGTTTGTGTGTTTGTTTACTTTCGTGTCCGTAAAGTACAGAAGTCATTTGTTGGGCAATGCATTCATTTTTATAATAAGTTACCTGACACTGCTTTGAGATTACCCCTCCCAGCTCTTAAGAACTACTTAAAAAAATCATTGATGTTAAAGGCTTATTACAGAGTCGAGGACTATTTGACAGACAAACATGCATGGCCCGAACCAGAAACTACAAAAAACGAATAGCAATTAAAATAATTGTATTATGTATAGAGGACACAGTTCAGATAAGAAAGCACATCAAATATTTTATATTTTATGTTGTGTAGGTA
The DNA here is from genome assembly GCF_023078275.1 of Leguminivora glycinivorella. Lineage (NCBI taxonomy): Eukaryota > Metazoa > Arthropoda > Insecta > Lepidoptera > Tortricidae > Leguminivora > Leguminivora glycinivorella. The sequence goes on from NW_025952831.1 coordinate 585,727, forward strand.
AATTACATATTTAATGATATTGAGATTCATATTATCTTTTTCTTCTATGACAATTTGATATGTTTTCTCTGAAGAAGAACGACGTATTATTAAGCAATAATATAATTTATTGAAATTGATTTCCATAGAGTACCTAGTCTGTTCATATTCTTTGATGAATACTTTTGCATGTTAAATTGTATGTTGTTATTTAATGCATGTTAATTATAAGATGTAATGTTTTGAAAAGAAGTTGCCCGCCGAGTTTCTTGCCGGTCCCATAGTGGATACCCCCCTCCCAACTGAGGGGGGACTGAAATCTTCTCGAGGCTGAGGCGTAGGGTTAGAGCCGGCGTAGCTTTATTTGACGTTCATATGCGCATTGTAATATGCCTACTTGAAAAATAAATATTTCATTTTCATAAATATTTCATTTTCATTTTCATTTCATTTTCACTTATACAGAAATGCCAGCGCTGGCTACATGGCTAGCATCATGCTGATTTGGGTCCATTTCGTGATGAACAGTTTTATGTCATTTTTTTCTTTGCCATTTTATGTTTGATGTCTGTACATGTCCGTACATGTTATGTGATCGTCATGAAGCTCATGAATAAATGTCTTTTATCTTTTATATTTTTATCTTTAAAACTTTGATAGGTTCTTTTATTTTTGCTATAATTTATTAGAATTCCGTATTTTCTGTCATTAAATTAAGTAAATAAAATAAAATAGGATTCGATTACTTATCGTTTAAAAAATGTTTGACTTGGCAAAAAACCAAGCGTCTGAAACTCTGATCACATGTTGAAAAAAAAGTTGGCGGAAATTGGTTATCTTATGTACCTACCTATTATGTTCTTTCGCTTTACGACAATTTCGTGGTGTAAATTGCCGAGAAAAATATAATTAATTTCTCGCAATCGAAGTGAAAAGCAAAGTGTACAACAGGGGCATAAATTTAATAATAATTATTGAAACCTAGAACGAAACGCGCCGAGCGCGGGAGCGAGCGGGAAGGAACATATCTCCCTCTCGCTTACCCGTAGACACACCTCCTTACATACTAGCTCATACCGTTCAGGCGGAATGCGGAATTACTGAAGGTACATAAATTTACTAAGTTATAGTGATTTTTTCAATACGTACATAATAAACAGCATTGGTACATCAATTTCCATGAGAAAAAAGTAGATGATGTCATTTCTATCTATGAGAACTGAGTGGCGCCGCTGCAGAGTATGCTCCCTGGCGGCGCCACAATAAAAGCCCATTATTTCGTTTCACGCTATAGGTACAGTCATAACATTATACGTACATACTGTACGTCTTACGAACATCATTTTAACATATAATTAGTTGAATTTCATTATGGTGGCGCCGCCGCAGAGTAGCACACAATTCAAACCATTTTCAACCCCCTGTTACTCCGTTGTGGATAAAACTAGAAGTCTGAATTTTCATTTATGTATTTGGTTCATTAAGAGGATTGTACGAAGATTTTAATTAGGTATAGACAATAAATAAATAGATATTTAGTCCAAAGGTTCCAAATAACCTCACTTTTGCATCCGAGTTAAAAAGAAGGAAAAATAATAATGAGGTTTAAACATTGAGTTTAGAAAACAATAAAACTTACTAATAAACTGAATTATGGACAGTTTCTCTTTGGTTTTTACGCGTTTGGTTTCTGGCTTCAGCTTTAGCTCTTCTTCTTCAGGAGTATCTGAAAAAAAAAACATAATTGATCTGAAAATTGACCCCACATAAAAATCTTCTGGTGGCCGTATTCCCCGTAGCCGAATGGCATTTCTACGAGGTGAAACGATATCGAAACGCCGCAGAAATGTAGTCTGGCTCTGTCGAGCCAATACGCAAGAGCGATAGAGATAGATCGAGCCTGGGGTCACAACTAATCCCGTGATTTGGCGTAGCCACTAGTTTTTACGAAAGCGACTGCCATCTGACCTTCTAAACCGAAGGGTAACTAGGCCTTATTGGAATTAGTCCGGTTTCCTCACCATGTTTTCCTTCACCGAAAAGCAACAGGCAAATATCATATCGTCACTACTTTTAAAAAAACTTGTATCTTCGTCTGTCAATGAAAAGAAAATTGTAGTAAGTATGTATGGAATGCACATAGACTTACTGCGTTTTAACTTTGAGGAACAGCGTGAGATACGAGATTGTTAAAAGTAGTGACGATATAAGTATTTGGCCTATTCTATCCGACATATTAGTAGTATTAATTAACGACATTTTTCATACTGGAATATATCCTAATGTACTTAAAAATACACGTGTGTGTCCGGTGTATAAAGGAAAGGGTGACAAGAGTGATGTAAACAATTACAGGCCCATCACTATTGTACCTACCGTCTCAAAAATTGTGGAGTCCATTATGTCATCTTCCCTAGTAAAATACTTAGAACAAAATGCTTTATTGACCGATAACCAGTACGCCTACAGACAAAACCGCTCCACTACTACAGCAGCACACAAAATTGTCGACTGCATTTTGACTGGTCTAGATGATAGGTACAAGATGGCTGCTGTACTGTGCGATTTGTCTAAGGCTTTTGACATTATTAGACATAATTTACTTTTAAATAAATTAAGAATGTATGGCATAAATGGGTCCGCACACAAATTGTTTGCATCGTTCTTGTCTGACCGTCAACAAGTGGTTAAAATGTCACTTAATGGCCAAAAACATGTATCAGAAACAGGCTACATTAATTTGGGTATTCCTCAAGGATCAGCGGCCGGAAATACGCTATTTTTACTATTTGTGAATGATCTGCCCTCTGCCATCACAAATGGACTGTCGGTGTTATTTGCAGATGACACCACCGTTGTTGTTAAAGCAAAAACACATGCGCAGTTGGCCGAGGCAATCAATGTAGCTTGTGAGCAACTACAAACATGGTTTTCATCTAATGGCCTACTGTTGAATATAGCGAAATCCAATGTGATGATATTTTCGGGACGCAACACCACAATACCTCCATGCTTAAGTAGCTGCCCAATGCCATCATGTAACGAAATCAAATTTCTTGGTTTTGTACTTGATTCGAATCTGAATTGGAAGTGCCATGTCGATCAGCTTTGTAATAGGTTGAGTAGTTCAATATTTGCATTAAAGAAACTACAACCATTGATATCACGGAAATCACTAAAAAATGTGTATTTTTCGCACTTTCACTCGTTGATGTCATACGGTACACTGATTTGGGGAAATTCCACAGAGGCCAAGAGAGTACTGATTCTCCAAAAACGTGCGATCCGTTTACTGGCTGGAATTAAACAAACATGTCACTGTAAAGAACTTTTTCAAAAGTATGGTATAATGACGCATTTTTCGTTATACATTTTTCAAGTTTTGATGTTCGTACGGAGAAACTTGTCTATGTTCAAACGCGTCGAAGTCATAGGCAAGCAGATCAGATCGACGGGAAGACTGCGAACAGTGCCGCGTCGCATGGCACTTTCATGCAAGAACCCACGAGTAATAGGCCCTACTTATTACGAACACCTACCCGCCGAATTAAGAACTGAGGTATCTGACGAAGCATTTGAACGGCAATTGAGGAACTTTTTATTGAATAATCCATTATATTCAGTAGATGAATATATGGAATTAAAATTGTAATAACCTGCTTTAAATTGTTTTGACATAGTTTTAATTTTACTATGACGATCACTATGAGATACCTGCCTATTAGATTTTTTTAATTTGACCTGTATTTTATTGTTTACATATTTACTTAATGACAGTAGTTTTGAAATACCATTTGAAATTCAAATTGTTCTTTCATGTTTTCTATTGCTTATGATTATCATTGACATAAATATTATTGTACCTCTTATATGTTTGCATGCCTAATTATAATTATCATTATTGACGATCATAATGTAAATTCATATAGGTTAACGTAGATTAATTTATACTGTAATTTATCATTATGTAATAAATAAACTAAACTAAACTAAACTAAACTATGACAATTCGCACACAAGATCCGAAAAACTCAATTTAATGGTACGAGCCGGATAGAATGTCGCTTGCTCTTACCGCTAGGCTACCAGCGCTTTTTAAATTTAATTTTTTTTTAATTATCTTGTCTAAATTGCATACATTTTAAACGCGGAAAAGAACAAAAGCAAATAAATCTTTACAATGTTCTGTTATCAACCTTCGTTAATACTAAATAAGTCAACTTATGACTTTGTACTGTCGCATTGTATCAAGCGGTTATCTATATTCTCATCTATCGAAAAGAGCGAGCCTGTATGTATGTACAGATGTTCATAAGTTTTTTGCAAAAATTTCATTTTTGGCACAAGCTTTTATCGCCAACTGTACCTTTCTTTCAACCGTCATCTACTGCTCTCCGAGACGTTTCTAAAAACCCTTTACTCGATGGGGATATTGGGGATATTTAAGACGTTTCATGACAGAGTTCCTATGACCACATTTCTGCTCCATCATCAGATCAGCTCCTTGATACCATAATATTGCATCGTCACGTGATTTACATATGTGTGCAAAATTTCAGCTCAATCGGAAATTGGGAAGTCAGTCTTTAGCTTCGACTTTTTGACGCACACTGACATTAACAAATAACAAGGCAAGTTGAATAAAAGCTACTTGTAAACATACTAAAGAGATACAGGTAGTTACAGAGTCAATAAAAGGAAGGCGAAGTTATAATCCCTTAATGGGATCTCTTCCAAATGAAAATGATGTTGAATTTTTTAATATACGAGTCGAATACAATTTATTTTTCAAAAAAACTGAATTTGGTACGAGTATAAGCTATCGTCGTGGACGCTAAAATGCCGTATGTGCTTTCTTGTTCATTACGGCATTTTTGTTTTTTTTTTGTTTTATGGCACTGGCCCTAAAAACTGTGCATCAACCACATTTGACAGACACATCATCGTCACGCAGCAGACGTCTATGGAACTTCCCATACATTTGACGAACCCTTTAACGGTGACATACGATTTGATGCAACCGGCCCTTAAACAGTACCCCGTTTACGAATAATAGTGTGATCAAAAATATGAGTAAGTAGGTACCATTGATCTGATTGAGTATATGAAGTACCTAGGAAGTCAAAGTCAGTGCGCGGTAGTTTTCATCAAATGCGATTTATAAGTCAATTACAAACTCCTTGTTACGAAACTGATAAGGCTATAAGAGATAAATCTCTAGATAAGTATATTTGTCTCTGCTAATACGTTGTAAACTACGTACACGGATTTCCCAAATAAAATCACGTGATGTGACTGAAAAAAAAACAAAAACATCTGTCTGGTTCATAATTTTTTACCGCCCATTGCAATATATTTATAACCGGCATTTTATGAACATGATGCCTAGCTACGTAGAAAAATAATCATTTGCTCCTGTCTAACGTATTGGTATGATGGAAAAGAACAAACGATTTTTATCGGCTTAGCAACTTCGTCAAACATTAATAAGGAGGTTAACATACTTCGTTAATACCTCGCTATATAAAGAACTGCCACATTAACTTATTATTGTGGGTGTGTTGAGATCTTTCGTCGCTAAACAAATTAACGATTTTGAATCCCGTCGACTTAGGGATTTGGATGTCAAAAGACGGGATGAGCTAAAATCCCATCCACCAGCGGCTATTACTTATACAGGGTGTAACAAAAATGGTGGTGATCCGTTTAAGGGCGTATTCAGTATCGTATTCTCATCAGGAAAAAGTAGGATAAAATTTTTCTGGAGATTCGACCGATTCGCGCGGCCCGGCTCATACAAAAGTGAAAATTTTTTTAGCGAAAAAGAAATTTTCTTCTACTTTTTCCTGATAAGAATACGATACTGAGAACGCCCTTAAACGGATCACCACCATTTTTGTTACACTCTGTAATTATGCCAATGGTATGCTTTACTGTCATGTAGTCATGTACACGGATATTTGTTAACAAACTTGGCTATGCGAGTCACATGCGAGTGCGAGGGCATCAAGGAAACTGAAACAGTCGCTGTAGTCGAAATCGGCCAGGAGACAGTAGTTATTACGAGTACTAATGTATTTATTACCTGGAGAATCCAAATCTGGGTTTAATGTCCGGCGGATAGTCTCAATTTCTTGAGTAATCGCTTTGGACTGTTTCTTCTTATTTCTGTAGAACGCCAAAGACTCTCTGGCTTCCTGAAAAAGTTGTTATGTTAGAGAGCCATGAGAGAAATGTCCGTAGAACAGGCCCCGTAGCCGAATGGAATTTCTCCGACGCCAAACGAAAGCGATACGCCGCTGGCTCTGTCGCGCCAATACGCAAGCGCGATAGAGATAGATATCTACTAGCGCTTCGTTTCGTGAGCGTTTCGTGAGCGATTGTGCCATTCGGCTAGCCACCCAGATCATAAAAAATCAAAATCGGTGAATTAATAATAATTACCTCTTCCCTTCCCTTCATCATTAAAAACACTGGCGTCTCCTTCAACAAACTTAAGAGGGTAACTCCAACCACGGCAATAGAGACGCATACATAGACCATAGGGTAATAATCCATCCAGCCGCCTATAGCGTAAGAGATGATCATCCCCACAGCGTAGAATATCATGGCTCCTGAAGTCATGCCTCCTCTGAGGGAGTCTTCACAGAATTCAGCGATGTACACCGGAACCACGAGGAATGCGGCCCCTCCGATACCAGACACAAAGATGGCAGTCAGGATGACTTCTACTCGGTTTGAAGATATCACCATAGCCCAGCATATCTGTAAAAATCATGCATGATCAAGACCACTCTGACAAGAGGTTGCCAATGAAGATGCATCTAGAAAAAGCCGAGATCTTGTTCTACGTGTTTAATGTTATAGTTGTTGCAGATATGGACAAGCTCGTGTTTAATTGCTTCGAGTAAGCCAAGGGAGTACTTACTGATTAACTCAATATTTCTTTGGTTTTGTAGTTATTTCAAGCTCACAGGTAAAAGGGTAATGTGGGATTTTTAAGATTGCCTAAAGAGTACTATCAACTATCACTTTTCTGATAAACTTGGAAATGTGTCTAAAATATTGTAGGTAATTTCTACCACGCTAGCATTTGTTTCCTAGCATTAATAAAGCAGTTAGCACTCGGCTACTTTATCCTTATGAACATCCATATCCATACTAATATTAGAGGTATAAATGGGAAAGTGTGTGTGTCTGTTTGTTTGTCCGTCTTTCACGGCAAAACGGAGCGACGAATTGACGTGATTTTTTAACTGGAGATAGTTGAAGGGATGGAGAGTGACATAGGCTACTTTTTGTCTCTTTCCAACGTGAGTGAAGCCGCAGGCAAAAGCTAGTTTTTATATAAATGATAAGTGTACCAACCACATGCATTAACGAGAAAAGTATGGAGGTGTATTTCCGTCCAATGATATCCAGTAAGAATCCAGCGGCCGGCGTGGATATTAGGGCTCCAATGGAAGACAGGCTACCGAAGAGAGCCTGTTCGGCCTCTGTCATAGGCCGGTGGAGTGTAGTGTTCTCAGAACGGAACAGCAGGAGCGTTGACGATGGCCAGGTGAATGTCACTCCCATGCTCATGCATAGCCAGCATACTGTGAAGGATGAAGTCATTTTGCAAACGGAAACCAACAACAAAAAATAGCTAAAAAGGCATATTAATTTAGTAGTAGAGACACTAGAACTAGGGAACCCAGATGGAGCATTCAAGCCAACTCAAAGTCACTAGTGTCACCAAACATAATTATGTTCTCCCGCAGTAATTTAATGTGGCAAAGCAACCGTTTGATCCAATTTTATCAATGCTTACAACCAGCACTTGTGTAATTTTGAAAGATTTATAAAAACATTGTTTTATGGTTTGAACTGTGCTGTTTTACATGGTAAAGTTGTTACTAAATTGCGCTGTTCAAATCGAGAATTTTTTCCAGTAAAATCGTATACATAATGTCGGGTGACCAGTGACCACGCGCTTGCCAACACTTCATAATGCGGTGGGTGTCTGTGTTGTCTAAGTATATTCATGTGGGTTCCTGTTTGCCTAGTTGTAGATTTGGTATAAGTAAACAAGGGTTTCCTACAACCGTTTACACAACATTTTCATTTTGCCAACATTTGCCTTCGAGATCATTTATCTTAGACGGTGACGGTACTAAAGTCAGCCCATCATAATTATGCGATTCAGTGCAACTGTTCTTTTAAACGTCAAACTTCGATGATTTCATCGAGTAAACGTCATCATTTGATGGGCTATCAAAATATGTAGTTGCAAACTTATCGTGGGCCGACTCTATAATCAAACTTAAGTCTAAAATCCTCAACACATAAGGCCGACTTACCTACGCCAGTACAAAGAGTCTGCTTTAGAAGAGACATGTTTCCAAGTCACAATTTTTTTTCAGTTTTTTTTTTATTCTTGTGAATCCGTTCTCGACTCCGTCTTACACACCACTGATATACGTAACTGGATTTCTTTGCCTATCAAGAGATATTTAAAAGCCAGAGCAAAGAAATTAAGACCATTAAAGGATTAACTTTACACACGTCGTAATAATGGGTTTTACGGACGCTTATTTGTATTCTCGTCTTAGATATTTTTACTTTTATGTTGATAAATAACTTTTATGTAATCAGGTTTACATTTGAGATCATTAGCGTCAGTTTCGGCGTCGGGGACAACTGAAGGTAAATAAATATATTCTTCTTCCTCATTTTCAGCTTTATTGCTATCTCTTTTTTGGGGAATCCCTACGTAAGCGTTTCGTAATTGGGCATTTTCAGAAATTGGGACCCAAAATTAGTGCTTGACAGTTGTTTACAAAAATTAACTCGATGTCAGTTTTGTAACTATAATTAAGAATAAAATTTGTCTAAAAACCAACTTTCTTCATGTTCTGAATGTAGATAATTTATTATAAATATAAATAAATAAATAAATATAAATAAATAAATATTATAGGACATTCTTACACAGATTGGCTGAGGCCCACGGTAAGCTCAAGAAGGCTTGTGTTGTGGGTACTCAGACAACGATATATATAATCTAAAAAGTTATAGGCCTATATCTCTTATACCACTGTTTTCTAAGGTGTTTGAAAGTCTTTTATGTAAAAAATTGATGTCTCATTTTAACCAAAATAACTTAATAAATCGCCAGCAATATGCCTACCAACCTGGCAGGTCGACGATTGATGCAGCACGAGACGTGGTATCCAGAGTGACTGGCCATCTCGACGCCGGGCGACAGGTCGCCGCTATATTCTGCGACCTGTCGCGCGCCTTCGAGCTTGTCGCACATCCCCTGATTCTGGCCAAGTTGGATCACTACGGCTTTAAGGGTAACTACCATAATTTGATCGCTTCATTTTTAGAAGGTCGCAAGCAATTAACCTCTGTCCGTGGTGCCAGGTCTGAACTATTAGAACTAGGTGACTGTGCTGTACCCCAAGGATCGGTAATGGGTAACAACCTGTTTTTAATACTTATGAACGATTTTACAGCCGCCACCGATGATGCAGAATTTGTCATGTTCGCCGATGACGGCTGTGTCATCGTTTCAGCTTCGAATGAGCTGGAACTTAGGGTGAAACTCGCCAAAGTAATGGACGACGTCGCATCTTGGTTCTCAGTTAATGGAATGATACTGAACGTAGAAAAAACAAATATAGTGCACTTTTGCTTACGTGGGAAAAAAGAACATAACCTACATATTTACTGCAATAACAAACTTGTTCCCCAGGTGGACGAAGTAAAATACCTTGGTCTCGCCATCGATTCCGGATTAACTTGGAACAGCCATACTGACTCACTATGCGACCGCTTGTCTGCGGCCTGCTTCGGACTCAGCAGGCTGCGCCCTAGCCTACATCCTGCCAACGTTAGGAAAGCCTATTTTGGCTACTTCCACTCATTACTAACTTATGGTATTGAACTATGGGCAACGTCAGCCAACCGCGACAGAATATTTAGGCTGCAAAAACGAGCAGTTCGCTGCATATGTGGGGTCCCCTGGGACCACCCCGCGCGAGAGCTGTTCAGGGATGCCAAGATCCTCACCCTCCCGAGCTTGTATATTCTTGACGTAGCCAAGTATGTGAGAGGCAACCTTGAGCAATTCCCGACGCGTGGTGACTCGCACAACTATAACACGAGGCGACGAGGCGAACTCCGTCAACCATGTACTCGTTTAGCCAAGTCTAAAAAGTGTCTCCACTCAATAGGTCCTAAAATATATAATCAAATACCACTAAAAATAAAAAATGTGAGTAATAACAAATCTTTCGTAAATAAACTTAAAAATAAACTTATGCTTGAAGCGTATTACACTGTTGACGAATTTTTCAACGACGTGCACTCTTGAACTGGTTCACTATACCAACCATTTTGAATTATAAAATTGAAATGTATCTTCGACAGCATGTTTGCATGCAATGCAAATGATATCGTCTAGTCACACTTCAACGTGCGATATTTATTTCCGAAACTGGTGTTTAAACCCAGATTGACTTTGATGATAAATGGAATACACGACACACTAAGCCATTAAAACTAGTTTAATCTTGCGCCGTACAAAATGCCCTAATGTTATATGTTTTAATATAATCATATCATAAAAATAACATATCTAAAGCAAAAAAATACGCCTAGTTCATGTTTGAGGCATAATAGGTCGTCTATTTTAAATAAAAATAGTTTAGTAAGATTTATATTATACAATAATATTTTAAATTGAATTAATAATATTATAAGTCGTCTGATATGATATACGGCTACATAAAAAGGTAAATTCTGTAAAAAATATAATTATTCTACAACATTTTTATACCAAAATAGCAAGAGGTAAGTCGGTGCCTGAATCAGTGAGGAAAATTATAATTTCCAGTAACAATAGCGGCAAATCTACGTTCCAAAATATCCAAAGACCTTTTTTTGCCAAGATCTACGGCGCATACAATCATCCAGCATCAACTAAAACACGGAACCGTCTCCTGTTTAAATAAATCTGGCCGTCGAAGAATAACTGCCAAAGAGAAAACAGGATTTTGAGGAGCATCATCAGGAAAAATCGTCATGCAAGAGCAGGAGAACTTATCTAACTATGGCATGACGCGATCAAAATAAACATTTCAGTCGATACCTGAAAGACAGTAATGAAAATAATGGGCTTCGGTTTTCACACCGCTAAACAGAAACCATTACTTACTCAAAAGCAGAAAACTAACAGGTTGAAATTTGCACAAAAGTACAGAAACTGGACTGCCGATCAGTGGCGAAAAATAATATGGAGCGACAAATCCAAATTTGAGGTCATAGTTGGCGATGAACGAAGTAAAGTCATTCAAGAAAAACTTTTTAACAAAAAATAAAACCGCCTTCAAAAATAAGCGCGTTACAAAACACGGAGAAACTAAAAAGCCAAAAATAATAAACCTTTCAATTCAGATTTCTTATCGTATTGCAATAAGCTAAACATCCAAATTATAAACAAATCAATTATTTTTGTAGTCGGTACCAGACCTGTTCGTCGCCTTGCTATTGCCTGTTTGCCCCACCCAACCGTACACAGGCTGGTACCGACTCCAAAAATAATTGATTTGTTTATAATTTGGATGTTTAGCTTATTGCAATACGATAAGAAATCTGAATTGAAAGGTTTATTATTTTTGGCTTTTTAGTTTCTCCGTGTTTTGTAACGCGCTTATTTTTGAAGGCGGTTTTATTTTTTGTTAAAAAGTTTATTTATTTGTTGATTTTTAGTGGTTCCTAGTGATATTATATGTATCAGTCCGAATACACGTACAGTAGTGAAAGAATTATCCTTTAACTCCTAACCATTGAGGAGTTGACCTTCCATCATCAGCTCAGCCACATAAAATTATTACCATCAGACGTAAATACTGGTGTACCTTTGAAAAATAGACTAAAAACATTACATGTGCCTATAACATTTGAAGAGTTCCCTCGATTTCTCCAGGATCCCATCATCAGACCCTGACTTGGTGCCAATGGGACCATCTCGGGGTTATACCGGTTCGATCAAAAAAAAAATTTTGAAAATCGGTCCACGATTCTCGAAGATATCGAGTAACATACATACAAAAAAAAAAAAAAAATAAAAAAAAAAAACATTCAGTCGAATTGAGAACCTCCTCCTTTTTTGAAGTCGGTTAAAAAGGAGATGCATTTCACAAAGACTGTCTTGAACGCAAGGTGTAGTTTCCAGCATCTTTAAATGATTTGGGGCTGTATGTCGGCACAGGGTGTGGGATGTCTGCAATTTATAGATGGAACCGTCAATGCAGAGAAATACAAAAGCATCTTGGAATAGAGTTCACTACCGTCTATAAGAAAGTTTAAGTATATAAATGGATTTACTTTTCAACAAAATGGTGCCTTATGTCATACTGGCAAGACAACGATGGAGTGGCTGAAACAAAAACAAATTCCTACCATATCATGGCCATCCAGCAGTCCAGACTTGTCTCCCATAAAAACTTTGTAGTGGTAAATGAAGAAAAAGTTGCGAAAAGATCCTTCTAAATCCAAAGCTGATTTTAAGGGGAAACTTGTGGGTGTCTGGAATGGAATAACCCCTGAGGAGTATAGACAGTTGGTAGATAAAATGCCGCTCAGAATTAAGGCCGTTTTAGATGCAAAAGGTGACGCCACCAAGTGGTAGTTGTTCTTTTCTGCATCGGCTACGCTGAAGACGAACATTTTTGCGAGTGTTACATTTGGTGAAATTATGTTTTTTTGTTTACTAGTGAGGAAAATTGTTAATTTATGTTTTGAATAAATAAAATATGCATTATAAGCTCTCTTGTTTTTATGTTACATGTTCTACTAATCATCTAATTCATCCTGAATTTTGAGGTCGAAGTTAGGACATAATATTTTTTTCATACTAGACGATATTTATTTATTTATTTATTTAACCTTTATTGCACAACATAAAGTACAAATGGCGAACTTAATGCCTTAAGGCATTCTCTACCAGTCAACCATTGGACCAAACAGAAACTTACAATTGGTGCGGAAAATAAAACAGAAATTTAAATAGATATAAGTCACTATCTAAATACTATATGCATCATCAATATACATACATAAATAAGTACAATCATATACATATATCATTCATATCATTTGCATTGGGGCTCGTAACTATGTAAGTTATAAGTGCCGACTGTAGACACTTAATAACAAAAAATAACAAAGAAGAATAATTGTATTTATATGTAATTTTGTTGACATGTAAAACTATGTTTTATAAAGGAATAAATGAATGAATGAATGAATATAATATATAAATACTTATATACATAGAAAACATCCATGACTCGGGAACAAATATCTGTGCTCATCGCATAAATAAATGCCCTTACCGGGATTCGAACCCGGGACCGCGGCGCAGCAGCCAGGGTCACTACCGACTGCGCCAGACCGGTCGTCAATTATAGTTTACATAATTAATACAAAAGCCATATTTTTATTGAAATTTCATGCTTAATTGTCGTGACAAAACTGACATCGAGTTAATTTTTGTTAACAAGTTTCACTCATTTTGGGTCTCAATTTTTGAAAATGCCCAACTATACCACTACAGAAGAGCAATAGGAAGGTGTGTGTGTGGATTGAGTGAGCACCTTCCGAAAATAAAAAAAAATATGCTGATCATTTAGTAAAAGTTCTAAAACAATTGTAAAACGAATCTCTGAATTTGTAAAAAGATAAATCAAAAGATACAGCCATTGACATGTGCTCACTCAGTTCTCACAAACTACCAACGAAAACAGTGAATATATTCATTTAACATATAATATTTATATACTAACATTTAGTAAAAAATAGGCCAACCTACCTCTATAAATATTAGATCACCTAGTGACGTATTAAATTTTTTACAAATAGTTTCTTATGCTCACTCAATCCACACACTTTTGAAAAGCCGAATTTTGATGAAAAACATAAGATTTAGACCGCTATTATATGTGTATAGTTTAGTAAAAGTGAAATGGGAATTTGTAAAATACAAAACGAACCACTAACGTGTCAGGTTTTTTTATAATAAATTTTTGTAAGTGCTCACTCAGTCCACACGTTTTGAGAAAGTTAAAAATGTAAATATCTTACGATTTGTAGCACCTAAGACACTCGAAAGTACTTCAACATTTAGTAAAAATTTTTACTAAATATCCACCATCTAATATTTTATATTCGTTGTCTGGTTTTAAAGATATTCAGACATAACTTTTCTCATACAAATGTATCAAGTAGGGTGACCACACTATGTCGGCTCCTGATTTTCCCCACCTTCCCATTGTCATATTGAGATTGGGGAGTTTCGTTCGTTTAATTTTGATAATATTAAACTAATACCATATTAATTATCCATCTGCAAACTGTTTTTAGGTTATGTTCTTGGCCTAGTGATGATGTGTATTGTGTAATTTTTATCGACGTCAGGATAATAACCATATCGACATGCATGCATTAAAAAGGAAATGAATGATAATTGGTAAGAAACAAAGAATATAATACTTCACTAGTAAGAAACCAGAACCTGGTAATCTAATCGCGCTAACAGATGAGCGTACCGGATTTGTAAGTGGGAGCGAGAAATAGTTATTCTTTTCTCGCTCCCACTTACAAATCCGGTAAACTATTATCAAAATTGAACGAAACTCCCCAATCTCAATATGACAATGGGAAGGTGGGGAAAATCAGGAGCCGACATAGTGTGGTCACCCTGCTTGATACATTTGTATGAGAAAAGTTATGTCTGAATATCTTTAAAACCAGACAACGAATATAAAATATTAGATGGTGGATATTTAGTAAAAATTTTTACTAAATGTTGAAGTACTTTCGAGTGTCTTAGGTGCTACAAATCGTAAGATATTTACATTTTTAACTTTCTCAAAACGTGTGGACTGAGTGAGCACTTACAAAAATTTATTATAAAAAAACCTGACACGTTAGTGGTTCTTTTTGTATTTTACAAATTCCCATTTCACTTTTACTAAACTATACACATATAATAGCGGTCTAAATCTTATGTTTTTTTATCAAAATTCGGCTTTTCAAAAGTGTGTGGATTGAGTGAGCATAAGAAACTATTTGTAAAAAATTTAATACGTCACTAGGTGATCTAATATTTATAGAGGTAGGTTGGCCTATTTTTTACTAAATGTTAGTATATAAATATTATATGTTAAATGAATATATTCACTGTTTTCGTTGGTAGTTTGTGAGAACTGAGTGAGCACATGTTAATGGCTGTATCTTTTGATTTATCTTTTTACAAATTCAGAGATTCGTTTTACAATTGTTTTAGAACTTTTACTAAATGATCAGCATATTTTTTTTTATTTTCGGAAGGTGCTCACTCAATCCACACACACACATAGGAAGAGCTATGACGGTCAACCAAAATGTTGGCACTAAAAAATGGTACGAAATAAAAAATCTGTGGGGATGACCTTCGCCACTACATTTTCAATATTGTTAAGTGTCCTATGATTCCGCCAACTTCAAGGTTTATGAAGGCACGCGTTTTATGAAGACCATTGGCTGGTGAGCTAAACATTTTTCAAAAGATTCGGTTGGCCATCTATAGCTCTGCGTATTGAACCCTTAAGTCTAAGGAGGGACTTCGCTTCCTTATGTGTGTTCTATCGCTTGTACAATGGGTTGTGTTCTGAAGAACTGTTTGACATGATGCCAACGGCCACTTTTCATCATCGCACCGCTCGCCATCGACAGGGCGCTCATCCACACACCTTGCAACCTAAATGGTCGCGCACCGTGCGGTTTCAGAGGAATTTCCTCCCACGAACGCTCCGGCTGTGGAATGAGCTCCCTGTCGAGGTATTCCCGATGAACTACAGTATGGGGTTCTTCAAAAAAGGAGTGTACAAGTTTCTAATGGGTCAGCAACGCGCACGTGACACCCCTTGAGTTGCGGGCGTCCATAGGTTACGGTGACCGCTTTCCATCAGGCGGGCCGTATACCTGTTTGCCACCGACGTGGTATTAAAAAAAAAATTAAGGTAGGCTACGTCAGGGACACAGCCGCAATGGATAACGTGAAACGTTGGTGTGGACCACCGCTGTTGAGGAGGGGACGTAAGTAACTAGCGAAGGCCGCAGGCCGAGCTGCGGACAGACAGTGCTCCCGCACAGAGCAATAAAAAATGTGTGTAAAAAGCGAAGCGGCGGGCCGGAGGCCCAACGCTGAGCTTCGAAACCCAGCGAAGGCCGAAGGCCGAGCTCCGCGTAGGGCCGAAGGCCCGGAGCGTCCCAGAAGCGCTCCCAAGCACGCGAGGCCGCAGGCCGAGCTGCGGACAAATAGTGTAACGTAGTACATTTTCTTGGTCGTAATTAATATTTTTTTTATAAATCTAAAATCGAAATTTCTTTAATTTTATTTTGTTTCAAATCCTGTCTTAGTGCAAAGATACTTGCATCCACGCATGTATGCACCTTTCTGCATAATCTGTGCATGGGTTGCCAGATAGCTAAAAATAACCCATTTTATGAGATTTTTAATTGTTACTCCAGTACATTTTGATAAATTAAATTAATATAATTATATAGAAATAATGCAGAAAATTATCTTAATACATAACAAAATACAGTAATATTAATACTCTAAATAAGAGGCCTGTCTGGAGTGACAATCTTGCTATGTACATCATAGTAAGTCTTTCATGACTCTGATGGAGTCTCAAATAAATATAATATATTAATTCGATATATTATGTCTTCCTGGGTTTGTCACCCTATGTCCTTGATTGCTCCATATGCAAATAGGTTAATGATCATGGGTGGTCCATTTCCTTTTTTGACCCTTTTGGGTGCACACGCACTTTCTCCACAAGACCATACCGCATGGTGGTCAAAACGGTGGAAGCAGAAGGCCTGCAATAATCCTCGGATTGAGTAAGTATCTGAATTGTTCTGATCAACTCCATAATGGCGTGAAACGTTGTGGGTTTGTTCCTAACCATGTGCTTGGTTATTCACAGGGATGATCTGTCTTCTGCTGTGGGATTGGGAGCGCTCCGCTAGGAAATTTCTTTGACCTTCAGCGGTGAGCTAATTTATTAGATTGTCTTCTATTTTGTCATGCTGGTCTTGAGAGCATTAGACTAATGTATTTTTATGTCGTTTTCAGGAGCCGGGATAAATATTAAAAAGATTATTTTCATAATATATATCTTGAACATCAAATTGATTCAAATCTTATGCAACTCTGGAAATCCTTGTGACCGGCGCAAGTTCTGGGTCCTGTTTCGCTGGAGGAAGGCCTGCCTCTGCCGCATTTGTCTCGGTGTCCACGTGGCACGCGTTCCGGGTGAAAAAGTCTCCGCAGTGCAGCCAACATTCCCCGGGAGGTCCCGTGCCACCTTCCACAGCTTTCCCGAAGGTTCACCATCTTAGAGGTCGGTCCAATTTATCCTTCTAATGGTCAGGGCAACTGCGTCAGCTGAAATTTAGTTAGATTAAATTCATAGAGTCAGTAATTTAGAGCAAGCAAATATTTTTTGAGAACTGGTACCTAGGTATTTTAGTAGTATAATTTCTAGTTAAAAATTAAGATAACTTGTGTGAAAATTTACTTAGAACCCTTTTAAGCGACCTAGCTTCCCGCTGAGCTCTGTACATTTCGTTGGTGTCGAACAAGAGAATTATAGGTCAGTTTTCACACGGTTAGCGCAATAAGTAACTAAATTAAGAACCAACCGAACAAACACATTTTGGCAAGAATTTTCTTTATAAATAAATGTTATAAAATATACAAAATCTTAAATTATTTATCTCCACCATATACTTCCCCTAGCAAGCTTATTTCGACACCGTTTTTTTATTATTTTCAGTTTCAGTTTTTTTTTTCTATTATTATCACTTGTGTCCTTAATTTTGTACAGCCGGAGCTTTAAGTTAATTTAACAGTAAGGCACCCTGTGATAATAGCGCTCCCACACAGAGCAATAATAAAAGTGTCTAAAAAGCGAAGCGGCGGGCCGGAGGCCCAACGCTGAGCTTCGAAACCCAGCGAAGGCCGAAGGTTGGAACTGTAAAACATTAACCTAAATCATATTCATCAATTTATTAAACATATTTATGAATCTTTTAAAGGTTAATTCTACCAGTCAGCTTATCACATGAATTTAAAAAGTACTCTTGTGGATAAAATGCAACGAATAATCAAGAGTTTACTAGTTGTTTTGGTGAAAATGAATAAATTACTCTTACCGCAAATTTGAACACTTTATTGCATAAATGAAATGCTTTTAACACATTCTCGTATGCTTGAAACATGCTTACATCCTGGTAAGTGACATTTACTATATCTTCTTGAGGTACAACGCATATTTTCTTATATTCTTCCATTACATCATTCCAAGCTAGTACCCCATGTTTTATCATTACAATAATACGAGTAACGATAAGTATTTGCATGTCAAAAAGTAACATCGGCACTGTCGCAATTAAATGCACACACAGCTCATAAAATACGTACTTATGACACGAAGAAATCCAAAAATAAAAGTAAATTTTCAGATTCAGATTCAGACATTTATTGGTAAAAATTAATACATTTTTACATGTCAATTAGTTATAAATAATTAATAATAAAACATAATCAATATTATTATAATAAAACATAATTAATATTATTAAATTACATTTTGTTTGCTACTATGAGTGGGGCAATGAAATCCGTTCAAAGTATTCATCGACTGTATAACACGTCATGTTCAGCAAGATGGTTTTTAGTTTATTTTTAAAGACTGCATCACTAGGCGCGTTTATCGTGTCAGCTGGAAGGCAGTTGTACAATTTAGGGCCGAGTACACCGAGTGACCCTCGAACTTTAGCCAGTCTCCGCGCCGGCACGACCAGCAGGTGCTGGCCGCGCGTGCTCCTGCCCGGGGCGTGGTGCTGCGCGCGAGTCGGGTACGACCCGAGGTTGTGACGGACATGCAGGCAAGCTTCAAGAATGAATACGCTAGGTAATGTGAGTATTCTCAGTTCTTTGAATAGGCTGCGAGCGGGATGATCATGAGGTTTGTTACACATTATCCGAACGGCGCGCTTTTGAATTTTAAATGCCTCATCGCGATCAGCTGCAGTGGCCCATAGGTCGACACCATAGATCAGGATGGAGTGGAAGTAGCCATAATATGCCTTCTTCATGTTATCAGCTGATAAGGTAGGAGCCAGCCTCAATAGGGCATAAGAAACGGAGCTTAGCTTGTTACAGACGGCATCTATATGGGGCTACCACGTGAGACCAGCATCGATAACAAATCCTAGGTATTTTACCTGTTCCGCCTGAGGCACGAGCACGTTGTTTGATTGTATATTAAGATTTTCCTTTATGGTGTTACGCAGCTGAAAATGCATGATGTGCGTCTTTTCGGCATTTAGAAGCATCCCATTTGCTTTAAACCATGACGATATGTTATCAATTGCCTCTTTCACTTTGTTTTTTAAGTTGGATACAGTATCGGCATTTACTATTATACATGTATCGTCGGCAAACATTACATACTCCAGGTCAGTATTGGCTGCTGTGATGTCATTAACTAATAGCAAAAATAGGTAATTTCCCATTGTCGATCCTTGAGGGACGGCGCACCCGGGCAGAGATTCTATGCCAGATTTGGAATTAAGTACCTACATACGTCCTCTGCATTCGGTTATGTAGAAATGATTCTATTGTTTGGAGAAAACTCCCTTCAAAGCCATAGCGCGCCAACTTTCTTACTAGTAGTGAGTGGTCGCATCATACGTCTCGCTCCCACGCACGCGCCGAAACGTTGCGCGTTCTTGGAAAAACGATGCCTGATACTCAATATTCATACAGAAGATGTAATTAATATAGTAGGATAAAATGTATTCATTTAAAAACTTATGTTGATAATAATGCTCTTAGACACTATTCATACATATTTAAACCCTACTTATTTGTATAAGAGGAATTGAAACAATGTAGTCATAAGTTGTAAAAACTCTTCAATCTCTTTATGACGGGTATGTGACGTCATCATTTCCCCACTTTATATAACGAAAATCGGTAGATATATGATTGACCAAGTGACTACTTGGTCACTAAAAATTCATATTAATTATCATAACGTTGGAGAGAAACAGTTGCTATATTTGTCTCTTTCAGTATATTATGGAATGCTAGAGTGTGTACAGGCTGACAGAAAAGGTTAATTCGATTTTGCTTTATACCTTCCGCCTACTTTATTCCATGTCTATGATTCTTAGATTAACGACACAGTCGCAATAATTTATTAACACTACAGAAATGCGAACTGCAGTAGCACGACAGTATATGTAACGAGCACGGTCAGCATGTGAAGCGGTGTCGCCGCGCTGACTGACACCAGGTTGAAAGGGCGCATCATCCGTCTCGCTCCCACGCATGCGCCGAAACGTTGCACGTTCTTGGAGAGACGGTGGGCTGATACTGAAAAGGCAAAATTCATGTACTTACTATGTAGTTTAGCTATAAATACCGCGGGCCAGGCGAAAATTTCATCAATCATGGCGTCCCGCTTAGTATTTTCAAAGACATATATAACTCCGTATAGACAGATAAAGTCTAAGAAAAAAAACGTACCTCAGTACCATACAGAAAAAGGTACGGTGGCCTAGATGGCATTACACCTTTGGGGTACGCTCAGCTAGATGGCGCTAATATTAATATTTGACATTTTAACACATATCAAGCTAAGAATATGGGCCAAATTGTCAAAACTGAGGTTCAAAAGTTTTAGCCTCTGTCAAGAGATGGCAGTCTATGCACTGTGATTACACATTTTACTTCGACAGTAACTCTCTATAATACTCGATCCTCTTTGGTATTTTGTAGAGATGTAGTGCGAAAAGGGTTTCCTTCGTTTTTTTCCGGAAACGTTCGTATTTGTCAAGCTAGTTCACTCAATGTCAGTAGTAGCAAAGATATATATAGCTCCGTATAGACAGATAAAGTCCAAGATAAAAACATATCTCAGTACCATACAGAAAAAGGTATGGTGGCCAAGATGGCATTACATCTTTGGGGTACGCTCAGCTAGATGGCGCTAATATTCATATTTGACATTTTAACACATACGTATCAAGCTAAGAATATGGGCGAAATTGCCAAAACTGAGGTTCAAAGTTATAAGCTTGTGTCGAGAGATGGCAGCTATCGCACTTACAAATAGTGCGATAGGGACGGCCAGATGTTTTGTCATTTATCGCGCGACCATGCTTGCCTGCGATGTAGGTAGAGTGGTTAATGAAGAGGTCGGCGAGGTGAGCTATTTTCCTTCTAGTTTGACGTAATTTGACATGTCTGACGTCATATTCGTATAAAAATTGCTCACCCCCGCCGACCTATGAATAAAGAAGCATAGGTTGGTGCTTGGCGGGCTAAGGAATGGGCCCCGAATGGCCACCCCATGGAATTAAGCGTCCCTTAAGACGCCTCTTGTCGAAGTAGTAGCTTTATCCCGTGCCAGCTCTTGGAATCTTTGATATGACCCATTGACCCCTTTTGAGCATAACGCCATCATCAGACTTACCAAGGCATCCCTCATCACATCGTACGACCGAGCAGGCAGTTTCCACATCAGCCACGGTCAAATAGAAATTTTGACAGGCCACGCATAAGAAACTGATTAGGGTCACCGACTTCAATATCCATATGAAGGTTACCAAGAGGCTGGTTATAGAGGTGGCCTGAAACGCAATAGATACAATACAATGCAATACAATACAATACAATACAACACAACACAGCACAGCACAGCGCAGCACAGCACAGCGCAGCACAGCACAGCGCAGCGCAGCGCAATACAATACAATACAATACTCGTTATTTCACACCTCACAGTTTACAATGCACAATAAACAAAAAAATAGACTACTAGCTAGTTAGATATAAAACTGGATAAAAGCAAAAAAAATACAAGTAAGAAAGAAAGAAAGAAAGTGTTATTTTGGAGGGAAAAGGGGTGCCGAGAAATGAGACACGGCCAGTTCACGTATCGGTATATTTCGACTGACGATGACAGTTGCCGGGCACAGCCGGCTGGCGGGGAGATCTCATCTACCCGATATCTTAAACCTAACATCCCTCCACCAATAGTTTCAAACAAAACTAGAAGAACTTAAACTAGAAAAATTGTCTATAATCCACCAGGTTCCGTGTGCGTTTGGTCTTTCCCGGGGCCGCGCTTTGTGCCGCGGGTTCGCAGGGTATTACCGTCTCCGATGTCGATGATGGCGGTGTGCGGACCTCGACAGATTCGCTCGTGCCCGGGGCCTGTGGTTCTTGGCAATCGGGCCATTCCTCTACATCTGTCGTAGTAGTTGTCTCTGGTATCGTTGCCTGAGCGGGTTGATTACCGAGTTCCGACGCGGCCGCTGACAGAGGAGGTACAATAGGTCCAGCTGGCACTGGAGAAGCAAGAGGTGCTTGCGGTATTACAGAGACCGGAGCTACGGCTGGTACCGCTGACGCTTGTGGAATACTTGTTGGGGTAGTTTCCATGACTATAGCTGGCACGTGGTCGGAGGCCATGGGTTTTTTCCCTTGTTGGGCAACATCAGGGTTTTCCGGTTGCGGTTGCCCTATCGCATCTTCTTCCCCCTTATACTTGTAGATTTGATTTTTATGTCTTTTTATTAAACGGTCCGATTGCTCACAATGAACTAAAAATGTCGATCTTCCTAATTGTTTTTTCACTGACGCTTTAGACCAAAACGCTTTCTGTCCCTGGTACACTTTCACTATAACTACGTCATTTGGCTTGAAATCAATGTTCCTACTGCCACGGTAGTGCTGCATCTGCGAACACTGATTTTTACGAACGGTTTCATACAATGCTGCATCGGATGAATCCCGAGGTAATGGATTCATTAAGTCTAATCTACATCGCAGGTTCCTACCAAATAAAACCTCCGCCGGTGATCGGTTCGTGGATGAATGTTTAGAATTTCGATACTGAAATAAAAATTCGTGTATTTTCATTTTTAAATCCTTTTTTGGACACCACTAAGAAGAATAGCTTTGAAAGCTTTCTTGAAAATCTTCACGTAGCTTTCAGCCTGGCCGTTGCTCGCCGGATTGTATGGAGGAATCGTGACATGAGAAATACCATTAGTTTTACAAAATGCTGCGAATTCTGTTGACGTGAAGGATGTGCCATTATCCGTGCAAATAGTGTTTATTAATCCAAACCTAGACATCAACTCGCATAAACAACCTATGACAACTCCCGAGCCGAAGCCGTTGCTAACGTCAAAGACCTCAACCCATTTGGAATAAGCATCGACGGCTATTAAAAACATACTATTATTAATAGGACCTGCAAAATCAAGATGAACTCGATAAAAAAAATCAGGTGGGAATTCCCAAGGCGTGAGCGGCGCGCGGCGGGGCGCGGGGCGCAGCTGCGTGCACACTGCGCACGCGGCGGCCGCGCGCTCCACGCACGTGCTTTGCCCGGGCCACCAGAATCGATCGCGCGCTGCCGCTTTCATTTTAGCTACCCCTAAATGGCCTCGATGCAAATCCGTTATAACTTGGCTTATAAGGGACTGTGGAACTACTAATTTAGCGCCCCTCATTAAACAGCCGTTTTCTACCGAAAGTTCCACCCTACAGTCAAAATAAGGTTTAATCTCTTTATCTGTTATCTTACTTGGCCATCCGTTTAAAACATAACCTACTACGCGAGACAAAACAGTGTCTGTTTCTATAGCACGGCGCACATCACAAACAGAAACGGGCGGCGAACCGGTTTCCGCTACGAAATGCATATAGGAGGCACGATCTGCTGGTGGCGGTGGCGCGACCGCCTGGCCACTTCGCTCGGGTTGCAATGATGACGTCACTGCCATGGAGCGGCTAAGAAAATCGGCCGTGTTATGCGCACTACTAACGTATTCGATAGTGTAATTGTACGCGGCCAAGAACAGGGCATACCGCTGAAGTCTATTAGCAGTTACTTCTGGTATCCCTTTTTGGGGATTAAAAATTGATAAAAGGGGCTTATGATCTGTTCTCAAAATAAAGGGTGTTGCTCGGCCATACAAATATTGGTGGTATTTTGTGATACCGAAAACGATTGCAGTAGCCTCTTTTTCAATTTGACTATACCTTTTTTCCGCGACGTTTAAACTTCTAGACATAAAGGACACGGGTTGCTCAACTCCATTATCCCCTATCTGTGATAAAATCGCCCCAAGACCGAAGGGTGACGCATCTACTGTCAGAATGATTCGTGCATCAGGGTTAAAATGCGCGAGCGTGTTATCTGCCGCCAACGCATTTTTAATAGCAACAAATGCGTCCTCTTGCTGCTGGAGCCACTGCCATCTAGCATTTTTTTGTAAAAGCTCATGTAATGGATGCAAAATAGCAGATGCGTTTTTTATGAATCCCCTGTAGTAGTTCACCAACCCTAAAAACGATTTTAATTCAGTGACATTACTCGGTTGTTTTGCACTCAAGATTGCTTTTACTTTTTCTGGAGACTTATGTAATCCGTGCCTATCAATTATATAACCTAAGTAAGATACGGAATCCTGAAAAAAACTACATTTTTCTTTTTTTAGGACTAGACCTGCATTTTCAAGGCCCTAAATACTTCTCGTAATCTTGTAACGTGCTCCTCCTTCGTTTTGCCCGTTATCAAAATGTCATCAAGGAATTGGAGAACGCCATCTATTCCTGAAAGTATTTTCTCTAGAGTGCGCTGAAAAATAGACGGAGCACTCGCCAGTCCAAAAATTAGCCGCTTATACATGTATAACCCTTTGTGTGTATTGATACAGGTCATGGGTTGCGAGTCGGGGTGCAATTTAATTTGGTTATAGGCCCCCGATAAATCCAGCTTTGTGAATTGCTGACCACCGTGAAGTTTAGAAAATAACTCGTCAATCCGTGGCAAGGGATACTTTTCTATAATCAGCTGTTTGTTAAGAGTTGCCGAATAGTCCGCGCATAACCGAATAGTGGAGTAAAAGTAAGGTACCCTGGACATAATTCAATAACTCGTCCTTTTTAATATTTTATTGGGTATTATTATTAAGCATCAAATAGTAATTATGTACATAGATAAAAAAAAATACGATCGTATTCATATCTTATAAAAATCATGAGATAAAGTACATTATCCCACTTTTCGCTAACAGCAAAATAGTTAACCGAAAACTTTGTTAGATTAACTTTGTGGTGCACTCAGATGCGATCAGTTATTAGCGATATTACACAGAAAATAAATCTGATTGTGTACTTTTTTTACCGTTTTCATTTAATGTGAATATCTAGGTAGGTAAAAATGGTGACCATGATATATATATCAATTTGCATTGTATTGAGTATATATAGACATTTAGCACCGATCTTAAACATATATTTTTAACGCTTAAATAAACATGAATTTCTCAGTAGGTATAAATTGTAACTGAGATTTTTTTGCTTAAGACCAGGTTTTTGTGTACTATAATCATGATTTTATCAAAATTAATACTGTGAAGGTCGCGCTTAAGAAACTGTAAATGTCAGTAATTTAAAAGGGTGCAAAGTTATCGTAGAGCGGCTGGCGCGGGGCGGGGGGAGCGCGCGGGGCGCGGGCCTGGGAGAGCGCGCCGCGCACCGGCCGCGTCACCGCGGCGGATCGGTTAATAGGTTAGGGACGTAAGGTACCGGCCACACCAGAGCGTCGCGTGTCTCGGGGCGCGCAACGGACGTCCGCGCCATGCCACCTGAGTGTAATTCAAAAATCGTCTCCTCAGTACATTTTGTATAGGAAGGACGTAAGACGCGCCCCAGGCGGCGTTACGTCTAAAATAAACACAACGGACGTGGCGTGGCGCGGGCGTAGCGAGGACGAGGCGCGGACGGGGCGCGGACGCAATCTAAATTACACACAAGAGGTGAAAACACGGCTCGATGCGTCATTATACAGGCTGATTTCGTTGCGGAAACGTCTTCCTCGTCCGATGATGAATATGCGTTTGCCTTGCTGCAAATTCTCAAATTTCTCAATATGCAGAGGCACAGGAGATATTGGGTCCACCCTATGCGAAAATTATCCAAACATTACAGATATTTCGAAACCATGGAAAAGTTGCATGAATATCCGGATCTTTTTCGTACAGTTTATAAAATGTCAAATAAAAATGCAAACAATAAACCTTTGAATTCAGATTTCTTATCCCTCATGCCTGTTTGCCCCACCCAACCATACCCAGGCTGGCCCAGACTCCAAAAATAATTGATTTGTTTATAATTTGGATGTTTAGATTATTGCAATACGATAAGAAATCTGAATTCAAAGGTTTATTATTTTTTGCGTTTTAGTTTCTCCGTGTTTTGTAACGCGCTTATTTTTGAAGGCGGTTTTATATTAAAGAAAAAATTATTTATTTATTGATTTTAGTGGTTCCTATTGATATTATATACGTACAGTAGTGAAAGAATTATCCTTTAACTCCTAACCATTGAGGAGTTGACCTTCCATCATCAGCTCAGCGACATTAAAATTTTTACCATCAATCGTAAATATTGGTGTACCTATTAAAAATACACTAAAAACATTACATGTGCCTATAACATTTGAAGAGTTCCCTCGATTTCTCCAAGATCCCATCATCAGACCCCGACTTGGTGCCAATAGGACCATCTCGGGGTTATACCCGTTCGATTAAAAAAAATAATTTGAAAATCGGTCCACGATTCTCGGAGATATCGAGTAACATACATACAAAAAAAACCGGCCAAGAGCGTGTCGGTCCACGCTCAGTGTAGGGTTCCGTAGTTTTCCGTATTTTTCTCAAAACAATTTTCCTAGAAAGTCTTTATAAAGTTCTACTTTTTTGATCTTTTTTCATATTTTTTTAAACATAAGGTTCAAAATATAGAGGGGGGGGACGCACTTTTTTTCCTTTAGGAGCGATTATTTCCGAAAATATTAATATGATCAAAAAACGATCTTAGTAAAAGTAAACCCTTATTCATTTTTAAATACCTATCCAACAATATATCATACGTTGGAGTTGGAATGAAAAAAAAAATCAGCCCCCACTTTACATGTAGGGGGGGTACCCTAATAAAACATTTTTTTCCATTTTTTATTTTTGCACTTTGTTGGCGTGATTGATACATTGGTAGCAAATTTCAGCTTTCTAGTGCTTACGGTTACTGAGATTATCCGCGGACGGACGGACAGACAGACAGACAGGGGGAAACTATAAGGATTCCTAGTTGACTACGGAACCCTAAAAAACATTCAGTCGAATTGAGAACCTCCTACTTTTTTTGAAGTCGGTTAAAAAAACAACCTTTATTGCCGGCCGGCAAACGGCTAACCGATTGAAACAGAAACATAAATGAAAAGAGAGGGCGAACGGCGACACCTGCGTGTCGGCGATTTCAAAGGTAAGCGCACGTGCACCCGATCTCGCTACCTACGCCCAGGTGCGGGCGCGGCTTTCGACCTTCGCGCCGTGCAATAGAATTTAATGTCGGCTGCTCGTGTGCGGTCTGTTTGTTTTATAGAGTGGCGGCATTTTCAACATCAAAGGGTGAGCCTATTTTGTGCAAAATTCTATTATATCAATAACTTCTCACGTCACTAGATTATCGACTTTGAATGTCGAGTATATTTATAGTATCATCACTTTATTTCAGTGTACGAATTTCGTATGTGTTAAAAATCATTGTTCTAGCTTCATAAACCAGGGAGGAAATAATGGAGAGCGTTTATATGTCTTGTTTTGCCTTAATTCAATATCATCACATATTTTTGTTGCTGATAAAATAATACATCCTATATATCAAGGCCTTGTAGCTCGGCGAAAGAATCGTGATCGCGGAGTGCGCCGGCACTG
Organism: Leguminivora glycinivorella; assembly: GCF_023078275.1. NCBI lineage: Eukaryota > Metazoa > Arthropoda > Insecta > Lepidoptera > Tortricidae > Leguminivora > Leguminivora glycinivorella. The sequence goes on from NW_025952831.1 coordinate 613,621, forward strand.
ATTATAATTATTTTGTCCAGTTATTATAATAACCTATACAAAAAGTACCGATAGAATAGGTATTCTAATCTATATCTGCATAGAACTATTTAAAACAAACCACAAAAGTTCATAGTTGATCGTTATTGGTACAGTCAGCAACTCAGCTGTGAATACAGATAAAGTGCCAAATATATGTATACACACACCTTAATGTACCAAGTACCAACACTTGTACAGGAAATAAAATACTCTATACATATTTTTGGCACTTTGTCTTGCCAGCTGTGTTGTTGACTGTACACGATCTAAAAAGGAGCCGAACGGTTATTATAATTACGCGGTGACTTGCGTAGTCGGCGGCCGCGCGATACATAGTGCTGTCTCTGTTCAGGCCCCGTAGCCGAATGCCATTTCTCCGACGCGAAACGAAAACGAAACGCAGTCTGGCTCTGTCGCGCCAATACGCAAGAGCGATAGAGATAGATATCTACTAGCGTTTCGTTTCGTGAGCGTTTGTGCCATTCGGCTACGCACCCTGTTCTCACTACCACGAATTTGAAGAACAATATTGCTATCTCTCTCAATCTTTAGGCGTCATTCATATATTACGTCATACTAAATGTGACAATCCATGTTAAAGGATTAAAAAAGCGTGACATTGGGGGGTCCAAATAGAAGTCCATAAACCACGTCTTTGACCAACGTGAGTGATATCTCTGTCACTCTTTACGTCTTTACTAACAGAAATTTAAATAACAATAGTGCTATCTCTGTCACTCTTTACTAACAGAAATTTAAATAACAAAAATGATATCTCTGTCACTCTTTACTACCAGGAACTTAAATTATTATAGTGCTATCTCTGTCACTCTTTACTATCAGGAACTTAAATTGTTATAGTGCTATCTCTGTCACTCTTTACTACCAGGACCTTAAATTATTATAGTGCTATCTCTGTCACTCTTTACTGCGTGCGGGAAGTGCACATACCACGAGTTTGACTAACATGAGTGCTATCTCTGTCACTCTTTACTACCAGGAACATAAATTTTATTATTATAGTGCTATCTCTGTCACTCTTTACTACCAGGAACTTAAATGATTATAGTGCTATCTCTGTCACTCTTTACTGTGTGCGGAAAGTGCACATACCACGAGTTTGACTAACATGAGTGCTATCTCTGTCACTCTTTACTACCAGGAACTTAAATGATTATAGTACTATCTCTGTCACTCTTTACTTCCAGGAACTTAAATATTTTTTTCGGTTTCGGTTTTGGTCTTGGTTTCGGTGTCGGTTTTGGTGTAGGTTTCGGTGTCGGTTTCGGTTTCGATTTTGGTTTTCGTTTCCATTCCCGTTTCGGTTTCCGTTTTCGTTTTCAGTTTTGTTTTTGTTTAAACTAACAGAACTAAAACTAAAACCAAAACCAAAACCAAACCAGAAACGGGAAACCGAACACGGGAAACCGGATATCGGATACCGTATATCGGATACTGGTTACCGGTTACTGTCTACCGTTTACCGGATACCGGTTACCGTCTACCGGTTACCGGATACCGGTCACCGTTTACCGGATACCGGTTAACGGTCATTGGTTACTGGTTACCGGTTACCGGTCACCGAATACCGGAGACCAGTCACCGGTTACCGGTTAACGGTTACCGGATACCGGATACCGGAGACCTGTCACCGGTTACCGGTTACCGGTTACCGGATACCGGTTACCGGTTACAGGATACCGGTTACCTGTTACCAGATACCGGTTACAGGATACCGGTTACCAGATACCGGTTACCGGATACCGGTTACCGGATACCGGATACCGGATACCGGATACCGGCTACCGGATACCGGATACCGGATACAGGATACAGGATACCGGATACCGGTTACCGGGTACCAGATACCAGAAACCAGGTTTTGATTTCTGGTTTCTCATGTTACAACGTGTATAGATTAGTCGATACCAAGTCGGACACTTCCGATTAGGCGATTTCGGCTCGCATTGTTACGCAGCATTCGAGTGTTGAGTTTCTCACACATGAGGCCCCCTAATAAAATTTGTACCACTCATTGATTTGACTCTCGCAACACAAACACCTCATGCCCACACAAATACACACAAAATAAAATCATTCACAAACTTCAAATCATTCAAAAACTCAACAGTCACACGCGCTCCTCGCGGTCCTCTAAGAACTCCCTCGCGAGAGTCGACACTTCAAAATGAAGCGACATCGCATCGGCTCATCGTCCACAAATCCGAAAAGATCCACCGATAAATTTGTACCGGAAAGACCTCACCGCGACAATGTCACATTACCCAAATTACTTCAAAAATCCTCTGAAAGTGAAACAGTTCATTAGGTTTACCGTAAGAGTGAGTGAGACAGACACGCACTGTGCTTCAAATTTGCCTCGCCAAAATACGTTACACACGACTCGAAAGAATACAGTCTTAAGCGCCGCAAGCTTTCATACATATTACGTTGTTGTAATCCAAGCATCTCGTCAAGCTCGATAGGTACTATTATTGAGCTAACGACTTGACCAGTTTAACGTGACCTATCGGACTAATTGATTTGTATGACTTTTGTCACTTGTAATAAGGGAGCTCTCTTATACTGGACGGTGAAATATTTGTTATCGAAGCGTTTTGAAAACGCGGCGCCCTTGATATCGCCGTGCGAAACACGTGTTGACGACTCGCCGCCCGTTCCCGCTACTACTATACTAGCTATACCTACTCTGTGCACGACCTTATTCTGCAGGTAATAACGTTCATATTAAAGCGCAAGTAAGAAAAATATCAATTAAGTAATGAATCTTACATATTTGTTGTTTAATTGATTTCGTATAGTACTAAGAATATATTAACGGCAAAATTTACCATCTTTCAATTTAGTTAGGTATTTTTCCTTTCCTAAAATTATCAATATTTAAGATTTTGAACAAGCGCCAAAAGTATTGGTATAAGTTTTAATAATTTATCAACACACGTAATATTATATTCATAATAAATTGCAGGATTACGGTTTACAATATTTTCTAGTGAAATACGCCTGAAAATGTGTAACTTACTATACCTTCTTTATAAATGACAGTTCTGTATGAATTATTTATAAAAATTAGATGTTTTATATGAAATGCAGGTGTCACAACATAATACAAGCACTTTTTCCGGATTACATTTAATACTTTAGTTATAAAATCAAAAATTATTCAAAGTTCGTTTTTATTTTTTTTTTAATTGAATCAGAACCCTAATTTGATTAATAATTTGTATTTTAACTATCACTAATGATACTTTATACGACAGAAAAAGAAAATTACGGTTATCGAATTATGTCCAGGTCAAGCTATTTTTACTGGTCTAGAATACTACCGTCCGGCTTCAATACGGGTACAATGGGGCTCGCGAAATCAGAAGAGGTTGCGGGCTCAATTATACCTAACTCTAATAACCGGTTCAATTCTAATTCAAGCTTTGGTCGAATTGCAAACGGCACGGATCTAGCCTTTGTGAATATCGGAATCGCATCTGGTTTTAAATGTAATTTTACTTCCACATTTTTGCAACAACCTAATTTGTCTGAAAATAAATGCGAGTAGTTTGATAACATTTTACCGCACTCATCCCAGTTACACGCATTTATCTTTGAAGTGACCTCTAAATGGAATTTAAAAATGAAGTCCCTCCCTACCAATGGAGGTCCTCCATCTGTAACCACATGTACTTCTATAAGCTCGGTCTGATTTAAGTAAACAAATGGTAGTGTCATTACTCCAGCCAACCCGATAATACCGTTATTATAACTACGGAGTATTTTATTACTTTTGCGTAAAGGATGTTTTGAAAAATAATTAAAATACACGGATTCATTAATTGCCGTCACTGCAGAACCCGTATCTAATTCGCATGTTAAAGGGACATTATCCACGACTACCGACACCAACATTGGCTCACCTTGGTTAGTACGAATATTATATATTAATTGCTCACCCTCATCGGCCTCATCCGTGCAACATTGTAGGAAATGATGGTTAGATGGCCCATTTTTCGCGTTGCAAACGCGCATCAAATGGCCTTTAATACCGCACAACTTGCAAGACGCATTCTTAAATCTACACTTTTTTCCATCATGGTTAAAGTATCCACACACTGAACACTGTACTCCCTTATGGTCCCGCAAGGTGCTCGCCTGCGGAACCCCGTTATGTCGGTGCGCGGCGGCGGCGGCGTGCTGCGGCGGGCCGGCCGCCCGCGCCGACACCTTGTGCACGTCCGCTGTGACGCGCGCCGACGCCTGCTGCGCTCCTTCTCTAGCGCAGCGGATGCTTTCCGCTAACTGCAACGCCTTCGCTAACGTGAGATCCTCCAAAGGTTCTCTAAACAGCCGGTCCCGCTCCGGGCCTCCAGACATGCCCAGCACGAACCGATCTCGCAGCGAATCTTCTAAACTCGCAGCCACGAAATTGCAATGCAATGATAACCCCGCACTCGCGCCGCCCAGTCCGCTAACGACTCGCCCGACGATTGCACAGCACTATAAAATTTATAACGTTCCGCGAACCCGCACTGCCCGGTTTTAAAATGGCCGTCGAGCAGGCCCGTTAACGTAACAAACTCGACCGATCCCAATTCGGTTGGAAGCGCGAGATTTTTTACGAGTCGATACGTCGGCTCCGCTAGACTACTTAACAAAATAGCACGACGTTTTGCACCCGATTTGTCCGTGTTTTCATTAATGTCATTTGCTATAAACCATTGTTCAAGGCGGCCCTTATATAATAACCACTCCTGTTCTTCATGATTGAACACACTCAAAAATCCGACTGACACCTTTGCCATGATTGAGAATATTGTTTTACAACCAAACACACGCGCAGTTCGTTAAATCGTCGCCACTGTTATTTTGGAGGGAAAAGGGGTGCCGAGAAATGAGACACGGCCAGTTCACGTATCGGTATATTTCGACTGACGATGACAGTTGCCGGGCACAGCCGGCTGGCGGGGAGATCTCATCTACCCGATATCTTAAACCTAACAGAAAGAAAGAAATAAAATACATTTATTACGACCAGAAGGTTACTTATATACTAGAGTACATAAACACAACATGTAAATACATAATGTTTGATATAGTGGTCGCAAAAGGACACCACTCAGCATATGCTCTGGCACAGATGGTGCCACAGCGCTGGTCTTCCGTGGGGCCCAGGGTCGGTCGATAGTGTAACACAATAAGTGAGGGTACAGTACAGTAAGATAACATTTAGAGATACAATTCACACTAAAACCATAACAAAAAGTCAATAGAAAAATATATTTGTACTATTAGAACGAGACAAAAAATATAGCAGGAGTAACGAGGGGAAGAAAATGAGATAAATTGAAATATGGGGGGGGGGAAGAGCGGAGTGGGGGGGGGGGGGGTAAAAGGATACATAAACATACAACATAAACTAACAAACACCACGATCCGTAACACTCACACGGCTCACAATTCGTAGAGATCACGACAGCTGCAGGGTTAAAAGATGTTTTTTTTAGTTTACGCTTAAATGAGCTAAGACCATTGGAGTTGCGTATAGGGGGTGGTATATTATTCCAGCACTTCGTAGCAGAATATCGAAAACTGCCACGAAATGCTGCTGAGCTGCCGTGTCTCGGACAAACTAGTCGGGTGGCTTCTCTCGTTGGTCGCGTAGAGAAAGTTAGCCTGTGAAAGAGGTATGATGGTTGTTGATGGCGCACCACTCCGAAGAGCAAGGAGGCAAAATGCAAAAAGCGTCGCGCTTCCATCTTTAACATGCCACCGCTGTTAAGGTAAGGGGTGACGTGAGTACGTGAGTAAGCATACAAGGTGTGATAATTATAACCGACAATATTTTCTGGACGATAGGTTTGTTGTGTAAAAAAGTAAATCTTAAATTTAAGCATCTCTTAGATCTCTATACTACATTGATTAGGTTCGAATACACAAAAATAGTTTTAAGGGCAATATTTTTTTTTTGCCGTGTACGCCATATTGTTTATTTGTTGTCAGTCGCACGCCACAACTCGTGAAGGAAGGATTTGTTCAAGCGTGTTTTAGAGGTCCGTTTCTGAGTTCCACATAGTGACTACGTTTTCGAAGGTATGTTGTATATTTTATTAAGAAACTACCTGTTCATATTACTAGTTAGTTTATCTATTTTAATAATATATAACGTTTATGGGAAGAGTTTGTATAATTTAATTTACAACCAGAATTTTGTTTCTCAAAGGCGTAACCGTTACGTTCCATTGAGAAATATTGTTTCTCAGTGGATTAAAAAGTAACTCAGTGGAGCGATAAAGCCGCGTTATAAGTACACATTTATATTTTCACATCATATACATGAAAAAAAAATGTATCGTCACTTTTTATATGGAAGTTTAATTATTTTCATGAATGTGATGCAATATACAAAGAAAACAAATTACTAAATTAAGGGCCTCAATTTTCATACGTGAGGCGTAAAATGAGTCCAAAAAGTAAATATTTTGAAGACACTGAATATGTACACTTTTTCTGAAAAAGGCTCAGTTAATTTAATTTTTTTTTATTTGAGATATTAACATCCACGTAAAAACAGTTTGCTTAATTGTTTGACGTAGTTAAATTAGCTCCATGTTAATCGCACCCTTAGTTTTATGTTACGTTCCACTGAGAAATTGTCCTAGCAATTTCTTAGATGTAAATTTAAATTTTTATAAGATTTTGTTAGCCTTACCTACTTCTTTACATTTAATAGGAGTTTATAGTTAATTTTTCTACAGATTTTTATGTTTTTACGAAAAAGTTTTAAAGTTTTTTGACCATAATGTCACTCAGTGGATATGTAAAAGTGTGAGTTGTGTTTTTATATGAGTTAGATTTTGCAAGCTAAATTAAAGCAAAAAAGACAGTCTTATTGAAGTTTCATCATTTTCTTGATAAGTATTCTTTATTAGACTATATTGACTGGATATAGACCGTGATTACCTTTTTGATTTTTGTCGAGTTCCCGATATTTCAACGCAGTTGCACGCATCATGAAATCAAAAAGGTAATCACGGTTTTTATCCCGGTCAATATATGTCTAATAAAAATAACCCGGAATCATTCAAAGTATTCTTTACTTGTGGAAACAAAATTACAGTGATAAAAACTTATACTAAAACCAGCCAAAAACAGTTTTTTTATAATTTATACTTCTGCGTTTTCTGTGGAACTTTTGCCGACATCTATAAAAAATTGGATATATATTAGAGGATGTCCAAATCCTTCCACCAGCAGCAGCAATATCTGAAAGTAAAAATATGTGTTTCCACAACAACCATTCGGAAATGAGAATACGGATTTACTGTTTACAGATACTTTCTTAAACTTATACAATTTTAATCGGACATTTGATATAATGAATTTGAATGACCAAAGTAACAATGAGTTCGAAATGCTTATTTTAGTTTTTTTTTAGAAATTTGGATGAAGGAGTAACTTAAAAGAAATCTTTGTTTGTTCATAACAACTACAACATAAAACTTTGTAACTTATAACCTAGTTTTATTTTTTATATTATTTTCTTTATTAAGGAAAACAAACAGCATTATATAATACATATGTAAATCGTACATTTAGGTGGATCATAAGACAATCAAGTTTCCACTAATAGGTAACACTTATGTGTAAAAGTATGCATTAGTTACTTACAGACATTCCGAAAACATTGTGGCACAGTTTAAAAGCTCCAATGATATTTGAATAAGCGCTCAAAAGTTGTTTTTCTTCATAACTGACATCTTTAAAGTATTTAACAAGATGTTTGTGATTTGTCGTAGAACAAGTTTTCAGAAAATCATTCAATTTTTCTTTCCAAAGTAGTAACTCATATTCCAAAAATTTGACAACCCGTATAACGACAATAACATTTACGTCGAAATAAAACAAAGCCACATGATACACTAAATGTGATACTCGATATATGTCCAAGATTGTATAGCATAAATTGTATGAGAAATATACTAGAAAAACACCAGCAACAAAGATCAAGTTACTCATTTGAAAAATTTTCAACCCATTTTCATTACCGAGTACTCTGTAAGCTTTCTGCATTTTAATAATCAGTTGCACATTTTTGCCTTTAAATATTATATTAGTGGCGAACATCAATAGACTATAGACAGTGTAGAACACTGCATCGGCAAAGAAAAATATATTTACAATATCAGTTATTTGACCATCGCCCGGGATGAAACTATTCATAAATACATATCCCACACTTGCAAAGATCATTAGAAAAACACCTAATGACCAAATCGAATTCTCTCGCATACTGTTTGGACTGATCAATGTTTCTGTAATACGGAATTTTGGTTGAAAGTAGATTAATTCCAAAATATTCAAAGGTTTTAGCATCATTTGGAAATCTTTGTCTATTACGTTGTCTTTGTCAACTAACATTTTTTTTTATTTAGAATAATAAAAGTACTGAAAGTACAACAAAATTATAGTCAAATTTGTGACCGACTGGTATCAAGCAGTAGCACTCATAAACGAGTTTAAAATAATTATCAATATTCTGATTGGCTAGACTGTTCTACACGTGTTAGTAAATTAACAAGCGATGACAAGAAATGACAACAGTCTGGCCTGATGATGATTAATTAATTAATTAATACGACGATATGAAATGTTGTTATAAGTGACTTTCAATATAAATTAGTTCGAAGATTCAAAGCGCAATATGGACAAATTGTATTTTTGATAAGAGTAAGATAACACGGCGATGGGAAGATTTTTCAGATATAATCTTAAAAAGCTGGAGGCAACCATAGTGAATCTGTCATAAAACAATGCCAGTACTTAATGCAACGTAATTATTAAATATTAGAATATATTGTTATAATTGACTTGATAAATATAAGCAAACTATAATTATTAAATTAAACATGAACAATTAGAATGTATTCAAGCTTCCATAATATTAAGAAATTAAATAAATTAATAGTTTAAAAAACTGTAGAAAAACACGCTTTTATAAATGCACGTAAAAGCCAAAAATAAATTATGGATCGTTCAAGTTGTCTCTATTTCTGGGATGAAGAGTAAACTATGTGCTTTTAATTATAATGTTTGATTGTAAAAGCGTGGGGCGCTGCAGTCGTGCTGCAAGTCCAGCTAGCGCGCCAATCTGTGTAAACTGCTTCTCGTAATATAGCTTAACTTGATTTCTCAGCAAGTTATACAAAAAGGTTTTCCCCTTACTAGCTCGGAAATACGTGTTTTGTCCTTTAATACCAGTGGGTAAAAACGCATTTTATCCACTAGTGGGTAAAGTAATTTGACCTTAATAAAGTCGAATTAACTGCTTTAAAATTGATAAATCTAGGTGAATCTAGTAATAAAGATGATTTACCACCTGTGGAACTACTGGAAGCAGTTATAAACTCATTTTTTGCGTTGTAGTTTCCTCGCTATAGTGAGGGGAAAAGTTTTGTGTTACACTCGGGTGCAAATGTATTTTACTTCTCGTGTGTTAAAAAACTCGCAAGTTCAGGATTCTATTCTCGAACCACTCGCTTCGCTCGTGGTTCAACTATAGAATCCTTTCACTTGCTCGTTTTTCAATTCCACACTCGGCGTTAAAATACAACTTTGCCCCCTTGTATAACAAATAACTATTTCCTGTTACAGCGCCCCACGCAACAAATGCGTTTATCACTGCTTCCAGTAGTTCCACAGGTGGTAAATCATCTTTATTACTAGATTCACCTACTTTTATCAATTTTAAAGCAGTTAATTTGACTTTATTCAAGATCAAATTACTTTATATCCACTAGTGGATAAAATGCGTTTTTACCCGCTGGTATTGAAGGACAAAACACGTGTTTCCGAACTAGTGAGGGGAAAAATAAAGTTCAGTTGCTGTTTGACGTTTTATCTCGAGACGCTGACGTGTAAAACACACACGCACACGTGTGCGCTTTGACATGTAAATTTTTTAATTTTATGAATAAATGAATATGAATATGAATATATATGAATATGAGAGACTCTAATGTTGCAACAGTATTACGATGTACTCCGTTAAACTGTGCCGTAACTCAGATGTTTTGGCTCATATACTTAATCTTTTTATTTCTCAGTGGCAACGACGCGACCAGCCAAGAACGCTCTGCGACTGTCCAACAGCGGCTTCAAGGCGCTCGGCGCACTGACCGTCGACGCTGCGTTACCGCTGCGACTCGCTGCGCTGGTCGGCTCCTCGGTCGTCTTGTTGCAATTCGCGTTGCAGAAGTAATGGTCGTTGTGTTTAGGACAGTGTTATATAATTACCTACATGAGGAGGATTCCATTGTTAATCTCGGATCAAATAAAACGCATATATATTATTCGAAACATTCTTTCCTTAAGTACTAATTTTTTTTAGCGAGTAACAGGAATATTTATTATTCGGCAAATACATATCAGAATAAAGCTTATATTAATCATGAACCTACAATTCTATGGACGGATAACTCCGAAGAAAAACCTGTGATTCCATCATCCACATTGATAGCTTTGTCTATGACCTCATCCACTAATCTCCCGTCAGTCGGATCGAGGCGCTCGTGGTGAAAACATCTCCAGAAAAATAAGAAAATATGCCTACATGCGTTATCAAACTATGTAAAAATTACAACAATCGAATGAAAAAAAAAATACATTTTTTAGAATAATCATCATTTAATTCCACAAAAAAACTTGGATTATGTATTTATGTATGTAATGAAACGACGTTTGACACAAAAATACACTTTCCTGCTTGTACGGTTTTTTACGAAATCGGAATCCTCCATTGCGTGTGCTAAACGTACTTGCTCGGTTTATTTAATTGCCAAATGTGACATGTCTGATAACATTTCGAAGAAATCATTAATAACGAAGATTGACTGATGAATAATATATGAAACTTTGACAAATTTGAGTGCTATCAGCTTATCTTGGCCTGCCCTACTTTTTGGGTCTCTCTATCGTAACATCATCATCATCATCTAACCAATTCATTAGTAGGTGAGCATTTTTTATTTTTTTTTTGCCATTTTTTTTATTTTGATTTTTTTAGGGAATTTTAGGTCAGTTGTACTCAGAATCACGAGTACTTTCAATCTCACTGGGAGACAAAAAGTGGCCCAGAATTTCCATAATAATAATAGTAATAAGCCCGCGGAGGCAGCTTGTGGCGAGCTGACGGTGAGTGGCGACACCGCGGACCCCTATTCCAGAGGGCACTTCCATCTAGCCCTCGCCTCTGCGCTTGCCTTAACCGGCCGGCCAGAGTGGATTCGCAAGAGCGGGACCTATGCTCCAGGTTGGAAGTGTAAAATGTCATAACGCCGGCGGCCTGCTGAATGGAACACCAGGAACCAAGCTACCGCAGACTCACCTCTCGACAACCTTTTAGCCACTCTCAAGTGTTGCTCTGTTGTCGCACCGTGCGTGTGGCCGTTTTGCAGGGCCCACTCAATGAGTTGGCGAGTCACCGCCTGCCTTTTACAATTGTGAGACTAATTGTCACGGCAAGTGTCCAATAGTCTCCTCCCATAGCCCTTTAACCAGTTCATCCAACTTTCAAAACAATAACCTATGACCTTAGCTCCCATCGCAGCACAAAAGTGCTGCACTGCAATAGTCTTTGCACCTGGCGGGGACCATCTCCGGTTGTATCATATTGTGCGCTCGGGGATGGTATCCGCCACGTGTATCCCTTGCCTTTAGATTAAAATGTCTAAAAGGGCCTCTGTGCAAAGGGCCTCTGTGAAGCCAACAGGCTTCGGCCCCACGCATGCCTCCTAAAGGTCCGGGACCCCATGGTCCCGAGATATGGAAAAGACAGACAAATAATAATAATAAAATGCTTTATTGCGCTACTACAACGTCAACAGCTAAACAAACAAATAAAGAACTTAAATAGTAGGTAACAACAGGCGGTCTTATCGCTAAAGAGCGATCTCTACCAGACAACCTTCAGACAGCGAGATAGTGGATAGAAAAGAGTTAAGGGCAGTGCAAATAAAAAAAAAATGTATATACCTAACTCAATATAAACTAAAAGCAAGAAAATAAAAATAAATATAAGATTATCAATAAAATAAACTACATACATTCGTGGAGCGATAAAAATAAACTACTTAAACCTACACAAACTACATAGATACATATTGAACATCCAAGCAAGAGAGAGAACGACCAGGTAGCGCAAACAAAAAATGGGAAAGAGACTAAGGAAGAGATAAAAAGTGTTCCTTTAAACGTTTTTTAAAAATCGTCAGTGACTGAGCACGTCTTATATCGATTGGCAAAGCATTCCACATTCTTACTGATTCCATACATTTTTGTTACTTTCCTCTTTTGTTACCCCACACAACATGTACGGAAAATGGTAACAAAACAAGAAAAAATCGTATGGGACATTTTTTTTAACTACTAGGATTGAAAAAGCTAGTGATTCTGAGTAGAAATAGCATATTTTTTTTCAAAAATATCACATTTCATAAAAGTGGCGAAAAAAAAAAGAAATGCTCAAGTACCTACAAAGTTGTCTAAGTAATTTCTTTGTTCATTAGCTTGATTAATAGTGTTTTGAATTTTTAGTAGTCGTACCTAATACATCTGCTGTAAAAATAGGCTGATGGAATTCTGGTGATATGTAAAATGGCTGTTTGATGATGATGAGGAAATTGGTTTACCAATTTCATTGGTTAATACAATAAACACTTCAATGTCAATTTTGACACAGAGAACGATTAATGTCTATATATTTCAACGAAAAAAAAGGAAACAAGGATATTTAACGAAACAAAACTCAACAACTGAAACAGATAAAATTAAAATGAATCAGAAACACAGATTGGAATACTCAGTGTATTTGATGAACAACATAATAGATAAAGAGTTCCAATCCATGTTGTTCCCTTTAGGCTTTGTTCCGCTATTCCTCTTAATGTCTCATTTCAGAGTTATTAATAATTTCATCACTCCCGAATACCAAATGACATCTTATATAAAAGCCTTTTTGGGTTCTTGTATCCTTGTGACGGCGCATTTTTTTCGATTTTACTTCTATTCCCATACTGATAGACTTTTCGGTAATTCTGCTGCTGTCATATCCTATATGTTTTATTTCAATTCCGTATTTTTTTCTCTTGTATCAATTATAACTCATGTCAACAGTTCATGTCAAAGAAGTAACGTCGTTGATCTCATTATTAAACTACAGCAAGCGCTGAATTACATTAAAATAGACAAAGTGAAATTCCTTTCTCAGCATAAAAATTGGAACTGGATTAGTGTACTCGTGCTTTTTAGTACGTATCTTTTTCTATCTGTGTACGCCTCTGAAGAACATGATTTAAAGAATATTTTGATGAATTGGGTATTGACGGTGCCCGTGTTGATTTTCGATATCCACGTAATTACTGTAACTCGTCTTGTTGTTTTGATTAAGAATGAGCTTCTCACCTGGAACCATATAATGGAAGAATATAAGGCACATATTGTAACTGGAGAAGAAATTGTAAATGTCGATGCTTCGGCAAGAGACATGTTGGAAGCATACTTGAATATAGTTAAATCGTTTCGTCTATGCCATAAAGTGTATCAGTTTTCGGTAAGTTGCAGTTGTTTTCATTTTTTTTTATTTAAGTGGTAAGAAAAGATACGTATTGTATGGATCTGAATGCTGGGCGGCAAAGGTGGAGGATGAAAGGAGAGTGCACGTAGCGGAAATGAGAATGTTGAGATGGACGTGTGGAGTGACCAGAATGGATCGGATCAGGAATGAGTATATTAGGGGAAGTTTGAAAGTTGCGCCTATAACGGAAAAGATGAGGAGTGGCAGGTTGGCGTGGTACGGTCATGTAATGAGGAGGGAGGAATGCCATATAGGCAAAAGAATGTCGGAGATGAAGGTTGATGGATAGAGAGGGAGGGGTAAACCCAAACAACGATGGATGGATTGTGTGAAAGAGGATATGAGAAAGAAAGATGTGAGTGTTGAGACGACGAAAGATACAGGAGAATGGAAGAGGAAGACGTGTTATACCGACCCCACATAACGTGGGATAAGGGTAGGAGGAGGAAGAAGAAGAAAAGATAAAGTTAGGTAGAGAATACAAATATCACGATTCCAACGTCTAAAGGTTGACGTGAGATCGCACTTTGAGCCTTTAGAAATGAGGTGACCTATTCTCTTCCTATCTGTGTTCTTGAAAATATATTTTTTCTACTCCCGAACTGATTGACGCGTGATTGTCGCTAGATGTCATTTAACAATGCCTATACAAATAACCCGCATTTACTGATGTACATATGGAGTTACAACCCTTCCCTTACTTATTATTCCTACATACATACAATCACGCCTGTATCCCATAAAGGGGTAGGCAGAACACATGAAACCACTAAAGCTTCAGTGCCACTCTTGGCAAATAAGGGGTTGAAAGAAAACGAAACTGTGACATTGCAGTGACAGGTTGCCAGCCTCTCGCCTACGCAACAATTTAACCCATATCCCATAGTCGCCTTCTACGACACCCACGGGAAGAAAGGGGGTGTTGAAATTCTTAACCCGTCACCACACAGCCAACTCCTCCTCCTACTTATTCCTCTATGTTAAAAATGACGATATATCATAGTGAACCACGTGTTTCAGGTGACCTACTATGGATTCCAGACGTTCTTCAGTATTGTTATGTCAGTAGGTTTGATCATTGAAGTTGGAAAATCCGTTCCGCAGGATAACAAAGTAAGTTTAGTGTGTGTTGTACTCAATGAAATACGGCGTTAAGTCATAGTACATTACGATACAAGTGCGAAAAAGAGGAAATTCTAAACGAGGGCCATAATCCCCCTTCGGTCGTTTTAATTGTGCGTCGTTTTTCACTAGAGATGGCCTTCCGAAGTACCTTCTGAAATAGTACATTACGATATAAGTGCGTAAAAAAAAGAAGTTCGTAAAACACCCCCTTGGGTCGTGTTTTAATTTATCGCCACTCGTTTCGAACTTCCTTTTTTCCGCAGTTGTATCGTAATCGTAATGTTTCTAATTATCCATACTTAATATTATGAATGGGAAAGTCGTCACTACTTTTTTAAAAACTTGTATCTTCGTCTGTCAATGAAAAGAAAATTGTAGTAAGTATGTATGGAATGCATATAGACTTACTGCGTTTTAACTTTGAGGAACAGCGTGAGATACGAGATTTTTTAAGGCATATAATTAACCGGGCAACTAAAATATTAAACGGGAAGTTAAGTCGGGCATACAATAATATAATTTGGCTCTGTTTTAATATTGTGGCGACAAAAAAAATATATGAGCCTCAAATATTAAGCATCATTATTATTGAAAAAACGGCAGCAAATTTCAAGCGACAAAAATATTGCCGAGGAACATTAAACAATACTTTGGCGACTAAAATAATAATTGGCACCTAGTATTGTAAAGCGTAAAATTTTTAATATTTGTAGTCATATAGATGTTAGCACCTAAATAATTATACTTAGCTCATCGTTTAAAGTAGTATTTAAATTGCGGAGGCAACTAAAAAAAATAATGGGAAGTAGGTTTTTTACACATATAAAATCGTTTCTTTATGAAAATGGGTTGAAGGTTTCTACGTACCGATGGTCTCATCGGAAGATCAGCGCTGGAAGTCACTAGCAACACTATTCTATTCAAACATCGTATTTGCGACCCGTAAACAACGAGTAGTATTTAAATATCTCTTTAAGGGAACGCGTACCAAATCATTTTATAATAAGTACACAGCAAAAAAGGAGTGTATAAGCTTCTAATGGGTCGGTAACGCGCATAATGATACCCCTTGAGTTGCAGGCGTCCATAGGTTACGGTGACCACTTTCCATCAGGCCGATCGTATGCTTGTTTGCCACCGACGTGATATTTAAAAAAAATTACCATGATAATCGTATAGTATAATATTACAAGAGCAGAATTATTTTCTGCTAGCAGAAAAGTGGGTTAGGGTTAGGTTATTTTTTTATTAGAATATAAGTCCTACCAAATTTGCTATGGCATAATTCTTAGGTACTTTGTATGAACAAAACAACGATAGCAAAAAAGAAATGAAATACAGTCCCAGAGGCACCGTTAGGTACGACGACGAGCGAAGCGAGGAGGAGTGTTCTAGGTATCTTGCATCCCCAACACACATGACTCGCTATCAAAACAGAAATAGGAAGAAGATGGACAACTTTTTACCGCCTAAATATTATGCAAACAAAAATCTACGGAAGTACTCTTAATTTAGAAGATTATTTTGCTCATTAACATTATGCCAGCATAAGATTCGATATTATAAAATCTGCGGAACAATTTATGCCAAAGCATATTCTGAGTAAGGATTTCCTGCCAAAAAAATGAATCTTTCAGAGTGATGTTAAGACTGCGTAAGGCCGGCCTTAGATTCGATAGAGTAAACGTCATGAAAAGTCAAATTCATTCTATGGAGACGAATTTGCCAGCACTCCCAAACACCTAATTTCTTACCCATAAGTATAATATTTTGTCGACCATTATATTTTATAAGAATCCTTTTTTTTTATTAAAATGACAGCTCAGGTGATGAGTGCCGATGTATAAATTTTAAATGTACTTTTTATGTTAATTTGCTATATAAATATTTTAAAAGAACTGTATATTTTATATGAATAGACAGCCGTTGTCCTATTAAACTGTATCTCTTAAATTGTTTCCAATATAATAATTCAGTTGTCAAATAAATAGTTGGTACTCGCGTCTGAATAAACCGTAGCCGTAATGACATTAAAATGCTACCTCATATTGAAATAATTTGAGGCCACATTTTAGTCGCCAAACTATTATTTTTGATACCCATTTCTATGGGTATTTAGTCGCCCGGTTAAATACGTGCCATTTTTTAAAAGTAGTGACGAAGTGTGTGTGGTTGTTTGTTTGTCCGTCTTTCACGGAAAAACGGAGCGACGAATTGACGTGATTTTTTAAGTGGAGACAGTTGAAGGGTTGGAAAGTGCTATAGGCTACTTTTGGTCTCTTTCTAACGCGAGAGAAGCCGCGGGCAAAAGCTAGTATTTAGTAAAGTATTAATTAAGAATCGTTTGTTATAATGGTATATTTGCTCAAAAAGTGTCCTTTTTTTGGCTGTTTAGCGTGCGAGAAGTTGGTTTTTACGCACTAGTGCGTAAAAAGTAGGTATGCGTTCCATTTTACGACTACTTACCGAGCTGTTTTAATATTGGTCTAGTTTACTAAGACGGAATAAAACTATAAACATACTATTAAGGGATTAATATTTAAAACATTGATATTTCCTATGTAATTGTTTACTTTTAGTCATACTAAACATAAATTATAAAATTGTTTATTAAAAAAAAAAATAGGTCATAACTCATAGTGAGTCGTGTAAACAGAATGGAACGAAACGCGTCTTCTGTCAAAGTAGAGTCGTCTCTTAATGCAAGCACGTTCAATAGTATTTTATGCAACTGGTGGTTAAAAGAGGTCAAAAAAGGTGAGTGGCGTGGGTAACAATTTGAGGCGAAGCCGAAAATTGTTAATAAAGACGCCACGAGCATTTTTTGACTCAGTTAAACACCGTTGCATACAATACTTTTTCTACGACCAAGCACTTATTTTGAAAGAAAATTATAAATTCAACAAATACCTACTTTCAGTCATCTTAGTTATCTAGGTGGACCGTCTACCATTTTGAATATGCAGTTTGAGTGCAAACATGAAAATAAAACTGTCTATGGTATGGTTCTTTGAAGCCTGGCCACTAAGACGAATCGAGCCGAGTTGAATCGAGTTCTATACATTTGAATGCGATTCGACGCGTCGCCAATGAACGCAGCAGAAAACGAAGGAGTCTCGACTCTGCGAATTGGTTTGTTAAGTTGGTAGCAATGTATTTACTAAACTGTAAAACAGCTATATCGTGCGACTGCTACTAAATGTTTTCAGGGTATAGACTAGATAGACTTGTCCTGACATCTTTTATGTAGGGTTTTAAACTTCTATGCACGACCTTGTAACTCACGAATAACAGTACGGGAGTAGAAAAAAACCTTAATATGTTACGCGATTTGTTATCTGCAATATATCGAGGCATAAATGGGTCGATTGAATTAAAACAGAAGTATACGTTAAACAATCGTCCCGAATCGTAAATGTTTATGTTTTTATGGCACCCAGTGAAAATATGCACGCAAGTTTAAAAGCTTAAAAAATATCAATGTAAAATATATGTCAATGCGAAAATTGAGATTTCAGATTGTTTTATTTCGTTGTAGTAGTATTTTTTCGCAACTGTATTAAAAAACGTCGTTCGTCACACGTGCGAGAATGTCATTCTTCAAGTTCTCGAGTTTTGCCACTCGCGTGCCGCTCGTGACAAAATGTCTCGCGACTCATGAAGTAATGACATACTTCTCGCACTTATAACGAAATGTACTATTTTGCGAATTTAACTAAAAGTGATATGATGGATGATGGTTCCTGATAACGAACCTAACGACATCGACATGTAGAATTTTACGGAAAACAAAAAACACGGTGTATAAGTAGGTATGTATTTATTATCTGATAAATAAATAATAAATAAAAAAAAAAACTATATATGTAAGTAAGTATATCGTCGCCTAGCACACATAGTACAAGCTTTGCTTAGTTTGGGCACACCTCAGACACTGGCGATCAAATACATGAAAGAGGCGCGTTCCTAGCACACAGCCTAAGCTCGTGTAGGTGAACGCGCACTATGCTTCTATGAGTGAAATATGGCAGGTCGACTTTTCGCGTCTTGACAGGCGGTATCTGTGAGGTAACCGAGAGGGGGTGGGGGCACTTTCAGCGGAGAGCCGGAGTGGCCATACTGTACGATAGTAGGTACACTTTATTAGACTATGGTTTGAAGCTAGGATGATCTGTGTAAGATGTCCCTCAATATTTGTTTATTCACTTTCAGGCCATTATGGTAGTATTAGTCCTCGCTTGGAATATAAGGAGTTTTATCCTAATGATAACGCTAAGTATCGCTTGCGAAAATTTTTATAGAAGTACAGAAATTGCTGAAAGTTCTTGCGCCCAGATTTTGAGCTACAATCGAATGAAAGGTTAGTACCTAACTAAGTATTAAACACGTTAAATTAGGTATAAATATGTTTCATTAGTTACGTACGTGCACATTCCTTTTAATTATATCATAGATTAGATATAAGTAGATCATACAATGAATGCAATGAATACAATGAATACAAAGGTTATACAGAGTCATTAAATCGCCATAAAATGCAATCTCTTGAGTGTCGACGAGACGAGACTGTGTGGATTCAGTTCTGTTGTATAAATTAATAAATAGTCAATTAGATGCCCCTAACTTATTAGAAGAAATTTGTATTAGAGTTCCTGGTACTAGAGAACGCCGATGTCATGTTAAACATAAACATCTATTTTCCATCCCTTGTAGTAGAACAAATTATTCGAAAACTATGTTTTATTAAGCGTGCATGTACATTACGAGTATATAATGAAAATAATGTAGTAAGAAATGTAGACATTTTTAACATAACCTTAGGCTCATTAAAAAATGTATTCAAAAACCCAATTACGAGTAATTAGGAGTTAACTCTTTACTACACTAAAGACACTTTTGAAATTTGAATATTCACAATTTATGCTAGTTAGATTATCATTAAGATTATCATTTAAATTGTATATCACATTGTTATTCTCGTGCCACATTGTGTAATTAATAACTTTAAACCAATATTGGAAACTGTAAGTCTAAATTAATTTTTATTAAGCAGAAACGTCTGCTAACGATTCTAAACATTTTTATATTAAAGGAAAAAATGGAAAAATTTACGCTTCCGGCGGGACTTGAACCCGCACCATTTTTGCAATCCGTGCAATGCTCTTACCAATTGAGCTACGGAAGCCACGCCGGACTTCGCAAATCTTTCCATGCCTTCCCTTTTGTACACACGTCTTGGGGTGACGTCTAGCGCCATCTACCGACAGACTATTACATCTTGTAACGGCACTGGAGTCTCAAGTTATATTGAGAATTCACCAGTAACGGCGTGGCTTCCGTAGCTCAATTGGTAAGAGCATTGCACGGATTGCAAAAATGGTGCGGGTTCAAGTCCCGCCGGAAGCGTAAATTTTTCCATTTTTTCCTTTAATATAAAAATGTTTAGAATCGTTAGCAGACGTTTCTGCTTAATAAAAATTAATTTAGTATGGGTTAGCACATTGTTACTGGTGAATTCTCAATATAACTTGAGACTCCAGTGCCGTTACAAGATGTAATAGTCTGTCGGTAGATGGCGCTAGACGTCACCCCAAGACGTGTGTACAAAAGGAAAGGCATGGAAAGATTTGCGAAGTCCGGTGTGGCTTCCGTAGCTCAATTGGTAAGAGCATTGCACGGATTGCAAAAATGGTGCGGGTTCAAGTCCCGCCGGAAGCGTAAATTTTTCCATTTTTTCCTTTAATATAAAAATGTTTAGAATCGTTAGCAGACGTTTCTGCTTAATAAAAATTAATTTAGTATGGGTTAGCACAATGTTACTGGTGAATTCTCAATATAACTTGAGACTCCAGTGCCGTTACAAGATGTAATAGTCTGTCGGTAGATGGCGCTAGACGTCACCCCAAGACGTGTGTACAAAAGGAAAGGCATGGAAAGATTTGCGAAGTCCGGCGTGGCTTCCGTAGCTCAATTGGTAAGAGCATTGCACGGATTGCAAAAATGGTGCGGGTTCAAGTCCCGCCGGAAGCGTAAATTTTTCCATTTTTTCCTTTAATATAAAAATGTAAGTCTAAAATTAAGAAAACATGTTGTGACCTTATTTCATTGGATGACTATTTGTTTCATAATAAAATAAAATAATACCATCCCATACATTAAAATGCGACCGCTACCCTTAAATGCATAGTGATGTATATGCATCATCTATTTTTGACTCTACTGACAGCGTGTCAAAATTCAAATTTGAATAAATCTTTGTCTAGGTCATGCATTTAAGGGTTAAGAACGCGCAAACACTACACCACACATAGACGGCGCTAGAAAAAAATGTCTTGTAGCTTTCGATTATACTTGTAGATGGCGTTAAGTGTCACTTTTGACATAGATTTATGGCTCGAAAGTGACACTTAACGCCAATCTACAAATAATCGCTTAAAGACTTTCGGCCTATATCAATTCTTCCGTTCATGTCAAAAATCCTGGAAGCAGTGGTTCATAAACAATTATCTGCCCACATCTACTCCAACCAGCTACTGTCGCCTTTTCAATCTGGTTTTCGACCTGGCCACAGTACCTCGACAGCTTTGCTTAAGGTAGTTGAGGATGTAAGGCATGGTATGGAAAACTCCATGCTGGCTGTATTAGTTTTAATAGATTTTTCCAACGCCTTTAATGCAGTTGATCATGATCTTCTACTTGCTTCTCTCAAACAATTGAATATCTCATCATCGGTGGCAGAGTGGTTCTCTTCCTACCTCAAAAACCGACGGCAGACGGTCCGCTCTGGTCAGTGTTTTTCTGACTGGCTGGAGCTGACCTCTGGTGTCCCACAGGGTGGTATATTGTCTCCTCTTCTGTTCTCCATTTTTATTAATTTAATTACACGTAGCCTTAGCTGTTCTTACCACCTGTATGCTGATGACTTGCAACTCTATACGCAAGCGAGTATTAATGATATCGGGTGTGCAATCTCCAAAATAAACGATAATCTTAACCGCATCTCTATTTGGTCCCGTGATTTCGGAATTGCCGTTAACCCCACTAAATGCCAAGCGATTGTTTTGGGAAGCCCCCGCTTGCTTGCGTCAACAGATCTGGCTCATATTTCACCGATCCTCTTCGAGAACACGTTGATCCCTCTGTCAACACAGGTTAAAAATCTCGGTCTCATTATTGACAGTGGTTTGACATGGGAGCCTCTCGTAACAGATATTAGTAAGAAGGTGACAAACATATTACGGGCGCTTTACCGACACAAAATTTTTTTACCGGTCAGCACTAAAACGCTTCTCGTACAGTCGCTGATACTGCCAATTATTGACTACGCTGATGTATGTTGCACCAACATTACACAAGCCTCGCTGTCCAAGCTTGATCGTCTCCTAAATAACTGTATAAGATTCGTTTTTAATTTTCGCAAATATGACCATGTCTCCGCTTTTCGCCGTAAACTTAATTGGCTCCCAATTCGTGAACGTAGGTCATTGCGAATCTTGTGTGCTCTTTATTCGATCCTATTTGACCCAGCTGCGCCCAATTATCTCAGGACCAACTTTCAGTTCGTAGCGGCTCGGCCGGGTTGTGAGCTGCGTCCTTCTCGTGCGCTGAAACTGGCTGTCCTCCCTCATCGCACTGGATTCTTGTCCAACTCGTTCAGCTGTCAGGCAATTCGTCTATGGAATGCCCTCCCTCTGCCTATCAGGCAAGCTCAGAGTAAACTCTCTTTTAAAAGCAAGTTGCGTAAGCACTTATTTGCAAACATTCGAAATTAAAGTCTACTTGATGTCTCGCACTAGGTACATTTATTTATTTATGTATGTGTATTTTATTTATATATTTGTATTATACTAATATATATGTAGGTTTATTTATTGTATTTGTGTATGTTTATTTTATAATAGTAGGTATCGACTTGTATTTAATCATTACAATCTCATACTGGCTCTATAATATTGTGCACCAAACTAACTATCTCTGTTTTGCCCAATGGTTGACTGGTAGAGAATGCCTTAAGGCGTTAAGTCCGCCATTTGTACTTTTTATTGATAATTTGTGCAATAAAGTTTAAATAAATAAATAATCGATAGCAACAAGGTATTTTTGTAGCGCCATCTATGTGTGGTGAAGTGTATGCGCGTTCTTAGGCGGTCGCATTTTAATGTAAGGGATGGTATGATATTCTTATATTTAATCTATGATTATATGTAGGTATAGTTTTCTCATATTGGGCGAACCCAAGGCAGTAGCTTTTCAGCCAAGTACTGACTTGGCTGAAAAGCTACTGGCTTGGGAGAACTGTCTCTTCTTATTTCAGGCATGCGCAGGACGTGTAAGAATGTGCTGCGGCTGAACCGCGCGTCGCTGTGCAAGATGTCAGCGTTGGGCGTGTTCGATATCGACGCAACGTTTCCGCTGCGGCTGCTCAGCGGACTCGTGCCCTATACTGTCATGATGCTGCAGTTCGCTTTCCTGTCATCTTAGGAACTACTCTATCAGAGATCCAGCCGGCCTATCCAAACCGATGAGCTTTTCGGAACTTATGTGCGAAACGTCATTTGATATATGCCAGTCGCTTTTTGGTGAAGGAAAACATCGTGAGGAAACCGGACTAATTCCAATAAGGTCTAGTTACCCTTCGGGTTGGAAGGTCAGATGGCAGCCGCTTTCGTAAAACTAGTACCTACGCCAAATCTTGGGATTAGTTGTCAAAGCGGACCCCAGGCTCCCATGAGCCGTGGCAAAGGCCGGGATAACGCAAGGAGGATGATGATGATGACATAACTTCCAAATCGAACATGATTTTTGCGTCATACCGGCATTTTTACCACGACTCGTGAGAAAACTCGACTTCCTAATCCCAGGATTTAGCGTATTCTCTACTTACACGAAAGCTTCCAAACCAGAGCCTGACTATTAGCATATAGCAATTGGTATGGTGACCGAAGAACTTCCTCGCACATCGTATCAGGATTGTGATACAGCGAGGAAATGTCGCCAGCATCCTGTTTCTCGGTACAATGCATCAAGGGCCTATTTTAGATATTAGCTAGCTGTTAAGTTTAGTTTTAGTTTCTTTTCCTATAATTATGTAAATTGGTATCTATTTCAATTTATGCTCAATTGGGTTTAGCGGTATTTTCCTTCACTGAAAAGTTAACTCGAAAATATCAATAATAAAAAAATCGTACATAGGTCCCGAAACTTTTTTCACGAGCTGCACATGGTCTCTATTTTGGAATATATTATTCTGAATTTTCACCTTTGATTTTAAGCTTACTCAAAATTCAGATTAAGTGGCACGCATCAGATTTAATAAACATTGAAAATAAAACGGCAAAAATCTAAATATTTGACAAAATAGTTTTTCTCAAACATGCAATGAAATATTGTCTTTACGTTCCTTAAAATGGGCTGGAAAGTATCGCTTTTTGGGCACAACAACTCGAGAGGACTGTAAAGGGATTTCATATTATTTTTTAGGCCTAGGCCTGCAAAGTAACTTTTTTTATAAAATATTGTCCTTTAGAGCATTTTTTTTATTTCATTGTATGTTTGAGAAAAGCACTATACATGCCTCGGCGTGAAAACGGATTCCCGGCCTCGTATCCCTATCCCACTATACCCACTTGGCCGGAAATCCTCATTTTCCCGGCCTCAGATGTAATGTACTATTATTTTCCCCTTGAAGTTTGTACTTCCGTGCCTAAATATTTTGTTTATTTATCGCACGGCCAATTTCCTTGCACAACGGTTGAGCCTAGCCATACAGCGTGGAAACGCGGCAAACGTCCTAGGGACGATGCCCCGGGCAAACGTACAATTAATCTTCAATTAATATATAATATTAATATCATATTAATATAAGCTTTATTCTGATATGTTTTTGCTGAATAATAAATTTTCCTGTTACTCGCTAAAAAAAAAATTAGTACTTAACGAAATAATGTTTCGAATAATGCATATGCGTTTTATTTGATCCGAGATTAACAATGGAATCCTCCTCATGTAGGTAATTATTTAACACTGTCCTAAACACAACGACCATTACTTCTGCAACGCGAATTGCAACAAGACGACCGTGTAGGAGCCGACCAGCGCAGCGAGTCGCAGCGGTAACGCAGCGTCGACGGTCAGTGCGCCGAGCGCCTTGAAGCCGCATGGCCTGCTGTTGGACAATCGCAGAGCGTTCTTGGCTGGTCGCGTCGTTGCCACTGAGAAATAAAAAGATTAAGTATATGAGCCAAAACATCTGAGTTACGGCACAGTTTAACGGAGTACATCGTAATACTGTTGCAACATTGGAGTCTCTCATATTCATATATATTCATATTCATTTATTCATATTCATTGACGACCGGTCTGGCGCAGTCGGTAGTGACCCTGCCTGCTACGCCGCGGTCCTGGGTTCGAATCCCGGTAAGGGCATTTATTTGTGTGATGAGCACAGATATTTGTTCCTGAGTCATGGATGTTTTCTATGTATATAGGTATTTGTATATTATATATATCGTTGTCTGAGTACCCACAACACAAGCCTTCTTGAGCTTACCGTGGGCCTCAGTCGATCTGTGTAAGAATGTCCTATAATATTTATTTTATTTATTTATTTATTTTATTCATAAAATTAAAAAAATTACATGTCAAAGCGCACACGTGTGCGTGTGTGTTTTACACGTCAGCGTCTCGAGATAAAACGTCAAACAGCAACTGAAATTTATTTTTCCCCTCACTAGTTCTTGTTGCTCGCCCTGTTGGTCAAAGGCGCCTAGCCTTCAGAGATAACATACACTAGAGAAATTTCGACGGGTACCTCGGCGGTCGAGGTGGTGTAGCGGTTTATCACGTCAGCCGCGTTAGCTGGAGACCCGGGTTCGATTCCCGGCTTCGCCACCAGTGGGCTTGACCGCTTTTTCTTTAGTGTATGGTATCTATTTCAGTTTATAAACATTTCTTAGTAAAAAGTCTCTCCTGTCTTCTCCAGTGTATAGTAACAACCCAACCCATAAAATAGTGCCAGTAAAAGTGTGTGACTGAAATCACCCTGGGAGCAATAAAATGAGGCCGGTATTTATGATATGACTGAGAGTTATGAAGAAAAGTAATCAATTACAAAGAGTTTGTTTGAGAGCGCCCCTGCCTCAATCCTTGACTAACGAATGATCGCAATTGAATAAAACTAGCTTAAAATTATTCAACTATGTAATGTTATTTAAGAAATGACGTTATAACCTACTTTACCACTCAGTGATTCCCGAGTTTATAGTTCACTTTCTCCTAACCACACTTTCAAAATTACACGGACACAGAATTAGTTCATAAAAGTTATCCAGAGGTAAGTATGCTCATATTGTCACTATATAAAATGTCTTTAAAACTCTGTACCATAAGTAAAAAATTACATACATAAAACTGCCAAAAGATTGCGCTCATACCTGCGGTGAAATTACTAATAATTTGAGGATACCTAACGTACCTCTCGACGTTTTGCGTTTTAAACCAGTTGCGACTATACGATCGTACGATCATCTAGATGGAGAACAGAGCTTCTAGGAAGTATTTTGTTATGTTATTTTTAGCTTACCATCATGCCGCCGTCCAAGAAAAATACTGGCCGCGGTACGCGAAGCTCGAACGCCAGTGTATAAGCCCGCCATCGCGTTTCCCACGAAAGCTTCTATTACCAAAGCCTTTGCAATCCATGTGATGACGCCCGTGGAGTGGCTTATCATCACGCCGCTTTTTATGTCCGTGTCAAACTGAGGGTAAAAATAAAAGTTCTAACTCTTTGATCTCAATAAAAGTATCGATTGCCAATATCTTAAAGTTAAAATAACGATATCTTCTTCTAAGTCGTATACTCTTGTCTGAGTAGTCGTGGTCATTGGGGTCGTTGTGCTGCCTTTTTAATGGTTTCCCGCCATATTGTGCTGCCTTTTTAATGGTTTCCCGACGACCGGTCTGGCCCAGCGCATAGTGACCCTACCTGCTACGCCGGCGGTCCCGGGCTCGAATCCCAGTAAGGGCATTTATTTGTGTGATGAGCACAGATATTTGTTCCTGAGTCATGGATGTTTTCTATGTATATAAGTATTTGTATATTATATATATCGTTGTCTGAGTACCCACAACACAAGCCTTCTTGAGCTTACCGCGCGTGGGACTCGGTCAATCTGTGTAAGAATGTCCTATAATATTTATTTATTTATTATTATTTATATTGCTCTATTTGCAGCGTTCCGCGCGCACGGATTTTAGGGGTGACCCGGTGAGAGCCCTCACTTGGTCTGTCCATCGCATTGAGGGGCACAGTCTGGGTCTTGTACCCACTCTTCCCTGAACAAGTCTCTCTATGGCGGAGCCTTCCCTACGTGTAACGTGACTGAAATAGCTAAGGGTGCGAGAGTGAACGACATCTGACAGTCTTTAATTGATTTTGAGTTCCTGAAGAATATACACATTAGTGCGACGCTGTGAGTCCACGATATCCAAAAATAACTCAAAACATACTATACAATACACTAGCAGAAACTAATTTATTAATTTTTGGGCTTTTGCTTATCTCTCCTAAGCATAATATAGACCATAAACTGAAATAGATACCACACCGCCGCTCGCGGGTGGTCGAGGTGGTGTAACGGTTTAGCACGTCAGCCGCGTTAGCTGGAGACCCGGGTTCGATTCCCGGCTTCGCCACCAGTAGGCTTGATCGCTTTTTCTTTAGTGTATGGTATAGTATAGTAGTGTTATATAATTAATAAAATAATTTTATTTGTTCCCTACATCGATAATATAGACCACTTATGATATGGATGTAGATAAACGAGTTTTCAATGTGCTAAAAACCAGCCACTCCGCTTCCTCTAGGCAGCACCTATGCTCCAATGACGGTTATAAATAAGGGTCCCCCCACATCTAGCGTCTCGCCAGTGGCGTGCACTTCATAAAGACAAAAAGACACTGCCTACCCTGCTGCAATTACCATATCTGGCCTTTTAAATTCATGTTTCATAGTATTATAAGTACATTGTCCATGTGAACCAAAATAAATAATTCAAATGTATATGTATAAAATAGCTCCATCTATCATTATCGCACCGCAACGATGCGATGTGCGAACGATGACACTAGCTCCGCTACGTGCCTTTCACGGCAAAGACAGTAAACATTTCGGTCTAAAACGTTAATTGTGTGCGTGCGTAGAGCTCTGTAGTTACGCTTATAGAGTGTTGTGTGAGTTCCTATAAAGACATGCACACATTGTTAAAAGTAACGCACACAAACAAAGGCCTAAGACATTGTCTAATACCTACTCTAAACCCTAAATCCTTGACGCGACTACGACGCCCAAAGGTTCCCGAATAGTTCCGAGTTTCGAAGATTATGCGACCACTTTAAAAATTAGCATTACTTATGGCAATGAGAGCAAATACGAAACTATTTTTTTTTGTCGATTACCTTAGTTGGGCAGGTTCATAGGGCAGGAGGTTTGTTTACACTAGTTTACAGTTACAGTTTTTATGCATCCGGCCCGCCATTGTTTAAATCGTTTTGTTGTGTCGATATGATAACGTGTGTCGGCGAATAAAAAAAGTGTTTAAATAGGAATAATTAACAATATAATTGAAGATTTAAGCTGTGAAAGTTGTACTGTGGTGTGTGTTAAACAATGATATTTCAAAGCTTTTTTTCATTTAAAAAAATTGGAGTTTGTTCAAAAAATCAACCCGTTTTCGGATATTTGAGGTGGTTAATCACCACGTCATAATTAACCCACTTTACAACGAAATCAATACCTATGCATGCAGCAGCATTTTTGGTAAGTTAATTGCTTTTACTTATTTTTGTCTACCCTGTCTCAAAACTCTGTGCACGCCACTGCGTCTCGCGAGCGTCGCGTCGGGCCAACTGTATGGAAAAAGATGTCCCGTCGACGCGACGTCGACGCGGCGTCAGGCTTTGCCCATACAGTTGGCCCGACGCGACGCTCGCGAGACGCTAGATGTGGGGGGACCCTAAAATGCCATTAGTATGTGGATAATATAGTGTAACTATGTATTTAACTGTAAATAATTAGACATTCAAACGACTTCTTTCATTTTGTATACTCTCAAGTTTTAATGCCCAATGATTATGTAGCAGTCACAACTGCTAAAAAGCTTACATGCAGAAACCAAACATAGTATGTACAGTCACGGACTTTTGATTGTTGATTCACTTCTAGCTCATTTTATACTGGAACGTCATAGCTTAACTATGAGATGTCCAGTATACAATGAGCTAGAAGTGGATCAACTATTAAAGTTACTGTGTGTGACTTTAAATATGTGTACAAAGCGCGAGAACTTAAAGTGTTATATTAAAGTCCGTGACCGTACATATAGATCTAATACATGCAATTTAACATTAAAAATACACACATCAGTTAGTGTGCCCCATAAAATGAGCACTGCGATGTATATCAATGATTGCGTGAATAATGTGAATGCGTGGAAGAATATCTGAAAAATAGTAAGTATTCAAGAATGAAAAAAATCAGACATTATAAATTCACTGGCAGGAATATTACAGATATTATATAGAGTGAAGTAAAACCGAACCGTTCAGACTTTGCACAGTGACTTTTGAGGACATATAGGCTACTTGACCCTTTTTTAAAGTCTATTTTATATTATTTATTACTGTCCAATTAACTGAAAAAAATTCTACCATATTTTATTACGACTTGAAAACTACAAAAAAAAAACATTTATAAAGTTTACTTTAACCAATAACTTAATAGGCAAAAACATCATTAGCCATGTTAATCTATAGATTCTCTGCGCATGACGTAAATCCAATTGAGCACAACATTTTCTGTTAAGTTAGGTTCTATGACGTCACTACACGTCTGACAGCGTTTTCGGTGGCCAAAGTTAAAATAAATATATACACACATTTTTAATCAGAAATACGTAGCCACCATACACTTTTAATACCCAAAATCTATAAAAATTGGTTTCTTATGTCAAATACTACAGGAAACAATAATTTCTTGTGCCAAATTCGATAAGAGTCTAGTAGCCTATTGAACAACTTTTTCTATGGGACCAAATTTTTTTTTTGCCATTTCAGCATTTCTTCCATAGTAAAACTTGTTCATCATGTCGAAGTCACTATGCAAAGTCTGAACGGTCCTTTTTTATTTCACCGTGTATAAATAGGAATCAGATTACGCACAGTGAATTGAAATGCAGATTTCATCAGATTAGTACTGTTTACTAATTGTTCATACACTTCAAATAGTTTTTTAGCTTCGTCTACATTATCAACATCATCTTCTTGGCGTACTTCTATGACGCTATCTATATCTTGCTCATTTTCATTTGAATTCTCAGTTTCTTTTTTACTTCTTGTACTTGTACTTCTTGTTTCTTGTCTTGGACTGTCTAAGCTTATAAAGTTACTTTGACAGTTGGGCTCAGGGGAAAATTTATTGATAGTTTCAGACCATGTTTTAAATTTTAGAGCCAAGAATTTGATAACAAAGATTACGAAGAACAATTCAAAGTCTATGATAATGCTGAGAGCTAGGAACAGGCATCGTGCCCAATTCCAGTAAGGATCTAGGACTAGTTTTGGAATAATTACTGCAATATATAAATACACTAGAATTCCACATGCAATATTCAACTTCCTCTTTACCACTTTAGATGACAGATGGTGTCTTTCAAATTTGTAAATTTCTTGAAGTGTTTTCATCAATGTAACGCGCGTTTTACTTAGTTTAATATTATGAAAACTTATAATGACGAAAGAAAACACATGTTGGCCGTATATCACGAAGTAATAGAGTTTGAAGGAAATTTCCTTTAAATCTGAGGTTTGGGTAGAGTGATAGAATAGGTAAATTAAAGAACAATTTGCTATTATCGTAATAAATATATGCTTGACGCTGATGTTTGAAACAATTCCATCATGCACAGAGTACTTGGGAATGCAGAAAATAAAACTGAGAATATAAAGTGGTCTGAGCAAATCCAAAAAACTTGTTTCCATGTCTCTAAAGGTGGGTCTCTATTGGTTCCCATAATTTTTTTAGTCCGATTTTTACAATCCATAACGTTGTTAGTCATAATTTTTAATAGTCATATTATCATTAGTCATAAAGTTGAATGTCAGAAATTAGAGGTCAGATTTTTGCAAGTCATCATTATTGTTAGTCATAAACATTGTTTGGCATAATAATCAAATTGCATTTTGTATTATGGACATAATGTTGAAAGCAATAAACATGTTTGTCATAATTGTCATAAAGTATATTTTCGCAAGTAATAATGATTACTGTCCACATTCACTTTAATCATAACATTCAATGGGATCTATATTATTTTTCATTAAGTTTGAAGTCATAATGTTTGTTCGTGTTCACTATCGTTAGTCATAATTTAGTTTTCACAGAAGATACTTTTCCCCTCACTAGCTCGGAAACACGTGTTTTGTCCTTTAATACCAACGGGTAAAAACGCATTTTATCCACTAGTGGGTAAAGTAATTTGACCTTGAATAAAGTCAAATTAACTGCTTTAAAATTGATAAAAGTAGGTGAATCTAGTAATAAAGATGATTTACCACCTGTGGAACTACTGGAAGCAGTGATAAACGCATTTTTTGCGTTGTAGTTTCCTCGCTATAGTGAGGGGAAAAGTTTTGTGTTAAACTCGGGTGCAAATGTATTTTACTTCTCGTGTGTTAAAAAACTCGCAAGTTCAGGATTCTATTTTCGAACCACTCGCTTCGCTCGTGGTTCAACTATAGAATCCTTTCACTTGCTCGTTTTTCAATTCCACACTCGGCGTTAAAATACAACTTTGCCCCCTTGTATAACAAATAACTATTTTTGGGGTTCCGTAGTCAACTGTTTGTCTGTCTGGTACACACAAGGTAACTAACGAACCTACCCGAGAAATGAAAATTTTCTCGTTGGGCTCACTGATTTTCCCGCCATTTCGTCTTTTTTCATGTTGCTTTTAAAAGTATTAGGCCCCGCCAGCGATTCGACGGAGCCTCGCTATGCGGGGCTCCTATTTTTGCTCTGAATGACACAAGGTAACTAGCGAACCTAGCTGAGAAATGAGGATTAAAATACTCAATGAGCTCACTTATTTTCGCGCCATTTCTTCCTTTGCATGCTGATTTTTGTAGTATTCGGCTTCGTCAACGAGTAGAAGGGGGGCAGGGGGTCCTATTTCCGTTCTAATGGACGCGAGGTAAATGCGGACTACCAATAAAGTCATAAGGTATAATGTATCGATTGTCCACATTTTCGTTAGTCATAATTTGGTTTTTCTCAAAAACGCGTAACTTTTCAGGATTGCCATAAAACAAACTTAACCTAACCTATCTATAGGTGATCCTAATGAAACCGTTTCAGAATTATGACTAATGATAATCTGGCTAACAAAGGGATCCGTTTTAAATGTTATATTCATCAACTTTCTTGATTCTAAGATTATAGTATTCTATAATATGGATTGTTAACGTTAGAACTATTAAACGTTATTCGTAACAAAGATTATGACTTATGAGGTTTATGCCTTAAAACTGTATGCAGAACAATCAGTAGGGCTTCAAAAAATATGCCTAGTAATATTTCTGGATAATCTTTCCCATCACGGAACAATGGTATTCCGGACCTTTGGGAGGCGTGCGCGGGGCCGAAGCCAACACGTAGAGGCCCTTTCCACACTTTAATGAAATGTAAGGGGTACACCGAGCGGATGTTGCCCTTGCCCGTATCATGGGACACACGCAGAGGCAACACCCGCCAGGGTGTAAGGACTATTTGAGAGTTAATGGAATCTAAAATGAACTGGTCTATTTTGATGAAAGTGATGGACTAAATACTGGGCTATGGATAAAAAACCGGACGCCTGCCTAATAAAACGATATCCAATTTTATTTCCGGCAGACGGTGACTCGTCCCCACAAGATGGGCCCCCACAAAAAGCGACATCCAAGATGGCTCAAGAGCAACACCGGTGTGAGAACTCAAGGGTGTCGAGAGGTGTACACCGCTTTCTGCCCATTGGCTGTGAAGCCACTGCACCAACTCGCGTCTTATGCAAATTTTCACTTCCACCCCTGGGGCATATAGCCCTAACGACTCCACTCTGGACGGCCAGCCAAGGCAAGCCTTTCTGGATAATTATTGTTATGCCTTTCAATTTTATACTCATCAACTTTATGACTTTTAAGGTTATGGCATCCAATATTATGGGTTGTTAATGTTAGTACCATTAAGCATTATTCGTAACAAAAATTATGACTAGTGATAGTAGTGATGTTTATGACCACAAAATATATGAATAACAACTTATGACTAACGAAATTCTGACCAAAAAGTTTATGGGAAAGAAAGGGGTCCCCTCTAAAGTGTAGGTATTGAATAAATTGCTAGAAGTCACTTAGCTGCTGTACGAAACCGGAATGAATATTAAAAAGCATTCTAATGGATTGTTTTCACACCAATTAGACGTGCATACGCTTATGTAGGGTATAATGTATATTAGATAATTTCGATACACAAAGTAACTTGCAAGGTTAGATAGTAGAGTGGCCAGAGGGTCTCGGAAAAAGTTGATGTGACTGGAGAGTATACTGCTGACAAGTGGTATCGATGTGATCAGTAGACTTTACTGAGTACGAAATAAAGACTTGTCACTTTCTCAGACTGTGGGGGGGTTAACTATGACGTCACAAAGATCGCAGTCCCGGGTTACAATTTGACTAGAACCCCTTATCCGATTTTGTCAGTCGAGGTGTCATTTGAAAGCTTATACAGTGCCCTTTAAGATTTGGTATTACGTTAAAAGTATAGTTTTGTAGTTATTTTTTTATTAATAATAATGCAAATTAAAAAAAAAATTAATAAAAATTTTTTGACTGTCTTTTTTTACTTTTGTCACTCAAAAAAGGCAATGAAAAAGCCACTTCGATAAAAATTATGTAATGACACTAATGACTATGTGGCCTTATTTGAAAGTTAATTTTACTCTCTATCAGAAAATGCCATAAAATTCGTCACAATTTTCATAAAAAAGGAAATTTTTAGCAAAAGAAACCAATGTGTATTCTGGATAAAATCACAAAAATATTAAACATAATAAAATCAACAAATACCCTCCGTGTAGCTTTCAGGCAAGAGAACAACCCATATGTCACCTTTACCTCCCATTTTAAACTCGTCTAGGGTATCAAACCTAGGGAACCACTCAAATCGCATCCCCGCTTTTTAGGGTTCCGTAGTCGACTAGGAACCCTTATAGTTTCGCCATGTCTGTCTGTCCGTCCGTCCGTCCGTCTGTGTTGGCTGATATTTTTTTTCATTCCAACCCCAACGTGTGATATATTGTTGGATAGGTATTTGAAAATGAATAAGGGTTTGCTAAGATCGTTTTTCGATAATATTAATTTTTTCGGAAATAATCGCTCCGAAAGGAAAAAAAAAGTGCGTCCCCCCCCCCTCTAACTTTTGAACCATGTATTTAAAAAATATGAAAAAAATACAAAAATAGAACTTTATAAAGACTTTCTAGGAAAATTGTTTTGAACTTGATAGGTTTAGTAGTTCTTGAGAAAAATACGGAAAACTACGGAACCCTACACTGAGCGTGGCCCGACACGCTCTTGGCCGGTTTTTTTTTCTTTGTAACCACCGTAGACTGGCGATTATTGATTTTAAGAAAATGGTAGATATTGTTTCTTAAAGGATTTTAATTGTACTTTAAAATGATAGCAATATTGATAGGCTACGATGAATAAGATTAGAGCTGTATTTGCTTGAAACGAATATTTGCGCGAGGTGTAATTTGTTTGACGCCGAATGTATGGGAACGCTTGTCAAACGGTGTGCCTTGAATGCGGTTATGTGCTTGTAGTTTGCTTATTTATTATCTAATCGAAGAAATTTAAAAAGTAACGAATAGCTTATTAATATGGCTAAATGATTTATATTACATATTTTTTATCTAAGTGGCCGTTTTCATTGCCTTTTTGAGTCACAAAAGTCAAAAAAGAGAGCCAATAAAAATGTTCCTTTTTTTTGCATAATGTTAATAATGTTAATAAATAAAAGAATAACTAACAACGCTATACTTTTCACATATAAGAAATCTTAATCAGCATTTTCTCGGCTTTCCTTCGACACCTCATTTTCAAAATTGGATAAGGGATTCTAAACAAATTGGCAAAAAATTGAAATCCAGGACCGCGGTTTTTGTGACGTCATAGTTAACCCCCCCGCAGTCTGAGAAAGTGTCAAGTCATTATTTCGTACTCAGTAAAGTCTACCGATCACAACCATACCACTAGTCAGCAGTATACTCTACAGTCACATCAACTTCAAAACTAGACGAATTTTTTCAATTTGGCCGCCTTACTATAGAATGTAATCGCTAAAAAGTAGATCCACGATCCTGAGTAGGTACAGTTTTAAATAATGCATTAGTATAGGTTTCCACTTTAAGTAATGACTTAGTGTTGATGAAATGGCCTTCACTTCACTTTGGTAATATTAGGGTGAACGTATTTATTATTTAAAAAACCGGCCAAGAGCGTGTCGGGCCACGCTCAGTGTAGGGTTCCGTAGTTTCTCGTTTTTTTTTTCAAAAACTGTTCAACCTATCAAGTATAAAATAATTTTCCTAGAAAGTGTTTATAAAGATCTACTTTTGTGATTTTTTTCATATTTTTTAAACGTATGGTTCAAAAGTTAGAGGGGGGGGACACATTTTTTTTACTTTAGGAGCGATTATTTCCGAAAATATGAGCATTATCAAAAAATAGTTTTAGAAAACCCGTATTCATTTTTAAATAGCTATCCAACAATATATCACACGTTAGGGTTGAAATGAAAAAAAAAATCACTCACCACTTTACGTGTAGGGGGTACCCTAATAAAACATTTTTTTCCACTTTTTATTTTTGCACTTTGTCGGCGTGATTGATATACATATTGGTACCAAATTTTAGCTTTCTAGTGCTAACTAATATTGAGATTATCCGCGGACGGACGGACGAACGGACAGACATGGCGAAACTATAAGGGTTCCTAGTTGACTACGGACGGAACCCTAAAAACATGGTAACTCACATTAATTTTCAAAAACACTTCATTTTAAAATTAACGGTTCTTAGTAACGCATTTTGAGTCTAAAAGTCTTTATTTGATCAACTGTACCACAAACACATAAAACGTAACATGTAATAAGTAAAGTAAAGTAAGCTACATTTTGGGCTCGACAAATAATTCAAAAACTGTCATCATTAAAAACAATACAAAAAAATCATTGGCTCTAGTGTTATCTACATGGTTAAGAACCTAATATCTGGAACATACCAAGGTCACTTTGATATTAACTGGTTTCTGCAAAAATAATAAGTTAATAGGTCTTTGTGAGTACGGTTTGACTCCATTGGCTTCTTGTATGTCCAGATGTTCTCCCCAGGTTGCAATTCTCAAGAGAGTTCAGAGAAATTTTGTGAGCATGTTTCTATGACTAAATATGCTTTTGTCGACCCATGTATTGGAAATTTTGTAAAACGCGGTAACTTTTGAAAGGAAATTTAGCGCCAATAGTGTTTATGGCGTTAAAGACCATTCTGACTTGACTGTTATTTATTTATTTCAGGTAGAAGGCGAGAGCCATACATTTCCGTTGTTCGTGAAATGTGTGCCACTTCATAACGAAAGTAAATTGGAATTTGTAAGGGAAAATGCTTTCTTCGTTCGGGAAATGACAGTGTTCAAGCTGATGGAAGATATGGAAACAAACAGTGAGTATAAACTGAATAGCGTTATCTTCGAATCCAGCGTAATGTATTGTAGACGAAATACAGGTTGTATTTTTATAACCGGCAATATTTTCTAAACAAAATGGGCTGGATCCTAATATACACATCAGATATTTGTTTAAATTTTTGCTTAAACATTACTTTAGCTTGAACGTTCGGGAGATCTTATATTCTATGGGCTTTTAATATTAACGCCTTTTACTTTTCGTCAGTTTAAACATTTTCCGCGATAAGTTTGGGGGTGCTGAAGGAACTCTTTAATTTAATAATAGTTCAAAGACCAACATAATTTACCTTTTACTTATCTCTCCAGGTCCAACACCATGGGCTCCAAAAGCACTCTTCTGTAACGACTCCGTAATCGTGATGCCTGACCTCGCCCCTGAGGGCTACATCGTCCGAGATCATCTTCAGACGTTCAACTTTCCCCACATCATGGCCACTCTAACCTCCGTGGCACGATTCCACGCTGGCTGCGCAAACCTTGAGACTAAAAGAGGCATCGCGCTCTAACGCCCCTATTCCATCATGGAAGACCACGGAAATTCATAGTAGAAAGCAACTTCAAAGACACACCCTGGATTCACGCCGCTGCTAAACTCACCGCCAACTTCATCCGAAAATTTACAAAATACAACTTTGAAGAAGCGGACGTTTTGAAACAGTTTCTGGCAAGCTTTGATGACCCGGATAAGAGTAATAGCTTAAATGTAATCATCCATAAGGATATTTGGGTGAACAACGTTATGTTTAAATACGAAAACGATGTCCCAACTAATGCGATTTTGTTAGATTTCCAATGCGCGCGCTACGGTCCTCCAGCGTTTGACATCGCCGTGCTTTTGTACACGACTACTTCTCGAAGCTTCCGTGAGGAACATGAAGAAGCAATGCTTCGGCATTACTTTAAAATATTTACAGAATCTCTGAATGTCGACACGAGGAACAGACTAAACGATTTGGGATATGATTACGAAGATTTTTTACGCTGGTTTGAAATTAGTCGCCGGTTTGGGATGGTGACTTCACTCATATTGTTGCCATATTTTCTGATGGATCCGGTGAAGGGGGTTTTCAACAATCCGTTGACATTTGAGCGGGTGGCGTTTGAGTACAGAAGCCCGGAGGTGCTGGCACATATGGATCTGTGCCCGCAGTACGGGGAACGGATGGTGGAGGTCACTGAAGAGTTTGTCGAGAGATGTCTACAGCACTAGCGATAATGAGGGATTAATGGATGCTCAGACGAGGTGTAGAATTGGGTGCTGTTCTGGGCCCATAGACAAGAAGCCAATCGCTTATGCTCAATAATGGACGATACGCAAATCCCTCTACCTTATTAGCGTAAACAGTAGCGTATATTTGTCCTTTTTCTATGTCTTTGCAGCCTGACCTTTTTCAACGCTCAATTTGATTTTATAACACCGCAAAATTATATCGAAGGTAGTTCGAATAAATAAATTGTTTTATTTTTGCAATTTAGTTGTATCATGCCGGTCTTCTTAGCTCATCTACAGACTCGGGTATCATATAAATATTTGTAATTTGTTATTTAATATAATAATATTCTCTATTTTTAATTTCTTAATAAGGAAGGTTCTTCCATAAGGAAGCTTGAATAAATTCTAATTGTTCATGTTTAATTTAATGATTATAGCTTGCTTATATTTATCAAGTCAATTATAACAATATATTCTAATATTGATTAATTACATTGCATTAAGTATAGCCTGACGAGTTTTTATTTGAACCTCGCCGCGTTGCGGATTTTCAGCTGAACTAATTTCTTTTACTGGCAAGGATTACTATTTGACACCCGTTGTCGAAAGTCATCGAATGTCAGTGATGTAAACATGAAGCAAATATTTTAAATTTTCTAACGGTTTCATCGCAATTTTGTCCAAAATAATATGATTAAAAGTGAAAATAATTATACTAAACGTGATAAATTACTTACAACAAAAAAGGATGAAGGATTCGACAGCATTTCGATACCAATGTTCTGAAATTGGTTATTGACAAGTCCGGGACTGACAGTTTATAGTGCGGTTCTCCTGTATTAATTTGTTGGTTTCGCGTTTAGCCTAATATATTTTTTGTTCTAATTTAAGGTGTCTGTAGCTCTGCCGTGAAAAATATGTATAGAAATAAGGAGGCCGTTCCATAACTGCCACCAGTACAGAACAAGGTCCCACGAAAAAAGAAAATAAACATCGATGACTTCGATTAAGGCACAAGATTCATGGATTTTAGGCTGTGCGGAAAGAAGTAGCGAGTCTTAAAACCTTGCTTTTTAAATTTTGATTCTCTAAAACCATGTTTTAATTTTCTACAAATATTAACGGGTAACCAGTACACGCTGTCCCCAATACGTATGACGTCGGCACATTATTGCCATATGAAAGCGGTTTGTAGCGACACTCTTTCAGGGTCAAATAAAATCTTGTCAGGCTTTACTAGTATTATTTTATGATAGAGTTGTTATGGTTGTTTCCAGCTTTTTAAGATTATATCTGAAAAATCTTCCCATCGCCGTGTTATCTTACTCTTATCAAAAATACAATTTGTCCATATTGCGCTTTGAATCTTCGAACTAATTTATATTGAAAGTCACTTATAACAACATTTCATATCGTCGTATTAATTAATTAATTAATCATCATCAGGCCAGACTGTTGTCATTTCTTGTCATCGCTTGTTAATTTACTAACACGTGTAGAACAGTCTAGCCAATCAGAATATTGATAATTATTTTAAACTCGTTTATGAGTGCTACTGCTTGATACCAGTCGGTCACAAATTTGACTATAATTTTGTTGTACTTTCAGTACTTTTATTATTCTAAATAAAAAAAAATGTTAGTTGACAAAGACAACGTAATAGACAAAGATTTCCAAATGATGCTAAAACCTTTGAATATTTTGGAATTAATCTACTTTCAACCAAAATTCCGTATTACAGAAACATTGATCAGTCCAAACAGTATGCGAGAGAATTCGATTTGGTCATTAGGTGTTTTTCTAATGATCTTTGCAAATGTGGGATATGTATTTATGAATAGTTTCGTCCCTGGCGATGGTCAAATAACTGATATTGTAAATATATTTTTCTTTGCCGATGCAGTGTTCTACACTGTCTATAGTCTATTGATGTTCGCCACTAATATAATATTTAAAGGCAAAAATGTGCAACTGATTATTAAAATGCAGAAAGCTTACAGAGTACTCGGTAATGAAAAAGGGTTGAAAATTTTTCAAATGAGTAACTTGATCTTTGTTGCTGGTGTTTTTATAGTATATTTCTCATACAATTTATGCTATACAATCTTGGACATATATCGAGTATCACATTTAATGTATGATATGGCTTTGTTATATTTCGACGTAAATGTTATTGTCGCTATACGGGTTGTAAAATTTTTGGAATATGAGTTACTACTTTGGAAAAAAAAATTGAATGATTTTCTGAAAACTTGTTCTACGACAAATCACAAACAGCTTGTTAAATACTTAAAGGATGTCAGTTATGAAGAAAAACAACTTTTGAACGCTTATTCAAATATCATTGGAGCTTTTAAACTGTGCCACAATGTTTTTGGAATGTCTGTAAGTAACTAGTGCATACTTTTACACATAAGTGTTACCTATTAGTGGAAACTTGATTGGCTTATGATCCACCTAAATGTACGATTTACATATGTATTATATAATGCTGTTTGTTTTCCTTAATAAAGAAAATAAAATAAAAAATAAAACTAGGTTATAAGTTACAAAGTTTTATGTTGTAGTTGTTATGAACATTCAAAGAGTTCTTTTAAATTACTCCTTCATCCAAATTTCTAAAAAAAAAACCTAAAATAAGCATTTCGAACTCATTGTTACTTTGGTCATTCAAATTCATTATATCAAATGTCCGATGTGGCTGCTATTGTCTGGCGAATGGGACGGCCGCATATGCAACCTGCGTGGATACCTTGGCGCCGTCCCATTTGGCCTCTACTTCTTTAAGGCCGGGCGGGGCAGCGGCAACGGCTGAAGTACTGAAGCACCGCAAATATGCTGGTCTTTTGAGTAGCCACGTATAATTGCGGCGTTTGCAGTGGAGACCTAAGGGCCTTGGTGTCAGGATGCGCGAACTTTGTTCAAGGATTTGAAGAAAAGGCTCGACACCACCAGGGATCCTAGGGCTGGTTCATTCCTGGGGCAGAGGATTGGCATTGCCATCCAGCGGGGAAATGTGGCCAGCATTATGGGTACTCTTCCGCAGGGATCAGATTTGGGAGATTTTATTTGATAGTTTAGTTTGTAAGGGAAATTTTAGATGTTAAGGCTGATATATGTATGTGTGTTTATGTTTAATTTAATGTTTAATTTTTGTGTAAATTTAATGACAATACAACAAAATGTTTATGACAATAAAATAATGTCCGATTAAAATTGTATAAGTTTAAGAAAATATCTCTAAAAAGTAAATCCGTATTCTCACATTTCCGAATGGTTGTTGTGGAAATACATAATAATATTTTTACTTCCAGATATTGCTGCTAATGGTGGAAGGATTTGGACATCCTCTAATATATATCCAACTTATTATAGATGTCGCCAAAAGTTCCACAGAAAACGCAGAAGTATAAATTATAAAAAAAATGTTTTTGGCTGGTTTTAGTATAAGCTTTTATCACTGTAATTTTGTTTCCACAGGTAAAGAATACTTTGAATGACCGGGATGATGATATTGACCGGGATAAAAACCGTGATTACCTTTTTGATTTTTGTCGAGCTCCCGATATTTCGACGATCATGATGATGGTTTTCCGTGATCATGATATTCATGATGCATGCAACTGCGTTCAAATATCGGGAGATCGACAAAAATCAAAAAGGTAGTTACGGTCTATATCCAGTCAATATAAGTTTAATAAAGAATACTTATCAAGAAAATGATGAAACTTCGATAAGACTGTGTTTTTTTGCTTTAATTTAGCTTTCAAATTCTAAGTCATACAAAAATAACAGCTTGTATATACTTAAAAAAAAATTTGTGTACGAATTTGCGATCGACTCTAGCCTTAGAATTTTAAAACTATTTTTGTGTATTCGAACCTAATCAATGTAGTATCTAAGATATATGCTTAAACTTAAGGTTTACTTTTTTACACAACAAGCCCATTGTCCAGAAAATATTGTCGGCTATAATTATCACACCTTGTATGCTTACCTGTTATTTTTTTAGCTTTTATCCAGTTTTATACTACATATTATCTAGTTAGTTAGTTGTGTAATTATTTTTGTTTATTGTGCATTGTAAACTGTGAGGTGTGAAATAAAAGTATATTGTGCAACAAGGGAGGCAAGGGGGATTTTGTCGACGAGTGTTTTAACTCGCGACAGCCGCAGGCTGGAGAGAGTTATAGACACGAGTTTACAAAATCCTTACCTCCTGAGTTACACAC
Source organism: Leguminivora glycinivorella (assembly GCF_023078275.1). Taxonomy (NCBI): domain Eukaryota; kingdom Metazoa; phylum Arthropoda; class Insecta; order Lepidoptera; family Tortricidae; genus Leguminivora; species Leguminivora glycinivorella. The sequence goes on from NW_025952831.1 coordinate 655,692, forward strand.
AATATTTTTCATCACATTTGAGAGGAAAACACAGAGAAAAAAAAATCATAAGGCAAAATCTTCAATGAATGGCGGTGTTGTAGGTACTGCTCGTTGCTATGGCAACGTGGTCAAGCGCAATCGAGATGGCCGTCACAATTTCCTGCCAGATTGCAAATTATTTATAACGATTTATCTACGTGAAATTTACAAAATAAATGTAAAACACACTGAAATAATAGTAAAACATAAATAAAATGCATTTTTCATACCGTATAATATTTTTTTATAGCTTAATAGTCAAATTTCAGTTGTGCAAAAAAATCCTTGGCTGATTGAAACATCCTTTGCCTGAAGTATTGTACGGATTGTATTAATTTTTAAAAGTAAATCCATTATTCCCTTGGGAATAAAATAGTACATTACTCTTCTGTACCTACACGTAGACGCAATGAGACCTTTAAACAGCAAATGCGATGAAAAGAGTATTGTATTGTTGTGTTGTGTAGTGTAATGTAGTGTAGTGTAGTGTAGTGTATTGCATTGTATTGTATCTATTGCGTTTCAGGCCACCTCTATAACCAGCCTCTTGGTAACCTTCATATGGATATTGAAGTCGGTAACCCTGATCAGTCTCTTATGCGTGGCCTGTCAAAATTTCTATTTGACCGTGGCTGATGTGGAAACTGCCTGCTCGGTCGTACGGTGTGATGAGGGATGCCTTGGTAAGTCTGATGATGGCGTTATGCACAAAAGGGGTCAATGGGTCATATCAAAGAGTCAAAGAGCTCGCACAGGATAAGCTACTACTTCGACAAGAGGTTAACTCTTAAGTATAATAAGGGACGCTTATAATTCCATGGGGTGGCCATTCGGGGCCCATTCCTTAGCCCGAAAAGCGGCAAACTATGCTTCTTTATTCATAGGTCGGCGGGGGTGAGCAATTTTTATACGAATATACATACATACATACAATCACGCCTGTATCCCGTAAAGGGGTAGGCAGAACACATGAAACTACTAAAGCTTCAGTGCCACTCTTGGCAAATAAGGGGTTGAAAGAAAACGAAACTGTGACATTGCATTGCAGTGACGAATATGACGTCAGACATGTCAAGTTATGTCAAACTAGAAGGAAAATAGCTCACCTCGCCGACCTCTTCATTAACCACTCTCTACATCAGGCAGGCAAGCATGGTCGCACGGCACGATAAATGATAAAACATCTGGCCGTCCCTATCGCACTTACTCACTCATCACTCGCTCGTTCGTTCGCTCGATCGTTTTATCACTCGAAGGAAACCCTTTTCGTACTACATCTCTACAAAATACTAAGCGGGACGCCATGATTGACGAAATTTTCGCCTGGCCCGCGGTATTTATAGCTAAACTACATAGTAAGTACATGAATTTTGCCTTTTCAGTATCAGCCCACCGTCTCTCCAAGAACGTGCAACGTTTCGGCGCATGCGTGGGAGCGAGACGGATGATGCGCCCTTTCAACCTGGTGTCAGTCAGCGCGGCGACACCGCTTCACATGCTGACCGTGCTCGTTACATATACTGTCGTGCTACTCCAGTTCGCATTTCTGTAGTGTTAATAAATTATTGCGACTGTGTCGTTACTCTAAGAATCATAGACATGGAATAAAGTAGGCGGAAGGTATAAAGCAAAATCAAATTAACCTTTTGTGTCAGCCTGTACATACTCTAGTATTCCATAAATAGCAACTGTTTCTATCCAACGTTATGATAATTAATATGAATTTTTAGTGACCAAGCAGTCACTTGGTCAGTCATACATCTACCGATTTTCGTAATATAAAATGGGGAAATAATGACGTCACATACCCGTCATAAAGAGATTGAAGAGTTTTTACAACTTATGACTGCATTGTTTCACTAGTATCTTATCTGACTATACTTCTTTTACAAATGAGTAGGTTTTAAATATGTATGAATAGTGTCTAAGAGCAAAATTATCAACGTAAGTTTTTAAATGCTACTATATTACATCATACTACATACTATATTATGCATTTTATGCTACTATATTACATCTTCTGTATGAATATTGAGTATCAGGCATCGTTTCTCCAAGAACGCGCAACGTTTCGGCGCATGCGTGGGAGCGAGACGGATGATGCGCCCTTTCAACCTGGTGTCCGTCGGCGCGGCGACACCGCTTCACATGCTGACCGTACTCGTTACATATACGAGGGTCATGCCAAAAGAAATTAGATACTCAAAATTTACATACTTTATTCTGTATTACAGCTATCTATTTTTTCGAAGTATTCACCGTGAACACGTATACACGTTTTCATCCGTCTAAACCACTTAGAAAATACCGATGACCACTCTTCTTTAGACACCTCAGAAATTTCGTAATTATACGCAGCCAACGCATCTTCTTTGTTCTCAAATCGCCTTCCTTTTAATTTTTCTTTAATTTTAGGAAAAAGATAAAAATCACAGGGGGCTAGGTCAGGGGAATATGGGGGGTGGGGTAGTCACGTTTTTTGAGCTGAAATAGTTAAGTGTTCTAGCGGAAGTGTGCGGGGCAGCGTTGTCGTGGTGCCAGAGCAGGTGCCGGGTTCCTGACTTCAGCCGCTTGTCACACCAAGCTGACAGTACTCTTGGGGCACAAACTGTCACATACCATTCTGAATTAACTGTCTTTTGATCTTCTAGCACTATTGTAGCAATATGTCCCGTCTTGCAGAAAATTGTCCATTTGTTTTTGTGTGCTTCGGGTTCGGCGACATTTTGTTGGCGTCGGCTCATCTTCAAAACACCATACTGTGGACTGTCGCTTTGTTTCGGGATCGTAGTTATATAGCCATGTTTCGTCACCTGTAAGTATATCATATACGTTTTTGTTCTCGCCTGCGTCGAATTTATCTATCATAAATTTGCACCAATCCACGCGACGGTCTTTCTGTAAATCGGTGAGCTTGTGCGGCACCCATCTTGAACAACGCTTATGAAGAGACAGTTTACTATGAATTATAGTTTGCAATGCTGCTGATCCAATGCCCAGTTCACGCTCGAGCTCTACATATGTAATTCGTCGGTTCGCACGAATATTTTTTTCCACAGTCTTTACATTTTCTTCAGTGACTGCGGTTGGCGGCCGTCCGGTCTTCGCCTCATCTTCAAAGCTCTCCCGTCCTCTTTTAAATTCAGCAAACCAATTGAAAACAGTTGCACGTGAACACGCAGACTCTCCAAAAGTCGAGACTAAAAGTTCAAAACACTCTTGAGGTGTTAAACCTTTTTTAAAGTCATAATATATCATAACACGAAAATCACGTCGAGTAAGCTCCATTGTTGTGGAAAATTCCCGCCAAAATTATTTAGAAAAAAAATAATTAAAAAAGGAATCCTAAGAATTTCCAAGTGTTCCATTTTTAACACGCTTTTATTAGGTCGTCGTCGTCGTCGTCTATGTATGTAATGGAATCTAAGGAAGCTAATTTAACCATCTTCCAGGAGTCGTAGCGTAATGAAAATTGGCAGCTATATGTAGTTCCGATGACAATACAATAATATGGTACTGTTGAGCTGATCTGATGATGGAGTCGGAAGATATGAACTGGAACTACATGATGGAATATCGTATCATAGCCGTTTTTGGGTTTCTTAGAAAAGTCTTGTAATGAACTTTGACTACAATTAGGTTTCAAGGTCTGATGATGAAGCCGAAAGATATGAACTGGAACTACATGATGGAACATCGTATCAAAGCTGTTTTTGGGTTTCTTAGAAAAGTCTTGTAATGAACTTTGACTACGATTAGGTTTCAAGGTCTGATGATGGAGCCGGAAGATATGAACTGGAACTACATGATGGAACATCGTATCAATGCTGTTTCTGGGCTTCTTAGGAAAGTCTTGTAATGAACTTTGACTACAATTAGGTTTCAAGGTCTGATGATGGAGCCGGAAGATATGATGAGCTGGAACTACATGATGGAACATCGTATCATAGCTGTTTTTGGGCTTCTTAGAAAAGTCTTGTAATGAACTTTGACTACGATTAGGTTTCAAGGTCTGATGATGGAGCCGGAAGATATGAACTGGAACTACATGATGGAACATCGTATCATAGCTGTTTTTGGGCTTCTTAGAAAAGTCTTGTAATGAACTTTGACTACGATTAGGTTTCAAGGTCTGATGATGGAGCCGGAAGATATGAACTGGAACTACATGATGGATCATCGTATCATAGCTGTTTTTGGGCTTCTTAGAAAAGTCTTGTAATGAACTATGACTACGATTAGGTTTCAATGCCTGATGATGGTGCCGGAAGATAAGAACAGAAAAAAAGGGGGGGGCTCGAGGGGGGAAGCATGAAAGAAAGATCAACGTAGTAATTAAAATAAGTTGGGTTAGCGTTTTCTTGTGACCTTTCAGAGCAAACAAAGGGGGCTCGGGGCGAAGCCCCCGCATAAAAGAAAGATCAACGTTGTATTTAAAATAAGTTGGGTTAAGGTTTTCTTGTGATCCTTAAGAGTAAAGAAAAGGGGCTCGGGGGCGAAGCCCCACGCATAAAAGAAAGATCAACGTAGTATTTAGAATAAGTTGGGTTAGCGTTTTCTTGTGACCTTTAAGAGCAAACAAAGGGGGCTCGGGGGCGAAGCCCCCGCATGAAAGAAAGATCAACGTAGTATTTAAGATAAGTTGGGTTAGCGTTTTCTTGTGACCTTTAAGAGCAAACAAAGGGGGGCTCGGGGGGCCAAGCCCCCGCATAAAAGAAAGATTAACGTAGTATTTAAAATAAGTTGGGTTAGCGTTTTCTTGTGACCTTTCAGAGCAAAGGGGGGCTCGGGGGGCGAAGCCCCCGCATAAACAAAAAGATCAACGTTGTATTTAAAATAAGTTGGGTTAAGGTTTTCTTAAGATCCTTAAGAGTAAATAAAAGGGGGCTCGGGGGCGAAGCCCCCCGCATAAAAAAAAGATCAACGTAGTATTAAGAATAAGTTGGGTTAGCGTTTTCTTGTGACCTTTAAGAGCAAACAAAGGGGGGCTCGGGGGGCGAAGCCCCCGCATGAAAGAAAGATCAACGTAGTATTTAAGATAAGTTGGGTTAGCGTTTTCTAGTGACCTTTAACAGCAAACAAAGGGGGGCTCGGGGGGCGAAGCCCCCTGCATAAGAGAAAGATAAACGTTGTATTTAAAATAAGTTGGGTTAAGGTTTTCTTGTGATCCTTAAGAGTAAAGAAAAGGGGGCTCGGGGGCGAAGCCCCCGCATGAAAGAAAGAGCAACGTAGTATTTAGAATAAGTTGGGTTAGCGTTTTCTTGTGACCTTTAAGAGCAAACAAAGGGGGCTCGGGGGCGAAGCCCCGCATAAAACAAAGATCAACGTTGTATTTAAAATAAGTTGGGTTAAGGTTTTCTTGTGATCCTTAAGAGTAAAGAAAAGGGGGCTCGGGGGCAAAGCCCCCGCATGAAAGAAAGATCAACGTAGTATTTAGAATAAGTTGGGTTAGCGTTTTCTTGTGACCTTTAAGAGCAAACAAAGGGGGGCTCGGGGGGCGAAGCCCCCCGCATGATAGAAAGAACAACGTAGTATTTAAGATAAGTTGGGTTAGCGTTTTCTTGTGACCTTTAAGAGCAAACAAAGGGGGGCTCGGGGGGCGAAGCCCCCCGCATAAAAGAAAGATTAACGTAGTATTTAAAATAAGTTGGGTTAGCGTTTTCTTGTGACCTTTCAGAGCAAAGGGGGGCTCGGGGGGCAAAGCCCCCGCATAAAAGAAAAATCAACGTTGTATTTAAAATAAGTTCGGTTAAGGTTTTCTTGTGATCCTTAAGAGTAAAGAAAAGGGGGGCTCGTGGGGCGAAGCCCCCCGCATGAAAGAAAGATCAAAGTAGTATTTAGAATAAGTTGGGTTAGCGTTTTCTTGTGACCTTTAAGAGCAAACAAAGGGGGCTCGGGGGCGAAGCCCCCGCATGAAAGAAAGATCAACGTAGTATTGAAGATAAGTTGGGTTAGCATTTTCTTGTGACCTTTAAGAGCAAACAAAGGGGGGCTCGGGGGGCCAAGCCCCCCGCATAAAAGAAAGATTAACGTAGTATTTAAAATAAGTTGGGTAAGCGTTTTCTTGTGACCTTTCAGAGCAAACAAAGGGGGCTCGGGGGCGAAGCCCCGCATAAAAGAAAGATCAACGTTGTATTTGAAATAAGTTGGGTTAAGGTTTTCTTGTGATCCTTAAGAGTAAAGAAAAGGGGGCTCGGGGGCGAAGCCCCCGCATGAAAGAAAGATCAACGTAGTATTTAGAATAAGTTGGGTTAGCGTTTTCTTGTGACCTTTAAGAGCAAACAAAGGGGGGCTCGGGGGGCGAAGCCCCCCGCATAAAAGAAAGATTAACGTATTATTTAAAATAAGTCGGGTTAGCGTTTTTTTGTGACCTTTCAGAGCAAAGGGGGGCTCCCCGCATAAAAGAAAGATCAACGTTGTATTTAAAATAAGTTGGGTTAAGGTTTTCTTGTGATCCTTAAGAGTAAAGAAAAGGGGGGCTCGTGGGGCGAAGCCCCCCGCATAAAAGAAAGATCAACGTTGTATTTAAAATAAGTTGGTTTAGGGTTTTCTTGTGACCCTTAAGAGTAACGAAAAGGGGGCTCGGGGGCGAAGCCCCCCATAAAAGAAAAATCAACGTTGTATTTAAAATAAGTTGGTTTAGGGTTTTCTTGTGACCCTTAAGAGTAACGAAAAGGGGGGCTCGGGGGGCGAAGCCCCCGCATAAAAGAAAGATCAACGTAGTATTTAAAATAAGTTGGGTTAGCGTTTTCTTGTGACCTTTAAGAGCAAACAAAGGGGGGCTCGGGGGGCGAAGCCCCCGCATGAAAGAAAGATCAACGTAGTATTTAAGATAAGTTGGGTTAGCGTTTTCTAGTGACCTTTAACAGCAAACAAAGGGGGCTCGGGGGCGAAGCCCCCGCATAAAAGAAAGATCAACGTTGTATTTAAAATAAGTTGGTTTAGGGTTTTCTTGTGACCCTTAAGAGTAACGAAAAGGGGGGCTCGGGGGGCGAAGCCCCCCGCATTAAAGAAAGATCAACGTAGTATTTAAAATAAATTGGGTTAGGGTTTTCTTGTGACCCTTAAGAGTAACGAAAAGGGGGGCTCGGGGGGCGAAGCCCCCCCCCCGCATAAAAGAAAGATCAACGTAGTATTTAAAATAAGTTGGGTTAGCGTTTTCTTGTGACCTTTAAGAGCAAACAAAGGGGGGCTGCATGAAAGAAAGATAAACGTTGTATTTAAAATAAGTTGGGTTAGGGTTTTCTTGTTACCCCCCCTAGGGTGCCCACCTTGCCGTGGTGGGGGGGCTTAGTAACCGTGGACTGGTCACCCACGGTGAAGCTAAGAGGTACCCAGGGCCGGCCGGTTTGGGGAGCTGGGTGGCCCGAGGTGGTCGCTCTAAGTGGGCTTGTAAAGCCCACTTAAGACGCGTCTGGGAGGACTGCGGTGGGAGGGAAGATCCGGCAGTATGGGATGCCGTTCTGTGCCCTCCCACGGTAGCCGAGGTGGGATCCCAGGGGGAGAGGCGTGATGGTATAACGGTGCGCCACTCTCCCTACCCCCTGCGACCTTGGCGGGGCCGCTCCACTGCAGCGGCATTGGTGGGGCCGCAAGGGACGAGGAGTGCCGGTATTACGGTGCGCCGTTCTCCCTATCCTTTGCGGCCGACTTGGTTAGCGGTGGAACCAAAGACCATTCCCACCGCTGGGCGCCGGAACATTCTGGCGCCCATGGCCTCTTTGTGGCGGACTCGAGGGGGTCCGTCACTGTACCTATAAGCGGCCGAAGAGGAATGTGCGCCCTGTCATCCGGCGCACTCACTGTGGAGGGCCTTTGGGCATCCGCGGAGAAGCTGCACGTGGGCGGCTGCCGCCGGCGGGGTCGCCGTTGTGAGCGCAAGTGTTCCGGTAACCCCGCCAACAAAGCGGCGAGGTGGCATGTGGGGGGGTTTTTAGTGGGTATACCGTGGCCTCATTAGCCAATACGGGAGTCCCACATAACCGCTCGGGTCCCCCCTCGCACCCGAGTGGTATGCGAAACGCATTTCCCCCCCCTAAACAAAAAAAAAAAAGGGTTTTCTTGTTACCCTTAAGAGTAACGAAAAGGGGGGCTCGGGGGGCGAAGCCCCCCGCATAAAAGAAAGATTAACGTAGCATTTAAAATAAGTTGGGTTACGCCGTGTCTTGCGTGGGCGACGGTCGCGCGACCGTCGCGCGATCGTCGCCGTCGCGTCTCATACTTCCATATCGATAAGGTTTGATTTCGTATGCGTCGCATCGCCGTCGCGCGACCATCGCGCGACCGTCGCCCACGCAAGCCACGGCGTTAGCGTTTTCTTGTGACCTTTAAGAGCAAACAAAGGGGGGCTCGGGGGGCGAAGCCCCACGCATAAAAGAAAGATCAACGTTGTATTTAAAATAAGTTGGGTAATGGTTTTTCTGTGACCCTTAAGAGCAAATAAAGGGGGCTCGGCAAAAAAGAAATACTTAAATTTTGTTTGAATTAGTTGAAATGTGACAATATTTTCTAATCGAGTCAAACAAAATCCCACTAGCTGAGAGCTTCAAAACAATGTATGGCGAAAGTATGTCTCTCTAATGTCTTCAAAAAGTCCGCGATGGCACATGTCTATATTGTCTATCTTTTACGGATAACTTACTAGGTATAAACATTTTTATGATAATACCGTAATAAGAAGGTAGCCGCTAGTTATTATTAAGTAGCAATTAGCAATAAGTACACGTTAAGCCACAAATGGCATGTAAAATCCGCCTACTTGAAATAAATTTATGTATAAATGTTAAAAGTATTTCAATATTAATGACTAAAAAGTATAAAATAAATTAATAGTTTAAAAAACACTTTATAACACGCTTTTATAAATGCACGTAAAAGCCAAAAATAAATTATGGATCGTTCAAGTTGTCTCTATTTGTGAGCTGAAGTTTAAAAACTATGTGCTTTTAATTATAATATTTGATTGTAAAAGCGTGGGGCGCTGGAACAGGAAAGACTTTCTTGTAAACAAATACTAATCCGAACTTCCTGGCGAATGAAGTTGCATAAAAACATAACGTTTACATATGCCGCCTAAGGGTTACCAAAGAGAACCAAAGATATCTCGTCCACGAACAAGAACTCTGCATCCTGTCACTGTAGACACTTTCCCCTTTTGTACTTTGATTACCGGAAAAAGCGGCGTTCTAAGTGTCGGTGACTGTCGACTCTCCTCGCTACTAGCGCATATTTTGTCTGAGTTCGACAAACTGGTACCTACTTTGAACACTGACTTTTAATTGATTTGACTGTTTAATGTAGAACCTACTAGTCATGCTGCAACTCCAGTTAGCGCGTCAATCTGTGTAACCTCCTTCCCGTAACATAGCATAATTTGATTTATCAGCAAGTTATACAAAAAGTCTTTCCTGTTCCAGCGCCCCACGCTTTTACAATCAAATATTATAATTAAAAGCACATAGTTTTTAAACTTCAGCTCACAAATAGAGACAACTTGAACGATCCATAATTTATTTTTGGCTTTTACGTGCATTTATAAAAGCGTGTTATATAGTGTTTTTTAAACTATTAATTTATTAAATTTATAAGTAGATAACCTACCTTTACATTGGTGTATAACTGGCCAGTATCAATCAAATGACCATGGAGTATCTAACTTCTTTTGGCATGACCCTCGTACTGTCGTGCTACTGCAGTTCGCATTTCTGTAGTGTAATAAATGTTTCTACTCCTGAACTGTTATTCGTCATTTACAGGGTCGTGCATAGATCTTTAAAACCCTACATAAAAGCCGCCGGGAATAGAATAAAAGTCTATTCCCCAAAGCCAGCGTCCGTCCACCGGCTTTCCGCGCATGCACGCATAGTCGCATATCGAAAAAACTGAAAAAGTGAAAACGCATTGTTTGGCTCTGTAACCATGGCAACGCATTGTCATAACGATGCTGCGCGCGTGCGCGGGAAGGCTTTGGGCAGCTGAGCTGACAGTGCAAACCTTTGCGTCAAAATATGGGAAACAGTGTGAATTTCACGAAAGTTATTCAAGAAAACTATTAAAAACTAAGAGCATGGTCGTAGAAAAAGTATTGTATGCATCGGCGTTTAACTGTGTCAAAAAATAATCGAGGCGTCTCAATAACAATTTTCGGCTTCGCCTGAAATTGTTACCCACGCCACTCGTCTTTTTTGACCTCCTTTAAACGCCTGTTGCATAAAATACTATATCGCGACTGTGTCTTTACTCTCTAAACAATAGACATGGAATATGGAATACAATATCGCGATCGTCGGAAGCAAGATCTAATTACCTAACCCTGTGTGATTCCCTATAGGTACATTTTCATAAAGCATAATTTACATACTGAAAGAGACAGCTACTCTACTCGATTTTCAATCAGTACCGTGTAACGCTTTCTCTCTCCAACTTTATGAAAATTATATGTGAGTGTTTTTAGTAAAACGTCCCACTTTGTCCGGTTACCATTAAGGCGAGATTCATTTGTATATTTATATAAATAAACTGACCTAGCGGCTTTCTAGCAATCGACACAAACAATGGGACGTTTTTCCTTGCACACCCACATATGAATTTTTAGTGACCAACTGGCTATAGGTAAGTTATAATATTGATGTAATGGAAAAAGTTGTGCCATGTTGAATTCATTTAGCAGAAAGTGGAAAAAAACAAACTACAACCAGGGGCGGCTCACTCCGCGATTCTATCGCCGCGCTACAAGTAAATGTCGGCTGCTCGCGTGCGGTCCGTTTGTTAGTAATAGCACAGTATAATAAAGAGTACTATCGTACAGTATGGCCACTCCCGCTCCCCGCTGAAAGTGCCGCCCACCCCCTCTCAGTTACCTCACAGTTACCGCCTGTCAAAAACGCGAACAGTCAACCTGTCATATGTCACTCATACAAGTATAGTACGCGCCTCTTTCATATATTTGACCGCCAGTGTCCGAGGTGTGGTAATAGTAGACCGTAAGAATTTAAAATGGCGGCATAATCTGTGCTACAAGAAAGATTGGCATTTTACGTAAGCCTTCTGTATTTGTTCTATTATAATTATATTCTGTGTTACAAGAAAGATTGGCATCTTACTTACGACATAAGTTCCTATATCTCAATCACACAATTCACACATGTCTACGACCAGATAGTTGCTATTCGAATCCGGCAGGCGTTAAAGTAAAAATTCTCTGTTCAATTTCAAGTCCCTGTCAGCTAAGCCGATGGTACTGGTAAAAATGTGACACATATTTTGAGTCAGAAAAGAATAATTATGTTAATATTGTAATAAATACCTTATGTACCTAATCATTAGGAGACGTTTCCTCATGTTACATCGTAAAAACCTGCTTAAAAGTTTTCTAAGGGTTGTCATTATGTATGAACTTCCGAACTACTGATGATGTGTCGACGGAAAGTTTCAAAAATTCTGAAATTTTCACATAGGAAAACTTCGGAAACTTTCCATACTTTGTATGGACAATTGTATGGATGGAAACTATCCATTTCATGAACTTAAATTCCCATTATTTTTCGTTAAAGTTTCGTGAATTTTTTATGAAATTTAAGATTTTTTTGGAAAGTTTCCGCAACTTGCACATCACTGCGAAAGTGTGAACACATGCTTTCAGCTTCGATGCGTAAGCGCCTTCATAGGTACTAATGAGCGATTTCTCATACATAAAATGCGGTTCCATGCTGATATTTAGATGTGACTTCACCCGAAAATAATTTTAAGGTCTTTAGTGTTTTTAACCCCCGACGCAAAAACGACCCCGTCGTTATAAGTTTGACGTGTCTGTCTGTGTGTGTGTGTCTGTCTGTCTGTCTGTCTATCTGTCTTTTTGTCTGTCTGTCTTTGTGTGTGTCTGTCTGTGGCATCGTAGCTCCCGAACGGATGAACCGATTTGGATTTCGTTTTTGTCTGAAAGCTGAGTAAGTCGGGAGTGTTCTTAGCCATGTTTTTTCAAAATTTTAATTTTGGGGTTAGGTTATCTGATATTTACCCTCAATGACCCTAGCCCTACGCATATGAGTATGCATATGCTAAAACCGGACTAAGTGCTGCGTCAGCAAGTTTAGGTCACCTAAAGGCTATTTCTGTCGCTGTTGTTCGGTTTATTTCAGGTGTTTACAAACGGATTAAAATGCGGCTTCGCTAAATATAGCACTTGCCTCAGCGAGCAGTTATGAAGGTGTGCTGTGCTACCAATGTATTGGTATTTTTATCGCCGCGAAATCGGATGCATATGAAGAACAATAAATATGAATTGTTTGTTCGAGAAAAAAATAAAATCTCGTAAAACCCCCGACTGCGACAAAGTAGACCGATTATCATAAAGCATGTCTAAGTACACTCCCGACTAACTCAGCTTTCAGACAAACAAAACTAAATCTAAATCGGTTCATCCGGAGCTACGATGCCACAGACAGACACACACACACATACAGACAGACAAACAGACAGACAGACCGACAGACAGACAGACAGACGTTTTTGCGTCGGGGCTTAAAAAAATTTATAGGTTTTTAGAGTGGAACTAAAACAGCCGGCATGCAACCAATGCAACCATTTGTTTATGAAAACTAGGGGGTTACCATACAAGAAGAAATACAGACGCGGAAATGGCATTGGATTGGACACATCCTCAGAAAACCTGATACCCACCTATCCAAAATGGCCCTCACCTGGAATGTACCCGGAAAGCGCAAACCATGCCGCCCTAAATCGACCTGCAGGCGTCGTTCGGTTCAGCAGGAGCTCAGGGTGCTAGACATGGGGTGGGAGGAGGTCACTCAAACTGCCCAAGACCGGAGTAAATGGAGAAATATGATTCGAGCCCTACACCCCAGCAAAAGGTAACAGGATGTAAAGAAGAAGAAGAAGAGGGGGTTACCATGACGTGCTAAAGCCGTTCAGTTTAGGTTGAGAGAGAGGGACGTAGCTATGTAAATAAAATTTTATTTCTGTTCAAAAAGTTTTGTCGACGAAAAATTATTATTAGATCTTCTGCACTGTGGGAAGCAAACGAATCAGTACAAATTTTATGACTTTGTTTAAGTAATAAAGTGCATACAATGTGACGCTAATACTTTCGACTAATATTTTTTACAAACCTTCCGAGATTAATAGCTTTATTAGTGAATTTACAAGTGTTTTTATTTATTTTTTTATTCATGAAACAAAAATCCAAAAAGATCTCATAATATTAGCTAATATTTATTAGCTAGTTACTAATAACTAATATTTTACTAGAGTAGCTTCGAGAAACGTACACTAGTAAACTTGTAAAGAATATTAGTTCATGGACTAATATTATTAGTCTAATAAGTTTCGAGAAAGGGCCCTGATGACTATAATACTTAGGTACTTATTGGTTTCGGTTGGAGAGATAGTCACTTTGAACACACATTACCAGTTGGGCCATTTTTTTTTCAAAGTTGTCCACCCCACTTTTTTTTGGATTTGGAAATTTTTATGTGGTTTCCACTCATCGCGAATCGCGAGCTCTTTCAATCCTACTTAATAGGAGAAAAAAAGTGTCCCAAGGTTTTCTTCCCATTCCGTTACCATTTTTTCATACATTTTGTATGGCGGTCACGGAATGGAAGGTTCGAAAAAACGTATGGAAATCTTGGGACATTTTTTTCTCCTATCAGGGTCGAAACGAAAGATCTGGCGATTCTGAGTATTAATCGCGTAATTAAAATTTTGAAAACAACCCCGACTGCGACGTAGTAGACCGATTTTCATGAAACATGGCTAAGACCACTCCCGACTAACTCAGCTTTCAGAAAAAAAAAAACTAAATCTAAATCGGTTATCCGTTCGGGAGCTACGATGCCACAGACAGACACACACACAGACAGCCAGACAAACAGACAGACAGACAGACAGACACGTCAAACTTATAACACCCCTTCGTTTTTGCGTCGGGGGTTAAAAAATACCCATGTTACAAAAAAAGTGCGGTGGACAACTTTGAAAAAAATGGCCCAGTTACTTAGCGGATTTTGCCATTGTGAATCTAGACTTGTTCATTGAAATGAAATGAAATATTTATTTTCCAACTAGGCATATAACAATGCGCATATGAACGTCAAATAAAGCTACGCCGGCTCTAACCCTACGCCTCAGCCTCGAGAAGATTTCGGTCCTCCATCAGTTGGAGGGGGGTATTCACTACCGGGACTGGGACCGGCAAGAAACTCGGCGGCGGGCCACTTCTTTTCAAAACATTACATCTTATAATTAACATGCATTAATTAACAAAAAATAAAACCGCCTTCAAAAATAAGCGCGTTACAAAACACGGAGAAACTAAAAAGCCAAAAATAATAAACCTTTCAATTCAGATTTCTTATCGTATTGCAATAAGCTAAACATCCAAATTATAAACAAATCAATTATTTTTGTAGTCGGTACCAGACCTGTTCGTCGCCTTGCTATTGCCTGTTTGCCCCACCCAACCATACACAGGCTGGTACCGACTCCAAAAATAATTGATTTGTTTATAATTTGGATGTTTAGCTTATTGCAATACGATAAGAAATCTGAATTGAAAGGTTTATTATTTTTGGCTTTTTAGTTTCTCCGTGTTTTGTAACGCGCTTATTTTTGAAGGCGGTTTTATTTTTTGTTAAAAAGTTTATTTATTTGTTGATTTTTAGTGGTTCCTAGTGATATTATATGTATCAGTCCGAATACATGTACAGTAGTGAAAGAATTATCCTTTAACTCCTAACCATTGAGGAGTTGACATTCCATCATCAGCTCAGCCACATAAAATTATTACCATCAGACGTAAATACTGGTGTACCTTTGAAAAATAGACTAAAAACATTACATGTGCCTATAACATTTGAAGAGTTCCCTCGATTTCTCCAGGATCCCATCACCAGACCCTGACTTGGTGCCAATGGGACCATCTCGGGGTTATACCGGTTCTATCAAAAAAAAAAAAAAACATTCAGTCGAATTGAGAACCTCCTCCTTTTTTGAAGTCGGTTAAAAAACAAGATACAGTTTAACATGCAAAAGTATTCATCAAAAAATATTAAGAGACTAGGTACTCTATGGAAATTAATTTCAATAAATTATACAAAAGTACAAAGCTACTAATGATTAATAAGAGATCTTAGAGATGTATAGTCCTAAGTGTCAAAGTACATCTAAAAAAAATTAAAATTATACATGATGAAGAAAAAAAAACTACGAACTGATGCAAATAAAAGATAACTAAAATAACTGTTGTAAAAGACATTGCCCTGTAAGCCTTTAACAAATAAATACTTATCAAGAAAATTTAAAAACAAACAATAGTAATAAAAGCTTCCCAACTGCGTACATTATAATTATAACCATTCAGAATTATTCCATCAACGACTATTGTTTATATTTCGAGAGCGTAAACAAAGTGCCGGGTATTTCTCGAGATCTCAATTAGTTTGTTTTGCATTCCGACGGGTTTTCTGACGAATATGAGTATTACGGATGTTTTCAAAGGGAAGCCAAATTCCTCATTAGCTAGCCATACACTTACGGATCTGCCCGGCAGATGTGCCCGGCGGGCACATCCGTCCGTGTGTGGCGAGAAATAGACACGGATCTGCCCGCCGGGTACCCGGACGGGTCTGCGGACGGGTATCTACCTGTCCGCTGCCCGTGCTCAAAACCAACGGATCAGGCACGGGCCAAACTCATCCGCCGGCTACCCGCGCGTGTGACGTGTGTAGTATCGGATGTGCCCACTGGATCACACCTCAGTTGCGCTCGTTAACTGATGCCCGTCGCCGAAGTCGCAGATCAAATCCAAGGCTTGCCCGGCGGGCAAATCCGTACGTGTATGGCTAATCACGGATCAGATCCGAAGCTTGACCGGCGGACAAATCTTTGCGTGTATGGTTAGCTAATTCCCATCACGGAAACTTGGGCATTCCGGACCTTTTGGAAACATGCGCGGATGGAGCCGAAGGTTCTTTGATATTTTAATGGAATATATCCGAAAGGATGGAAGCTGAAGTCCTTAGGAATAGTGAAATTGAAGACCTAGTGGCTGAACCCAACATCATGGGGGAGGCTAAAGATCACAGACTCATATTTAGTAATTACGGATGAATGAATTTTGAATGATTGAATGGTTATTTTCATTAGACTTATATTGACCGGGATATAGACCGTGATTACCTTTTTGATTTTTGTCGAGCTCCCAATATTTACTACACAACTTTGACATCCACACGCCTTCTTCAGTTTTCCGTGATCATGATGCATGCAATTGCGTCGAAATATCGGGAGCTTGACAAAAATCAAAAAGGTAATCACGGTCTTTATCCCGGTCAATGTAAGTCTAGTGACATGGAAGACCTAATTAGTAGCTAAGAAACTTTATCATGGGGCAGACAAAAGCTTACAGACTCCGTTGGTTAGGTCATCTCGAAAGGATGGATGAGGATCGCAATGTGAAAAGTCCATGTCCAGTCTGTGTTCCTAGACAACGTCACTTACGCTTCGTAAACGTTTCGTATAGCTAGCCCTCCCTACCGCTCTTCTGTAGTGGCGCGACAAAGCCTGCGTTTTGATCGCCACGTAGCGTCAGCGGCTGTCACTTCGGCTAGGCCTCCAAGCAGGAAAATGACCTGCCAAATGCTGTAGTATCGCTGGAGCGGCATGGTGGATGCGGATCTGTGCCGTTATTTGGGATGTCACTTTTTGTTGTCTACTGACATGTCGATATCGCCCGGCGAACTGATAGCCAGTGGCCTCCTTAAGATCTATCTATGAAACTACCTTATTAGGGTTCCGCAGTCAACTAGGAACCCTTATAGTTTCGCCATGTCTGTCTGTCCGTCCGTCCGTCCGCGGATAATCTCAGTGACTGTTAAGAATTTCACCACCCCCTTTCTTCCCGTCCCGTGGGTGTCGTAGAAGTCGACTGTGGGAATGGGTTAAATTGTGACGTAGGCGAGAGACTGGCAACACGCTCCGGTTTGTTTAATATTTTAAAGCTAAGTTCTAGTCCACTCCATTCCAAATCCGCTAGAATAATAATTGAACGAGCGAAGCAGTTCTTACATTCAACTTGACCCTGCTTGCTAAGGGCACCTCCCTGCATTTTAGATAAATTATATGCAAACATAATAACCCGCAGTATCCAATGAGGATTACCTCCACCACTGAAAAAAAAAAATCTTAACTTTAGATAGCCATCTACCGTTACCATTGCAATTTGAATAAGTTTTGCTCGTTACGTTCTACAAAGTGAACTTATTTAGCTTCCAGAATAAGTATTAATAAATTTTCCTTTAAGACTAAACTGAATCAGTACAATTGAGTTCGCGAAACCAATAAGTGTTGTTTTTGTGACCTTATTCTGAAGTGGGTATTTTTGAAGGACCTCGCTCCCAAACAGGAATGTGGGACAAACGACTCATCGAGACCTTGATTTAACATTTGACGGCCTATTAAACTTTATGGCTATTAAAATTATTTACGTGGCTAAGTCGAAGTATAAACAAGACAATTGTGACGTTTTTAATCGAAACGGTTATTGTCGGTTATCAATAATAGTATTTTATACAATCGTGATATAATACAAAGCTTTTCAGTCGAGTACCATGTTTAGGCCACGAAGCTTGCTGAGTGGCCTAATAGTACGGTACGAGAGTGAAAAGCTTAATTACATCACTATTGTATACAATACTTTTTCTACGAGTCATCATCTTCATCATCAATGGACGGAAATATCATCATTCATGCAAGTTAAAATTAGTGTTGATAGAGTCGTTCACCGTTGTATCAACATCGAATTACCTAGCAACCAATTGTTTGTAATAACCGGCTCTGATTGGCCGATAACGCGACAGATAAAAAATGTGTTTCAGGTGCAGGAAAATTTGCCAGGTATCTCAAATCAGTATAGAAATTGTATGAAGTTCTATTTTTGAAATTATTACAGTTAACTAAAGTCAACTATAATGAGCTTATTATAATTGAGTCGGAACTGCCATAGAGTATCCAACACTGAAAAGTTAGCACTTATAGTTTAGTCTGTGGTGTCCTAATTGACAGCTTACAGTCGACAAGTAGAAAAAGCGATATTTCCACATATTTCTAAGGCGACATTTACACAAAATTTTTGCACACATTTTAAATCAACCTAATCGACAACTGACAATATGGTATCTTTTCGTCTCGTGTCTCCTAATGGACACACAATTTTTTTTAGATTTTTGAGATTCTGGCATGTTCGGGTTCAGATTCATTCAAATAACGACAAGAAGGAGTCTCCTTAAAAGTTCTTTTGGACACATCTTTACAAAAATAGTCAACTTCTGTCCTTTTTTTTTTTTTTGACGAAGTAGGAATGCTGTTACGCACGATGTGTGGGACTCGCCGTTTCTTTCCCCTCCCCTGTCGAGAGGGGGGAAACTTGGCCCTACCCACTAAACCCACTCCGGCGTTCCATCCTCTTTGCCGTTCGTGAGGGCGCGCTGGGATCGATGTGTCAACTTCTGTCCTGCAATACGGCAACAAATCCAAATATCCCGTTATAATAATTATTATAATTATTTTCGAATTTTGGCTGTCATGCACAAATTTTGAAAAACTTTTTGAGTTTAATTAGAGCTATTTAATTGTTGCACAAACATTTGTGTCAAAACTTTGACATGCGATTTCTCAAAGAAATGTTTTTTTTTTTTTGTTGTGGCCGTTTTACCCGGCACGGGGTGTTTTAGGTTTTAGTCAAAAAGCAACATTGACTGATTTACACTGCCTGTAGCCATCTTAATGTCTGGTCAAGTGAGAGTCGGACTGTCCACGCTATTGTTTCAATATGTTTTTCTGTAATTACCTACATAGATTTTGCGCGATGTCTCTATCGAGAAACGTACCTATGCTAAAAGATCACATGCGCGGATCGAGGGGGGGTCATGGGGGTCATGACCCCCCCTGGAGACTAAGTTGGCCATACAAATAGACCACGTGACCCCCCCCCTGGTGCCCCGGGCCTTTACCACGTGACCCCCCCCCCCCCCTGGGCATAAAGCTAGATCCGCGCTTGAAAGATCAGAAACTCATTGTAATAAAAGACTCTGGCTGGTAATTTAAAATGCCCTGAAATGAATCGATGTACGCCCTTCGAAAAGAGATGAGTATTACCTGATTGACTGAATGACCCTTAAAATTTTATGTCCCACTAAAAATGTTGTTTCAGCAGATATTTATACTTAATTTTTTTTTTATTATTATAAATGGGCTTACTCTTGACCACAGACTAGCCAAAGGCAAAGACGTGGCCTACGATGGAGTGAGCTCGCCCAGAAGATGCCTGTTCACTCTTGATTTGAAGGTTGCCGGGTTATAATGAGCTCGGAAATATAGCCGCCGAAAATTAAAAAAAAAAAAAATTTGGTTCGAGGCCAATTTTTATTGTCTTGGACATGATTTTGGTTTTGTTTAAAAAAGACATGCTATTGACAGTGCTACGACACACTCATGTATGTCTTAGTTATAAGGTTTAGGGGGCAATCTCGTCTGGCGGATAGTTTAAACCAAGAACGAGATAATACTGGACTGACAAAAATGTATGGGCCTTTTAGGCTTAAAACTAGATGGCGCTGTTCGCAGCCTAGAAGTGGCCAAAATCATATTTTTCCCAAATATTTTTGTGTGTTTTTGTAAGAACAAATGACATATTTCTTTATTTTAAAATCATGATATCACGTCAATACCTACACATTTTGAAAAAAAAAATTGTAGGCATCATCAGTTTAGTTACGATAGTATTTAATAGGTGGCGCTAAAAAATCGAGATACGTCGAGGTTGGTTGAAATTACTCGCCAGTTGAAATTACCCAGTACCTAACTGAGTACAGGATGGCAAAACTTCACATCTAAATTATATACAGGCCGAGAGTTAAAAAAGCTAAGCTTAAGCTATAGTATGAATTTTCTCAGATGAACTTTTCGCTTTAGCCGTAATCTGTTAAACAAAGGCCTTTGTTTCTATTATTCCTGGCGGCTAGCTCCCGTTTCCACAGCACGTGCTAAAATCTCAGTGTAGTTAAAAAGCAACTATCATGATAGCAATAAGGTTCAAATTTATTAAATAGTTTGCTGTATGCAGGTAACTTTTTTTGAAGATGACAAAACGTGTTATCTCCGAAAGGTCTTTTTATGGATTTGAACCTTATTACTATCATGATAGTTGCTTTATAACTACACTGAGACTATAGCACGTGCCGTTTAAACGGGAGCTAGCCGCCATGAATAATAGAAACAAAGGTCTTTGTTTAACAGATTAGGGCCTGGCCACATGGGCGCGTTGCGGCGACGCACCGCAAAAATTCTGCGTTGCGTTGCCGCGCCGCCAGTTTTTGCGGCAGGAAATCTGCGGCGCGGCACCGCGACGCAAGAACTCGCGGTGCGTCGACGCACCGCAAAAACTCGCGGCGCGGCACCGCAACGCAGAATTTTTGCGGCGCGTCGCCGCGCCGCCAAAACTGGCGGCGCGGCGACGCGCCGCAAAAAATTCTGTGCGTTACCGCTGCTCGCAATCGTGAACTGTTGTGTTCGAATTAAACTTCGTGTCGTTTATATTTAACCCTTCTTTACTTGGTGATGGATTTATTTCCAAGCATCACGAAAATTGAATCAATAGTAGGTTTAGTACAGTTTTTCACGATAAAATACTAAGCAATATTCGAATTTTTCAATATGCTATTAAAAATCATCTTTTTAGTTACGTTGTTTCATATTAAAAAAATGGTGATAGATTTTTTCATTATTTTTCCAGTGCTCAGCATATATACCACCATGGTGTCATATATCTGTAAATTGTTAAAAAAAGTAAAATCATGCAATTAAGGGTTTATTGACAATGGAGTGCCTCTCTAATTTATATTTCCGCAATGGGTACATCGATGGGTAGATTTAAATAATAACATTTTTAACCCCCGACGCAAAAAACGAAGGGGTGTTATAAGTTTGACGTGTCTGTCTGTCTGTCTGTCTGTCTGTCTGTCTGTTTGTCTGTCTGTCTGTCTGTCTGTCTGTCTGTCTGTCTGTCTGTCTGTCTGTGTGTGTGTCTGTCTGTGGCATCGTAGCTCCCAAACGGATGAACCGATTTAGATTGATTTTTTTTGTCTGAAAGCTGAGTTAGTCGGGAGTGTTCTTAGCAATGTCTCATGAAAATCGGTCCACTATGTCGGGGTCGGGGGTTTTTTCAAAATTTAATTAAATAAATAATTTTATGACTTTTATGTAATTCCCAAAAGATTTGACAATTTGTAAATACATAGGTAAAGAAAATATTCGTTCTATCTGAATATGACGATAGGTACCTACGTTAAAAATAAAGCGCTTTCGAACTACGTCCGAACCGAATCCAATAAATTCGTGAAAATAAAATTACGCACTATTATGGACTATGGACGGAAATCTGGCAGGATTTTGGAGTAGGCCCTTGAGGCAACCTGCTAAGATGCTTCTCTTATCATAGTCAACCTCAGGTCCGCAAGCTGGCAGCTCTGCTGGGGAGCGGGGCTAAATCGACAATCGATTATATTTTTAAGACGATACAGGACGGTTCAATTTCCATACCAACGCTCTCGACTATTTGCTCCCTGGTTTTTGAAGGTAGACTGATTTTTTTCAACACAGATTATTCTATAAATTGAAATAGACATCATACACGAAAGAAAAAACGACAAGGCCCAAGGCAACAATTAGTGCTTGCACCTCCTATATGAATCTATTTGCAGCATTACGATATAGCGAAAGACTATTTTTAACCCCCGACGCAAAAACGAAGGGGTGTTATAAGTTTGACGTGTCTGTCTGTCTATTTGTCTGTTTGTCTGT
Organism: Leguminivora glycinivorella; assembly: GCF_023078275.1. Lineage (NCBI taxonomy): Eukaryota > Metazoa > Arthropoda > Insecta > Lepidoptera > Tortricidae > Leguminivora > Leguminivora glycinivorella. Next base: position 677,589 of record NW_025952831.1, read on the forward strand.
CTGTGTGTGTGTGTGTGTGTGTCTGTGGCATCGTAGTTCCCGAACGGATGAACCGATTTAATTTAGTTTTTTTGTCTGAAAGCTGAGTTAGTCGGGAGTGTTCTTAGCCATGTTTCATGAAAATCGGTTCACTATGTCGCGGTCGGGAGTTTTTCAAAAATTTAATTTTATTGTTAGGTTATTAAATAACAAATCAAAAAAATATTCAATAAAATAATTTGATTTGTTCCCAGTCAGATTGTTATTAATTATTAATCTTATCTGTGTTGGAACGTTTTGATATTTTTATTTTTAAAGACGCTCGAGTCAATCAAAAATTTCCAAAAACTGCCTTTTTCATTATGGCGCAAAAAAAGTGATACTCAAGATTGGTAACAATTAGCCAAAAAACCAAAACGGTACGATATAAATTTGATGAAAAACGTGTGACCTGTGCCTTTAAATAAGTAAAACAGAAAAACGTACGTCGTTTTCGTACGTGTTTTCACTACGATCAATATGCAAATGGATAATTTAGTAGGCAAGTTTTATTTAAATCGATTAAATCGTAAATAGTGGCTTGCAGCTAAAAATAATGTTCCACTGGAAAAACCTAGGTACGTTTTTTCGCTAGAATCTACATTTTAGTAGGAAATTTTCTTAAAAATAGATTAAAATTAAACTGGTACAGATTTTTTAACTAGCCCGTTATAGTGCCCTACTGCTGGGCAAAGGCCTCTCCCCTTGATTTCCTCAACTCCCTCTGGTGTTATTTTTCCGGCCATGCAGTCACTCATAAAGGCGTCCAAGTCGTCTCACCATGCATGCGACAGACCAGACGTGGCATGCACAAATACACTTCAGCATGGCGGTTTTCTTCCCTACTTACTTTAATATGTACAGATCATTTCTGTCGTAGATCAATTTTAGCTGTAGACCACCGTTTTTTTTTTTTATGGGATAGGAGGCAAACGAGCAGACAGGTCGCCTGATGGTAAGCGATCACCGCCGCCCATGGACACCCGAAACACCAGAGGTGTTGGAGGTGCGTTGCTGGCCTTTAAGATGGGTGTACGCTCTTTTCTTGAAGATTTGAAGGTCGTATCGGTCCGGAAATACCGCAGGCGACAATTCATTCCACAGTTTAGCTGTGCGGGGCAGGAAGTTTCTGGAGAAACGCACAGTTGAGGACTGCCAGCCATCTAGATGATGACGATGGAAATGTTGTCGCGTAGGGCGATGGCGGAAAGAAGCGGTAGGGATTAATCCGAACAATTCCTCGGAGCACTCCCCGTTATACATGCGATAGAAAATGCAGAGCGAGGCCACATCTCTACGCAGCGCCAAGGGGTCAAGCCGATCGGAGATATGCTGGCAGTTGACAATTCGAGTCGCTCGTCGTTGGATGCGGTCCAGAGGGAGAAGCTGGTACTGAGGTGCCCCTGCCCATAGATGAGAACAGTACTCCATGTGTTCTTATTTTAAAAGATGCTAGATCCAATCAAAAATTTCTAAAAACGGCATTTTTCAATATGGCTCGAAAAAGGGATACTGGATTAGGGGAAATCTAAACGGTCCGACATAGATTATTTCATTTTAAATTATTCAGATTCTCAAATTTCGTTCCGTTTAAATAAGTTTTGAAGGAGGAAAAGAGAGCGGAACCTCGATTTCAAAGATTTTTTCGCAATATCTTTTAACTGAGTTGTTCTTAATTGATTTTTTTAGGGTTCCGTAGTCAACTAGGAACCCTTATAGTTTCGCCATGTCTGTCTGTCCGTCCGTCCGTCCGTCCATCCGTCCGTCCGTCCGTCCGTCCGTCCGTCCGTCCGTCCGTCCGTCCGCGGATAATCTCAGTAACCATTAGCACTAGAAAGCTGAAATTTGGTACCAATATGTATGTCAATCATGCCAACAAAGTGCAAAAATAAAAAATGGAAAAAAATGTTTTATTAGGGTACCCCCCCTACATGTAAAGTGGGGGCTGATATTTTTTTTCATTCCAACCCCAACGTGTGATATATTGTTGGATAGGTATTTGAAAATGAATAAGGGTTTACTAAGATTGTTTTTTGATAATATTAATATTTTCGGAAATAATCGCTCCTAAAGGAAAAAAAGTGCGTCCCCCCCCCCTCTAACTTTTGAACCATATGTTTAAAAAATATGAAAAAAATCACAAAAGTAGAACTTTATAAAGACTTTCTAGGAAAATTGTTTTGAACTTGATAGGTTCAGTAGTTTTTGAGAAAAATACGGAAAACTACGGAACCCTACACTGAGCGTGGCCCGACACGCTCTTGGCCGGTTTTTTTTCGATAAATCTAGTTAATAAAACTAGTATATTTAACTAAAATTCCCAAATTGAAAGGGGGACTCCTTTCCATTTTAGCATTTTCGCTCCCGTAGCGTCTTAATGTATTGCAATAATCTAAACATCCAAATTATAGACTAATCAATTATTTTTGTTAGTAATTAAATTCCGTTAGGCCGTTTTCACATTATCCGATCCGATATCGGATGTCATAAGGATTTCAATGGAAAAAATACAAGATGGCGCCTGTAATGTATGGGATATCGGTCCTACATCCGATATCGGATCGGATAATGTGAAAACGCACTTACGATTCATTAAGTTTTGAAGGAGGAAACAGTCGAGAGCGGAACCTCGATTTTAAAGAATTTTTTCGCAATATCTTTTAACTGAGTTGTTCTGAATGGACAATTTTTTTCGATAAATCTAGTTAATAACACTAGTATATTTAACTAAAATTCCCAAATTGAAAGGGCTCCCTTTCCTTTCCATTTTCGCTCCTGTAGAGTCTTAAATACCTAAAAGTACTTAAACACCTCAAAGTACTTAAATACCTAAAAGAACAACCAGCGAATCGTGTCATCACGCACGCACACAGGGGTAGCTTAGCTAACAACTGCGACACGGCCGGCCGCCGCGGCACGTTGCTGTATCGTGCAAATGCCACATTGAGCGGTGTAGGCCGTTTTCACATTATCCGATCCGATATCGGGTGTCGGACCGATATCCTACATCCGATAAACGCTTCCGATAGTGACGGATGTCGGTCCGATAAAACGCATTGTTCCAAATCAATGAAGTATGATTTTGTATCAAAAAATATTTTTAAAAAGTTTTATATTGGGTTGGTAAGAAAGTAATGAGCGAATCATAACTAATATTGTAATTTTTATTTAATTTATTATTTTAATCATTTATCAAAAATATAAAGGCCTTCGTTATCTACTACTTGTCTCCATCGTTCTGGTAAAGAATGAATAGCATCGGCGAAGAAGTTCTTAGGTTAGATTCAAAAAACTCAGCTATGTACTGTCGTAGATGGGCTTGATCATCGAACTTTTTTTCATTCAAGGCATTGCTTAGCGATCTGAACAATGCGTAATCCGTAGGTGCCAAGTCTGGAGAGTACGGTGGATGAGGTATCACTTTCCAACCTAGCTCCAATAGCTTTAGCCGAGTCACTTTTGCAATGTGTGGGCGAGCATTGTCGTGTAAGAAAAAAACTTTAGCATGCTGTGGACGATTCTGACAGATTGTTTGGTTTAAATTTTCAAGCTGATTGCAGTATACTGATGCGGTAACAGTCATTCCACTTGGTAGGAGTTCCCAGTGAATAATACCATGAATATCCCACCAAACGGACAGCATAACTTTTTTCGGGTGAGGCTCTGTTTTTGGTGCCTCTATTCCTTTTTCGTTTGGAGCTAGCCACTGACGTTTGCGTGTGTGATTTATATATAAGACCCATTTTTCATCTCCAGTGATAAGATGGTCCAACCAGTTGAATGTGCAGCGAAAAGACAGAAGTTGTATGCAGATATCGGCACGGCGGTTTAGTTGATCTCTATCAAGTTCGTGCGGTATCCAAACACTGTATTTGTAGTTTTTTCCCAACTCGTGTAAATGTGTTTCTATGGTGACATGAGAGCAGCCTAACTCGGTAGCAAGAGTACGACTCGTTAGCCTCGGATCTCCTTCAATTAAGGCTGCTTTCAAAAAAAACGTCAAAAGAATGTAAAATTGATAGTTTTAGTCGGTGAAATACTACACTTTCCGTTATCCAATAGATTTATTTAATTCAAGTTCCAGTTAGAGCATCTTATTATCTTGATTTTTGAAAACTAACTCACTAAATTAATTATGAATTTTTCTCTAATGCACGTTTAGAAAAACGCACGTATAGAGCTGAATCAGTCGATCTTATTTGTAAAATTTGTACAATTTTGAATATTAAAACGGGTAAATTTATAATTCGTATATCCTGTACCACAATCATTTCAGACTAGATTTTTATTTTATGTTTTTGAAAAAGAGTAAACTAGCCTAAGGCGAATTCAATTTTTTCAGAAATTACCTAAAATTAAGTGACAATTTCTTTTAAAATCTACATCACATCGAAGTAAGTTTTGTACTAAATTAATCTGCAACGTTTACTTAAATTGCTGTTATGCCTTAGTGATTATAAATTGCTATTATTGATTTTTGCCAATTTTTTGAAAACGAGCCTTCACCGGTACAATTATTACCACTTTTGGACATTTTCTCATATTTTGTTAGATCAAGTAGAAAAAGTCCTATAATGTAATATATATTAATAAACTACTCGCAAAGCCCTTTAATTTGATACCACACTCGGTATGATCAAGCGCTCGGTTGCGATTTCACTATTTTTAACACGAAAGCCCTCTTAAGGTTTTTAATTTGGCTACATCAATCTTCACCGGTCGACCAGACTTAGGTTGATCTGATAATGAAAAGTCGCCACTACGAAACCGCTGGAACCATCGTTTCGCCGTGGCCTCAGACACAACTTCAGGAGCAACACGCTGACATATATTACGCACTGCTTCGGCGGCTGAATGGCCAGACTGAAATTCATATAGTAAGCAATGCCTTACATGCACTTTTAATTCGTCCATTTTCTTCCTTATATTAGCTCGGCGACAGCTAGTGAATGACTGACGAGAAACTGTGCGACTCGCCCTTTATATACTTTCGACCATAGAAGATTCTAGAACTCTCTCAAAAATTTTATTTGGAATTCAATCGATCGCTCATTACTTTCTTACCAACCCAATATTTAATAATTATAAGCACTATATTTCAAATATTTTATTGTAAATTAAAATAACGAGCATAAAAATACTCAAGAGCGGCAAGTAAAATAAATACTTATAATTTTACATTTAACTATATCTACTAAAGGATGAAAAAATTAGTATCCGCAATTCGGACCGATGAATTACAATCTTTTTGTTTTCAACAGAAATTCATCATTAACAGCAGCTGTTTAATAGACGCCATTTTTGTCACGCACACTACACTACAAACGTATACCTACATTATATACGCACACACACAAATATTATCGGCCGACAGCTGGCGGGGGGTCCGGCATGCCAAAAATGTCGGAAGCGTCCTGCCGATATCGGCAGTTCGGTGGTGCCTCGGACAAAAACTGTTCTAGGAGAGTGCCATCTGCATTAAATCCGCAATTTTTGCGTTTTATATCGTTTTTTAGTAATAATGATCTATTAAATACATAAATAAAAACCTGGAAGCGCATAAATCTGTGCAGTGGCAGTGGGCACCGGCTTCGTTCCAGTGCGAATCTCACTCTAGGTATCCCACCCCACAAACATCGGTCATATAATAATTCGTTTACGGTGTACTCGGTCAAACTGTGGAATACTTTACCACCTCCTCTTCGACAGTGTCAATCGGTCGCATGTCGCATCGCTGAAGGCGAATCTAAAGAAACTGTGGCTATCGGACGAAAACTGAGACAGGGATTGTATGCGGTTTTGTAAGTAGTATATATATATTTTATATATATTAAATATTTATTGATTATTTATATATTTATTAATATATACTGCGTGTTAGACTAAGGAATGAAAAATGTATTGTTATTATTTTGTAGTTTTTGTATTATGTGGATGTCTACCGTCTCAAACTCTCCCTCAAATGCTCAAAGGTTAACTGGAAGAGATCCCTTAAAGGGATAAGTTCGCCTTTGTACTGAAACTTTTTATTTTAAATATTATGTGCTGTATTATTTTCCTGTACAATAAAGTGTTTACTTACTTACTTACTTACTTAAATCTTACATTTTACATCCTTCCTATATCCGATATCGGATCGGATAATGTGAAAACGGCCGTAGGGTTGCCAACCGTAGGTAGTATACACAAAGACAGGAAAAAAGCTCTGAGGAAAATGATATGATAAATAGTATTGTAAGTAATATATTATTTTGGTTCAGCGTACTGTAATTATTTTTAATTTCTGTACCATTTTTTTTGTAGGTACTGTACTGCACACAATTACACCGTCATATTTAAAATAGATACCTAACTTGGATAAGTACTCGACACCGATAGCAATAAGAAGTTGCAGGACAATCATGGTCGCGCGATAAATGATAAAACATCGGGCCGTCCCTAGTCCCTATCGCACTTACAAATAGTGCGATAGGGACGGCCTGATATTTTTATCATTTATCGCGCGACCATAATTGCCTGCCTACTGTCTATAAGGCTGTCCTTTCGTCCTTTGTCCACATTAGAGATGGGCCGAATATTCGGTAAATATTCGGTATTCGGCATATTTAGTTAATCTCAGCATCTCCAGAGGTCCGACAGGTTTTCTAAATATATATTGTTTTTTTATTCGAGGTGAGATTTTAAAGACCAGTTCTTCGAAACTTGCTATTGTCATTCTGAAATACTTATTCTTTGAACTTCACTTCACTTGTCTTTAATGCCGCATATTTCCTTTCAAAATGAGTTCCGTCATTATTCATTTTATATATATATGGGTTGACCCAGCATCTTCTTTTCGTCTCCTTTTTTTTAAGCGCCTCCGTAATACGAGCAAGAGCAGAATGCGCGTAATGGGATCCATGTCTGGATAAAGACTGATCGTGAAGTTCTGCACTGTGTATAGTCATCGCGGCGCGGCGACGCACCGCCAGTTTTGGCGGCGCGGCGACGCGCCGCAAAAATTCTGCGTTGCGGTGCCGCGCCGCGAGTTTTTGCGGTGCGTCGACGCACCGCGAGTTCTTGCGTCGCGGTGCCGCGCCGCAGATTTCCTGCCGCAAAAACTGGCGGCGCGGCAACGCAACGCAGAATTTTTGCGGCGCGTCGCCGCAACGCGCCCATGTGGCCAGGCCCTTACGGCTAAAGCGAAAAGTTCATCTCAGAAAATACACACTATAGCTACGAGTAGAGATACGGTTGGTAGAAATAAAGTGTGTTTTTTTAAGGTGGGTAAGTAGACTAAGTGTAATAATAATTAGCCAAGGGTGACCAGCAAAGCTACTAAATCCCTCTTTGTAATTGAAAATTATGTTACTCACATGGACCTTAGTTACAAAGTAAATATACCTTGTACTTAATGAATACTTAACCTTTACTCAGAAATTTATTGAATAATAAATGACTTACTCATACATTTATTACTACAAGACCTTTAGGAGATTCAGCCGGCGTAGCCGAATGGCACAAACGCTCACGAAACGAAACGCTCGTAGTTATCTATCTCTATCGCTCTTGCGTATTGGCGTGACAGAGCCAGACTAACTTTCGCGGCGTTTTTTTTTCGTTTCGCGTCGCAGAAATGCCATTCGGCTACGGGGCCAGGCTCTTCGTGTGATAGGGTGTTTACCGACAGCAAAAAGTGCGCTTGTATCGTTAGAAATTATTGGAAGAAACTTTATCCCAGCACAGCATACAGCGTGTGGATTCCATACGGGCGAATAATGTATCCAGTTATAGTATCTTATCATACGAATGGTATAGGATAATAATTTTGTTAAGAGGATACGGTAGCGAAAATGCTAAAATGGAAAGGAGCCCCCCTTTCAACTTGGGAATTTTAGTTAAATATACAAGTGTTATTAACTAGATTTATCGAAAAAAAAATGTCCATTAAGAACAACTCAGTCAAAAGATATTTCAAAAAATCTTTAAAATCGAGGTTCCGCTCTCGACTCTTTCCTCCTTCAAAACTTAATCAATCGGAACGAAATTTGAGAATCTGAATAACAATGAAATAATCTATGTCGGACCGTTTAGCTTTTTTGGTTCATTGTTACCAATCTTGAGTATCACACCTTTTTTTGCGCCACAATGATTGATTTTTGATTGGCTCTAGAATCTTTAAAAAACAGAATATCAAAAAAATAAAAACGGTCCGACACAGATAAAAATAATAACAATCTGTGTTGAAAAAATCATTGCTCTATCTTCAAAAACCAGGGAGGAAATAGTCGAGAGCGTTTGTATGGAGAATTGACCCCTACCGTATCGTCTTAAAAAGTGTTATTAATTAAGAGTAATTATTTTTTTTAGTCTAGCCAAGCAGCAATGTATGCCGTCCAACTTAATTTGACATGACATGAACGTCATGTCGTAATGCTAATCGTCACTACTTTGAAAAAATCTCGTATCTCACGCTGCTCCTCAAAGTTAAAACGCAGTAAGTCTATATGCATTCCATACATACTTACTACAATTTTCTTTTCATTGACAGACGAAGATACAAGTTTTTTTTAAAGTAGTGACGTAATGACGTTTAGGTAGGTACGCTAATTGGTGTGGACATAATACATTGCGTGCTGAATTATAATGTAAGAAAAAAATATCTCATCTATTTAAAAAAAAACATGTAGTTAGGCTTCTTAGGTCCAAAATTAATTGTTATTAAAATATTAGCCCGTATGGAATACACACGCTGTATACCTAGTATAACAGACAAGTTCAGTTCCGAGTCGAAGTCATTGTCCCTTTCTAATGCATGGCACTATCCTTTTCGACTGTTAAAATTTGTTAAAAATCACGTAATCATCTATGATGTGCTTGTGCCTTTGCTTGCGCATCACGTTATCATGTGATGCGCAAGCAAAGGTCTGTCATATTGCACCAACCCTAACAATATCAGGACACTGTTCAACCCTGTATATTTTCGCGAATGAATGATATGCTAATTAGTGCTCCTGGTCGTGACCGTGTTTCGTGTACCCGTAGCCGAATCTCCGTTGCCGTGTTACTCGGCAACGGAGATCCGCTCCGTTTGCTCCGTGTGATTCGGCTACGTGTAATTAAGATACGTAGCTACGTGTACACGGAGATACGTATCTTATTTATACGTAGATCGGATCCAGTCGTGACCGTGACGTTTAGTGTAGATTTTATGCGTGTCACTAAGACCCCCGAATGTAATGCAAGGGGCGAGTTTTTAATTTCAGTTTCCATATTTTTGCATTTTAAATAAAGTTTTAAGAGTGATCAAAAATAATAAGATGCAAATATTATGTTGGAGGCAAAAATAATAGACTAGTACAAATTGTAAAAGATGTGTATCAAAAGAATTCACGTATAATCAACATATAAAAAAATAGGTAAAATTCTAATTTTCATTCACATGACACAGACTATAATTAATCAACTTTTTTTAAATAATCTAACATGTACAGTCAGCGTCTTATAGTTGGTAGTATCCGAAGTAGTCAAATAGTTTGTTATTTTTGCTTTCACTTAACTTCACAAACAATAGGAACACATGGTACTTAACAGGTAAATCCCAAAGCTACTTGAAGGTAATTATTATCAATGGCCCGCAAACTATTGTTTGTTATCTTTATCTGCACGTGCAACTATTTCTTAGTATTTTCACCGACGAAAGACGGTTGTCCAGCCAGTAATAATATTTATGAACAATAGTGTATATTATAATTTCACTTAAAATACTTTTAAATTGTTGCATTGGTCTACCTGTAGCATTTCTTACTAGGGAGTAAATATTAATTAGAGATATTAATATATTTATTTGGAGGGACTTTCATATTTATCGACATCGCCAAGTAGGTACCTAGTACCTACCTGAGGTGCGATTTTTGATTCTCATCGGGTGGCTTATTTCGTACTAAATAGTCATCGGCTGCATACAAAACAAGGCAGCGGTGAGATTCAAAAATCCCACCAATACCACCTCTGGTTTTTTTTGTACAAACTCATAATGTCTGGTTATCAGAGAACAGAATAATACCAATATGTAATTACTTAAAAAAACATCAAGAATCAAATCAATGCAAAGACCACGAGTATAACACATAATGCGAAGGGTCCGTTCGACACTTACAAGCTCTCTTTCAACAACCGAGCGGAGAGAAGCCGAAGCCGAGATTCGCGGGAACGTAGCCGAATCCAGAAACGGATACGTATCTTTGACGTGACCGTGTAGTACGGGATCTTAGCACCGCCGGTGCTAAGGCTACGTAGCTACGGTTCCGCGTGTAACACGTATATCACAAGCCCTAATGCTAATAGCAATAAGAGCCTGAAAACTCGCCATAACAAATTCCTAAGATGCCTTTGCTCAAGCTTCACTGCTTCAGTTCAGTACAATCGCGACTGGCACGCCGAACGGACGTCCGCACGCGAGAATTGAAACATTACGAACTTCGCGACGAAAAACTTTTTTTTAATGAAAAGTAAATTAATTTCAAGTGTAGTCAGTGGACTATTGAAAAAAGTATGTAGCTGATAGCGTAACTGATTATTTTGAGATTTTCGTGATTATTGACTATTTTGTTTTTGTAAAGATTTACATTATTTTACAAATTGGTCTGTGTTAATTAGTGTAATCATGGCGAATACGTGAGTATTTTTATTTTATTTTGGAATTTAGTTTACTTTATGATATTGTTATTTTAAAACGACTTTTATTTTATTTATTTTGCAGCCAAATGCAGAACCGTATTTATTATTATACTACTTTTTGGTTCACGACAAGTAATAGTTATTTGTTATACAAGGGGGCAAAGTTGTATTTTAACGCCGAGTGTGGAATTGAAAAACGAGCAAGTGAAAGGATTCTATAGTTGAACCACGAGCGAAGCGAGTGGTTCGAGAATAGAATCCTGGACTTGCGAGTTTTTTAACACACGAGAAGTAAAATACATTTGCACCCGAGTGTAACACAAAACTTTTCCCCTCACTATAGCGAGGAAACTACAACGCAAAAAATACGTTTATCACTGCTTCCAGTAGTTCCACAGGTGGTAAATAATCTTTATTACTAGATTCACCTACTTTTATCAATTTTAAAGTAGTTAATTTGACTTTATTCAAGGTCAAATTACTTTACCCACTAGTGGATAAAATGCGTTTTTACCCGCTGGTATTAAAGGACAAAACACGTGTTTCCGAGCTAGTGAGGGGAAAAACAAGTTACTTTTATTTTGTTCGAAACTTTTCTCATACGATGTACGAAGTACTTACGAACTTCTGCGAAACTTCTATGGAGTTTGAGGCGTTCTTATATTTATTTATTTAAACTTTATTGCACAACCAATGAAAGGTACAAATAGCGGACTTAATGCCAAAAGGCATTCTATTCCAGTGAACCATTGAGTTAAACTGAAACATATCGTAGGGTTGGGTCAGTGACTCCTTCCTTACAATTGGGTGGAATGTATTAAAAAAATACTTAATTAAACATAAATAAAAAGGAAAACAAATGGAACTTTTTTAAAAGAAATACTTTTTTTTTTTAAAGTATCGATCGAACTGTAAATAATTGATGTTGATAATATTAGCCGATTATAGAGCTTTTGGATTTCACGGGACTCTTGAAATATTAAGTTACGAGTAAACTTGATTCTTTTATTTTATTTATCTAATTGCTAATAATAGTGGCACTGAAACTTAATATGTTTCATGTGCTCTGCTCACCCCCTATGGACGGACGTAATTTTGATTAGCCTTAAAGCTCTTGACATTTTTTTCATTTAATATTTTGCGTTAACTTAAAATGTAAGAACAAAAAAACTGGAAAATGAATATATGTTAGTTCTGTGAAATGTAAACAGTTTTGCTAATCTTATCGATAGATATTATTACGTCGGTATGAGTACACAAACTGTGATTAAGTACTTCAGATTAAAATATATACGTATGTCAAAATATACAATAAACACAAAGAAAGGGCTCCTAGACGCTAGCTAGAGGTGCAAATAGTAGATTTCGTCACAAGGGAGCAAAATGATATATCGAGAGAGGACATTGGATCTTTTATTTTTTACGGAGTGGGAATGCAGTTACGCACGATTTGTGGGACTCGCCGTTTCTTTCCCTAGCCCAGCTGCCTAGCGAGAGGGGGGAAACTTGGCCCTACCCACTAAACCCACTCCGGCGTTTCATCCTCTTTGCCGTTCGCGAGGGCGCGCTGAGATCGATGTATCTTCATGATGTCATTCACCACGGCGACATTGGATCCTGAATGAAGCAGGCCATTCTACAATATTGTGAAGCTACCGATTTTGAAATAGACTACTGAGTGTGGTGAGGACCTTTAGAACGAAAGTGACGAAAATCCCTATTGAGTTGTGTCAGTTTCGTTATAAAATAAAACATCAAAAACATAAATGTGAAATGAGAGCCAAGTTCAATATGATACTATACCTATATGCCTTGGTTGTTGACTTCAACGAAAAAAGAAGTGAGATCTAAATGGGTGCCAAGTTCAATGGTCCGTCCTGAAATTTATTTATAACAACATAAAATATCATTTCTTCTTATTACTTAGGATAATGTAGCCTGAGGTCTGACTTGGCTAGTTTTCCTACAAAACATATTATAGCCTACCGCGCAACATATTAAATATACTGCTTTTTCACATTTCCTATGAGGAAAGCGTTATCTTTTAAAATATGATAAACACAAAAAACATATAAAAAAAATGTGTCTTTGAATAGAAAAGTGTCACTTTTATCTATTTTAGCAAGAACAAATTGCATCTTTGCTTCCACCCAGCAGGGATGAAGAAGGCCCTTAATGAGGAGGCACACTGACAAATTATCCAGCCAGGCGGCGCCTGTGCAAGTGTCTAGGCATGTCACTGTCATTCATAATATATGTGAGACAGAGAAAAAACATATCTTCTCGCTCTCACGTATGATATTCTTTATCTGTGCAATGGACTAATAGGGTGGCGCCATCCGTCATAACCTTTGAGTGTCCCTCCTCATTTCAAGAGAATTAAAATGAAGTACCTAACTACAAAACACTCACCTCACCAGCCTATCCAATAGAAGCAATCTATCCTGTGCCATAGGCGAGACGACTAAAAACATTTTTAGTCCGTCAGATCATCAATAAAATTTAGATACATATTTTTTCTTTTTTCTCGTAAACGAAATATGACGACGGTACAGTGCATTCTCACGTCTAGGTACAATTTTTATAAGTGACGTCACAAGCCCCCACTCCGGAACTTTGATGCTCTGTATCTTTGTATTTTTTTCATTAATTAGATAAAGCGAAAAATATGTAATAAAACTATGGAAACGGATTAAATCGCGTATAATGAATTTAAAATACATCCCGACGTTTCGAACTATTTACAGCGTTCGTGGTCAACGGGTGACTCAATTTAAAATTCAATTATGATGAATTTAAAATGTATTTTAAATTCATTATACGCGATTTAATCCGTTTCCATAGTTTTATTTCATGAGTAACTATCGCGGTAACCGAAGACAATGTTCGAAAAATATGTGTTCAGTATTTTTGGATGATCTGCCGACGTACTAAACAGGATGCCATTTTTTTTATGTAGTCATCCCTATTTTAGGTACTTAGCCTTGGTAACCCAAAAATTTAAATACGTTTTGCTGGTTAGCTGCGCCTGGTTGCCTAGATTTTTTTAGGCAGCATTGTATGCCAATGACGTCAGCTCTTAAGTCCATTAGCGGAATGTTAATGAGTGTAAATATGCTTTTCGACCAGCTTAAATTAGTGTGGCGCCGGCGCCTGCGCGGGAGTGGAATCTGCTATAGTATCAACAAAGTCTTTGCTTCTATTGGGTATACTGGTGATAGAAGCTTACGATTGTTGGATTATGTAGAATCTCTACATAATCCAACAATCATAAGCTTCTATCACTGTAGAAATGATGTTATTTTAAGACCAAACGATACAGGTCAATTCTCCATACAAACGCTCTCGACTATTTCCTCCCTGGTTTTTGAAGATAGACCAATTATTTTTTCGACACAGATATTATTATTTTTATCTGTGTCGGACCGTTTTGATTTTCATTTTAAAAGACGCTAGAGCCAGTCAAAAATTTCTAAAAACGGCCTTTTTCAATATGGCTCAAAAAAGGTGTGATAAGTACTCAAGATCGGTAACAATTAGCCAAAAAATCTAAACGGTTCGACACAGATTATTTCATTGTTATTTAGATTCTCCGTTCCGTTCAAATAAGTTTTACTTAAAGGAGGAAACAGTCGAGAGCAGAACCTCGACTTTAAAGATTTTTTCGCAATATCTTCTAACTGAGTTGTTCTTAATGGACATTTTTTTTCGATAAATCTAGTTAATAACACTAGTATATTTAACTGAAGTTCCCAAATTGAAAGGGGGGGCTCCTTTTCCCAGCATTTTCGCTTCCGTAGCGAGTAAAAAATGTTTACTTCTACTTTTACATGATGCAACACATAATTGGACTCTGGATTGGATTGGTGTATATGCAGTATATGACAATATGATGATTTACTAACATTATTCCTGTTCTCCTACATTTTTAATTTTATGACGATCATGATGGGAATTCTTATTAGGGTTCCGTACCAAAAAGGTACAACAGGAACCCTTATGGTGCGACTCTGTCCGTCTGTCTGTCCGTCTGTCACATTCCTAAATATCTCGAGAACTACTAATGCTATCAACTTGAAATTTGGAATAGTTGTGAACATTGTAAACCTCTACAAATAGAAAGTATAATTTTTTTTAATATATTAATTTTAATTGTAGAAAATGGCCAAAATGAAAGGGGGGCAAACTGTAAATTTCAAGTTACTAGGTCAAGTGGGGTATCGTTGGAAAGAGCTCAAATTGAACGTAAATAAGCTATTTTTTATAATTTTTTTGTTGTGGAAAAAAAATGAATTTTGAAGGAAAATGTAAAAAAAATACCGTTCGCGCAAATTAGTTAGCAAATTGACCGGGAGATGGCGCTATACACTATAATACTCATTAGTGCCTATTTATACTTTTGTCTTCTAGTCAAGTCATTAGAGTTATATGAATATATGAGATTATTTTGTACTAGGTAGTTTGAAAGAAAGTTTGTACGGAACCCTCGGTGGGCGACGGTGGGCGAGTCTGACTCGCACTTGGCCGGTTTTTTTTTTGTATAGAAACGCAAACTTATATTGTAGTTATTTCATGAAATAAATCATCTATCTATCTATATCATCCGTCTTTATTTATCCTTTAATCGATGACGTCATTTCTAACTTCTATTTCGCCTTTATTATCAAACTAACAAAGATTTAAATCAGTAATCAATCAAGTACTAAACAAAAGATAATCATTTTAAAATCATTTTAAAATCTTGGAGGTTTTGGGTCAACTGACCCAATTCCAACTGAGCCATTGTTTCCAACTGGAAACAATGGCTCAGTTGGAAGAAGTCGATTTGATTGGAGGGTGAACATTTCTCCGTATTTCCTCTATAAAACAAAAATCAGTAGTACATAGATGTAAAATATCATGTTTTATTTGTGTCTCGCATTGCGTCTTTGTCAAAGTGTCAAAACTGACAGAAGCGACACGAAGCTATAAGTATTTACAATAGTCACAAAATATTCATATACACACTGTATATCGTTTGTTCTCTATTGTTTTTCAAGTTTCTCTTGGCAAACCGGAACATTATACAGGTGTCGACGCAACGCCATGGTTACTTAAGAAAATTACCCTAAATAAGGTGTCAAGGCATTTTCATGTAAATTTAGTTCTGACAGCTACAACTAACTTACACAATATTTTGTTATACTGAAAGACAATTAGGTAGCAACGCAACATATATAGCAGAAACCCCTAGATAACGGATGTGTGACGTCATTATGGCACCGCTTTTCATTACAATATATGACTGACTAGCTTTTTCCCGCGGCTTCGCTCGCTTGAGAACGAGACAAAAAGTAGCCTATGTCACTCTCCATACCTTCAACTATCTCCAATTTAAAAATCACGTCAATTAGTCGCTCCTTTTTGCCATGAAAGACGGACAAACAAACATACACACACACACTTTCCCATTTATAATATTTATGGATATCCAGTAGCTCACCAAAACATCATAATTTTCATAAAGTTTCAGAGAAAGCGGTACCACAGTTACTGTATTAAATAGGTATATGTTTTGCGACACAGTACAGTACTGATCGAAGATCGGGTAGAATAGTTATTATTATTATTAGAACACGTTTAAAAATGACCTTACAGTAGCAATGTGTCACGAAACAGATAACAAAAAGAAAGAGAGAAAAAAGACAAAAAAAGAGAACAATAAAAATAAACAATTCATTTGGGCGATGACGTCACAGCGTGGCTCCGTTGCGTCTATATCTTTCTGTATAGGTATTCTAGGCTTCATGAGAGTGTACAGGTTGATACTGATAACCTCTTAACTTTTTCGATCCTGCTTTACTCTCGGTTTATATTTTTATACCCATGGGCACGGAACCCTAAAACATCACAGCACACAAAATAAAACAATGACTAAGAGTATTTAGATCGTAACCCTCGATCTATCATCATCGTCATCATTTCAGCCATTAATCGCCCACTCCTGAGCATAGGCCTCCCTTCGTGTACGCCACTTATCCCGGTCCTGGTCTAATCTCATCTAGAAGTGCCACGCAGTTTTTCGAATGTCGTCCACCCAACCCTCGATCTATATTGTTTACTATGTCTATGGTGTTAATATTTGAAATTCATTCAATATACGCAGTTCAACTTTTGTGCTAGCTTCGCAACCTTCTCTTTAATAGACATATTTTTTCTAAGTCGACATTTTATAGCGACAAATTAAATGCTAATCCCATTTAATAGTATCGAATAATCGAAAACGAAGTCAACAATACCTAAGTTGATTGGATGATGCGATCGTTTTTATTCAAGCTTCGATTTTAAATGACTTATTTGTGACGAAGAATGGAAGGAACAGCCTTCTAACCGACTTCCAAAAAAACGTACAATTCGATTGTATTTTAATGTGGTTAGCTCAGAATGCCGTCACAAAATAAAGTGACTCATGTCCAATTCATAGTAAAAAAAACATTGGTTATAACTGTTATAAGATATTACTCCCAGGGAAGTAAGGTCGTGGCTTACGGGAACCATTTCGAACTCATCAACAAAATCGCGAACCACTAATTCGCATCAAACTAGTATGTTACGCCGTGTCTTGCGTGGGCGACCGTCGCGCCACCGTCGCCGTCGCGTCTCATACTTCCATATCGATAAGGTTTGATTTCGTATGCGTCGCATCGCCGTCGCGCGACCATCGCGCGACCGTCGCCCACGCAAGACACGGCGTTAGACCACCTCACCTATTATTAGACGGAGTATTCAAGCTTTCAAGCCAACTCAAACGTTCAGTACGAGCACTCGTATCGTTTCTTATTTTTTACAAATATTCCTAGTGCTAATTATGGGCTATTACGTTTATAATGGTGTAAGATGTCTCAATTGTGCTGCTGAAATGCCTCAAATTGTGATAATTTACCAGTAAAAGTTCTCAAATGTCTGGTGACCACGCGTTCCCCATGCGCGCTTCATGGGGTGTCTAGGTGTAGGTAGTCTGTGGATCAGTCGAAAATGTCGACTTATCCACGAAGTTATACACGGTGAAATAAAATAGTACATTACGATACAAGTGCGTAAAAAAGGAAGTTCGAAACGAGTGGCGATAAATTAAAACACGACCGAAGGGAGTGTTTTAAATCGACACGAGTTACGAATTTCCTTTTCGCACGTGTATCGTACGACGTTTTTCAGTACAGATGGCCCTCCGAAGTTTCGACCTGGGCCCTGGCATATAATGAACCACTTCTCGCACTAGTGCGTAAAAAAAACACCATCTGTATTGAAAAGGATGTTTCAAACTTTGCATAGCTGCTGCTGCTGAAATCGCAAAAGAAAAAAGTTGTTTCATACATTTCGACTGTCATGATGCCGCATTTGTATGACACAGCCAAATTTTTTTCGCGATTTCAGCATTGGTCCCATAATAAAAGTTGTTCATTACGACCTTATAAGTCACTATGTAAAGTTTGACGGTCCTTTTTATTTCATACATACATACATACAAATACATACAGTCACGCCTGTATCCCATAAAGGGGTAGGCAGAGCACATGAAACTACTAAAGCTTCAGTGCCACTCTTGGCAAATAAGGGGTTGAAAGAAAACGAAACTGTGGCATTGCAGTGACAGGTTGCCAGCCTCTCGCCTACGCCACGATTTAACCCATATCCCATAATCGCCTTCTACGACACCCACGGGAAGAACGGTGGTGAAATTCTTAACCCGTCACCACACAGGTTTTTATTTCATCCTTTATAAATTGCCTTCTCATCATGATCCTCCTTGCGTTATCCTGGTATTCGCCACAATTCATGGGAGTCTAGGGGCTATGACAACATTGACTACTAATCCCAAGATTTGGCGTAGGCACACGACCGAAATTGCCTCGTGAAATACATATTTGGTTTTTCCGCGTCATGCTCCATTTGGAGTTATTAGAAAAAAACAAGGCTTAGTTCCATTATCACATCTATTATGATCTCACTGTTTAGCGGTGCACCGGAAGGTCAGCAGTTGCAACTGTCATGGTCGTAGAACGCGCCCACGTCGCTTTAAATAACTAACCGATCTACCTGCCGATGTTAGCCGATCTGGGTGGCTAGCCGGATGGCACAATCGCTCACGAAACGCTCACGAAACGAAGCGCTAGTAGATATCTATCTCTATCGCGCTTGCGTATTGGCGCGACAGAGCCAGCGGCGTATCGCTTTCGTTTGGCGTCGGAGAAATGCCATTCGGCTACGGGGCCTGTATAGATTAGGAGCGATTTCGCACTACGACACCGATTCGAACCCATGAAAATAAGATCCTTAGGGCCGGTTGCACCAAACCGTCTGTCACCGTTAAAGCATTCGTTAATTTTTATTGTATGGGAAGTTCCATAGACGCCTGCTGCGTGACGATGATGTGTCTGTCAAATGTGGTTGATGCAATTGGCCCTTAGTCGCATATAATTCTATGGCTACTAGGGATCTTATTTTCAGGTATTCGGATCGAACGTAGTGCGAAATTGCTTTATAAGACTATTTAGAACGATGGAACGATCATATTTTTTATACCACGTCGGTGGCAAAGGTATACGGTTCGCCTGATGGAAAGCGGTCACCGTTACATATGGGCGCGTGCAACTCAAGGGGTGTCATATGAGCGTTGCCGATCCATTAGAAATTTGTACACTCCTTTTTTGAACAAAATTTGCAACATGCACAAATTATCAAATGTTTTCTCAGACACAAACATGGACGAAAAGTGGGTTGCATATTATAGGAACATTTCTTTACGTGTTAAATTTAACAGCTTGCAAATCTGATAATCCTTTTAGCATAAAAACGATTTATTAACAATATAGCCCCAATAAGCCACTATAATTCAAAAGAATGTTCAAATCAGATCAATATCAAATTGCTGATCCATTTGAATAAATCTTTATAAATCGGTCAAGAGGCGTCTAAAAATACTTTGGCATTTTTCAATTAGCGAGAGCGCTAATGCAGTGAAAAATATCCACTTCAGGCACATTATAATACATTCAGAGAAAGTCTGTTTGTGTTGTCCGTGCATTATAGTATTTTATGCAACAGGCGTTTAAAGGAGGTCAAAAAAGACGAGTGGCGTGGGTAACAATTCGAGGCGAAGCCGAAAATTGTTATTAAGACGCCACGAATATTTTTTGTCTCAGTTAAACACCGTTGCATACAATAGTTTTTCTACGACCATGCACTTACTTTTTAACCGACTTCAAAAAAGGAGGAGGTTCTCAATTCGACTGAATGTTTTTTTTTTGTTTTTTTTTTGTATGTATGTTACTCGATATCTCCGAGGATCGTGGACCGATTTTCAAAATTTTTTTTTTGATCGAACGGGTATAACCCCGAGATAGTCCCATTGGCACCAAGTCGGGGTCTGATGATGGGATCTTGGAGAAATCGAGGGAACTCTTCAAATGTTATAGGCACATGTAATGTTCTTAGTGTATTTTTCAAAGGTACACCAGTATTTACGCCTGATGGTAATAATTTTATGTGGCTGAGCTGATGATGGAAGGTCAACTCCTCAACGGTTAGGAGTTAAAGGATAATTCTTTCACTACTGTACACATATTCGGACTGATACATATAATATCACTAGGAACCACTAAAAATCAACAAATAAATTAACTTTTTAACAAAAAATAAAACCGCCTTCAAAAAAAGCGTGTTACAAAACACGGAGAAACTAAAAAGCCAAAAATAATAAACCTTCGAATTCAGATTTCTTATCGGATTGCAATAATCTAAACATCCAAATTATAAACAAATCAATTATTTTTGGAGTCGGGGCCAGCCTGCGTATGGTTGGGTGGGGCAAACAGGAAATAGCAAGGCGACGAACAGGTCTGGTAGTACCGACTACAAAAATAATTTTTTTTATTTACCTTAAAATAAAACAGTACTTAACACTACTCCCATGCGAAAATTCATCCGCAACGCAGGCTTCGTCATGTGGCCACAAATCCAAATCAACAACATGCTTCGTCAAACAAACCAATGATGATATCCGCAACAGGCTTCGTCACACATAAAATAATAACTTTAAGCTAAATGAAACCGTCCCGAATCGTACCCGGTTCAAATGTCCCCATCACACCGGCAGCGTTACCACGCTGAATAGCCAATGAGATCTGTTGGACCAGGTACGATCCGGACCGAGGGTCACATCCCTTGTCCCTTAGCCGCCGGAAAAATAATTGATTTGTTTATAATTTGGATGTTTAGATTATTGCAATCCGATAAGAAATCTGAATTCGAAGGTTTATTATTTTTGGCTTTTTAGTTTCTCCGTGTTTTGTAACACGCTTTTTTTGAAGGCGGTTTTTAATAGTTTTCTAGAATATCTTTCATGCATGGAATTCGCACTGTTCCCTGTAATTTGACTTGGTAATGATCCTGCACTCACCCTGTCGCTCGCACTCCCCCGCGCCACCGCAACCCCCGGCGCCCCGCGCACCCACGCTATATCCCTTAAAGGCTACCTAACAATATTTTAAGAGCTATATCGTATGCGCGGGTGCGCGGGACGCCGGGCGGGGGCGGGCATCTTTTATGTAGGGTTTTAACGATCTATGCTCGACCCTGTAAATGACGAATGACAGTTCGGGAGTAGAAAAACAATAGTTTTAGCAAGCGCGGATCAGCTTCGTGCCCAGGGGGGAGTCACGTGGTCAAGGTCCAGGCCCCAAGAGGGGGGGGTCACGTGGTCTATGTGTATGGCCATCCTAGGCTCCAGGGCGGGATCATGGCCCCATGAGTTTTACACAGTGACATTTATTAGAAGTATTAGAACTCATTTTATTACTTAATTAATTGACTTAATCGGCGATTGACTTGCGATTGACCCTAGTCACACCTGATGGAAAGTGAAAACAGAGTCTAAGATGGAGCTCGCCGGTTCAGTAATAGCCTATTCACTCTTGCTTTAAAGAGACCAGGGTCGTATTTTTCATTTACCTACTTATAGTTGTCGGGTTACAAGAGTTTCTCTCAAAGTTTAGGTTAGCCGATTATTTCCAACCGTGTGAAATTAAATGCAGGAACTTCGCTTTACTATCAAAAATATACTGAAAAAGTTATCAAAGAAAGTAAGTGAGCAGATAACATAATCTTGCCAATAAATTGTAGCGTCACTGTGTTTAGATACGCGGCAGGAATTTGGTGATAAGGCTCCGTTGACACAGCGGTGACCTTGGCATTCCGCGTATCGTCGAGACAGGCCTTTGTATCCAGTCTGTCCGTGCCCTACTTTAACTAGACATTATTTTTACCTGATTAAAAGTGAAGTCAAGAGCAATAGAGGAAGTAAAATGTGCGTTACGGGTAGGTATATGGGCCGGGTTACCCTCATCTGGCAGAATAATTTTAGTCCGAAACACACTTCGCATAACATGTTTCGCAGAAACACTTTTGGTCGAATGGTAATTTTGCAAAAAACTTAGTTGGCATTATTACTACCACGTATAAAATACATTTGGCAGAATATTGTTTTATAGAACATTACTTTGGTCGACTTTGGTTTAGCAGAATTGTATGTACCATAATAATCTTGTAGCATAATATTACATTAGCAGAATTATTACTCGCTATCAGAAAAGAAAAACTGCCTCAGAGTCACCGTTAGGTACGACGACGAGCGAAGCGAGGAGGAGTGTTAGGTATCTTGCATCCCCAACACATCCAACTCGCTATCAAATAGCAAATTACAACTTTATGCCGCCTAAATATTATGCACAAATATTATCTGCAAATGTATTGTTCGACTAGAAGACTATTATGCTCATCAACATTATGACAACAGACGATTCGGTATTACAAAAATCTGCGAAACGATTTGTACCAAAGCATATTCTGCATAAGGTGTTTCTGCCAAACTTGACTTCTGCCAAGAACTATTATAGTCATACTAGTTATGAAAAAAAAGCTGCACTTTTGGATGGAAGCAAGCCGCTTTGCACGGTGATAGTAGACATCATAGTAAACGATTTTTTCCGAGGATATCGAAATTTCATCCCTTAGGAAGCCGAGCGTAGCGAGGTATTTTATGAAAATTAAAAAAATTCTATCTTTTTATTGTGTAGTCCGATTTTGACAAAACGTATCTCAAATGAAAGGTATTAATTTGTGTAATTTAAAAAAAAAATACAAAGAAAAAAAATTTGAAAGAAAAGTAAGAAAAAATAAAAAAAGTAAATTTACGTCTCGCACTGAATAACTTCAAAGAATGACAGACAAAATGTACAATGTCGATATACGAGTTTTTTTTAATCGAAGACAGATAAATTTTTAGTTGAAAACTGAAGACTGCATCGAAATCAGATTAGCGTTTTTTAAGATACAAGTTGCCAAAGTTGGGAAAGATCGCTTTATATGGCCACTTTGAAATTCCTTTACCAGAAAGTCAGAAATAATATGTTTTTCTGACACAGAAAAATACATAGTAACAGTACACATCAAAATAAAATTAAAAATTCCGAGGATATTATAATTTCATCCCTTAGAACGACGAGCGTAGCGAGGTCGGTTACGAATACCGAAAAAAAAATCTCATTTTTTTGTACGTCGTCCGATTTTGACAAAACATGTTTCATTTGAAAGGTATTGCTTTATGTAACTTAAAAAAAAATATTGAAAAAAAAAAGTAAGATTTTTTTTAAAAAAACCTTAATTTTCGTATCACACTCAATAACCGCAAAAAACGGTAGACACGGTGTATAATTTCGATATATGATTTTTTAAAATAAAAGACAAATAAATGCATGATTATAAACTAAAAACCGAATTGAAATCGAATCAGTAGTTTTTAAGATGCAAGTTGTCAAAGTTGGCTTAGTTTGTTTAAATATATGGTCGCTTATAAATTCCTTAGCCAGAAAGTCAGAAACATTATATTTTTCTTACAGTTAAAAGTATGCATAGGTAATAGACATCATAATAAACAATTTTTTACGAGGATATAAAAAATTCATCCCTTGGAAAGCCGAGCGTAGCGATGTCTGTTACGAAAAACAAAAAAAGGCGTAAAAAGTTTCTGCCAGATAATAGTGAACCATATGGGCCATCTTTTTAGGGTTCCGTAGTCAACTAGGAACCCTTATAGTTTCGCCATGTCTGTCTGTCCGTCCGTCCGTCCGTCCGTCCGTCCGTCCGTCCGTCCGCGGATAATCTCAGTAACCGTTAGCACTAGAAAGCTGAAATTTGGTACCAATATGTATATCAATCACGCCAACAAAGTGCAAAAATAAAAAATGGAAAAAAATGTTTTATTAGGGTACCCCCCCTACATGTAAAGTGGGGGCTGATATTTTTTTTCATTCCAACCCCAACGTGTGATATATTGTTGGATAGGTATTCGTTTTTTGATAATATTAATATTTTCGAAAATAATCGCTCCTAAAGGAAAAAAAAGTGCGTCCCCCCCCCCTCTAACTTTTGAACCATATGTTTAAAAAATATGAAAAAAATCACAAATGTAGAACTTTATAAAGACTTTCTAGGAAAATTATTTTGAACTTGATAGGTTCAGTAGTTTTTGAGAAAAATACGGAAAACTACGGAACCCTACACTGAGCGTGGCCCGACACGCTCTTGGCCGGTTTTTTCAAAGTTGTCCACCCCACTTTTTTTGTAACATGGTTATTTTTTACGCGATTCATACTCAGAATCGTGAGGTCTTTCGATCCTGATAGGAGAAAAAAAATGTCCCAAGATTTCCATACATTTTTCAAACCTTCCATTCCGTTACCGCTATACAAAATGTATGAAAAAATGGTAACGGAATGGGAAAAAAGCCTTGAGACACTTTTTCTCCTATTAGGTTTGAAAGAGCTCGCGATTCTGAGTGGAAACCACATAAAAATTTCCAAATCCAAAAAAATGGTCACGCACCGTGCGGTTTTAAAGGAATCTCCCACGAACGCTCCGGCTGTGGAATGAGCTCCGGATGTCGAGGTATTCCCGATGAACTACAGTATGGGGTTCTTCAAAAAAGGAGTGTACAAGTTTCTAATGGGTCAGCAACGCGCATGTGACACCCCAAATATGAATACACAAATCATCACTTCTTTATGCCGCGGACTGTACGAGTGTACGCCTGTCAATGCCACCTATCGTGTGACGTACAGTTTGATTCATATCAAGTTACAGCGATAAAACGTTAGTAAATAGTTGTCAGAGCGGTGTGAATTGATTCCGAAAACATTTCAATGTCACATTTGTGTCTTAGTAGTAGTGTAGTTTGTGTATTTGTGTGTTAGTAGGAATCCTACTATAATAAAACGTATTTGCAATCTCAACAATTTTTCATACCAAAACCTAAAAGTTATGTATGTTCGCTCTAAGGATCGTTCCAAGGAATCAGCTCAGTGCGTGAAAAAGGAAGTTCGAAGTTTATGCTCGCTCTAAGGACACTCGTACATCGTTCCAAGGAATCAGCTCAGTGCGTAAAAAAGGACGTTTGAAACGAGTTTCGATAAATTAAAACACGACCGAAGGGAGTGTTTTAAATCGACACGAATTACGAATTTCCTTTTCGCACGTGTATCGTACGAGGTTTTTCAATACTAACAGCAACACTCTTAGCTAACCATCGCTAGACGTTATGCCCTTGTAATAAGGTTTACAAATGTACAGCTAACAGTGTTGCCAATGGTACAGATGGCCCTCCGAAGTTTCGACCTGACAAGAAATGAATCACTTCTCGCACTAGTACGTAAAAATCGCACCATCTATACTGAAAATATAGTCAAAATGTGCCCAACCAAATTTTGAATAGGTAAGTACAACTGTTTCAACCACAGACCTATATCGTCACTACTTTTAAAAAAACTTGTATCTTCGTCTGTCAATGAAAAGAAAATTTATATGCATTCCATACATACTACAATTTTCTTTTGAAAAAATCTCGTATCTCACGCTGTTCCTCAAAGTTAAAACGCAGTAAGTCTATATGCATTCCATACATACTTACTACGACTTACTGCGTTTTAACTTTGAGGAACAGCGTGAGATACGAGATTTTTTCAAAGTAGTGACGATATATATCATTTCGCTTCGCTTATCTTACTTCTATGGTTTCAACGTTTCAACAAAAACAACTCAATGCCCGTTCCAAGGTTGAACATTGTTTACATGACAACACCGATGACGTTTCCACAATATTTTGTTTTGTTTATATCACCATATGCTAATTATTTGATGTAATCTCGCAAAGCGTTACTTTAACAGCTTTTTAACTTATGCCATCAAAAAGGTCTGGGTGGCTAGCCGAATGGCACAATCGCTCACGAAACGCTCACGAAACGAAGCGCTAGTAGATATCTATCTCTATCGCGCTTGCGTATTGGCGCGACAGAGCCAGCGGCGTATCGCTTTCGTTTGGCGTCGGAGAAATGCCATTCGGTGCCGTAGCCGAATGGTATTTCTGCGACGCGAAACGAAAACGAAAAGCCGCGAAAGTCTGGCGCCAATACGCAAGAGCGATAGCGATAGCGAGCGTTTCGTTTCATGAGCGTTTGTCCCATTCGGCTATGTACACTGATTACCTATCTTCGCTTCGTATAAGCATAAATTATAGGAGCTAGTTGTCTCTATCGCTCTTAGCCTCTTCTGTATTGGCGTGACAGAGCCAGAGTGCGTTTCGATCGCCATGTAGCGACAACTATTTTCACTCTAAGAGTTTTGAATGATTCACCGTTATTTTCATTATATTTATATTGACCGGGATATAGACCGTGATTACCTTTTTGATTTTTTGAGGGTAGATCGCGCGCTGTCTATGCAACTTTAACATCCACCAGCCTTCGTCAGTTTTCCGTAATCATGATGCATGCAACTGAGTCGAAATATCAGGAGCACGACAAAAATCAAAAAGGTAATCACGGTCTATATCCCGATCAATATAAGTCTATTTTCACTCTGGCTAGGCTGGCATGGTACGTCAAATGTCAAATACCCAATCGCTTACGATAATATCGTTATCGTAGCCTGCCATCTCTATCGCACTTCCGTATTAGCGCGACAGAGCTAGGCTGCATTTCTGTCGGCGTCTAGGGTCAACGTTTGCCTCTTTGACTATAGGCCGGGAAGTCAAAACGATGTGGGCCATTTTTTTTTCAAAGTTGTCCACCCCACGTTTTTGTAACATGGGTATTTTTAACGCGATTAATACTCAAAATCGCGAGGTCTTTCGATCCTGATAGGAGAAAAAAAATGTCCCAAGATTTCCATACATTTTTTCGAACCTTCCATTCCGTTACCGCCATACTAAATGTATGAAAAAATGGTAATGGAATGGGAAAAAATGCTTGGGACACTTTTTTCTCCGGATTGAAAGAGCTCGTGATTCTGAATGGAAATCACATAAAAATTTCCAAATCCAAAAAAAAAGTGGGGTTGACAACTTTGAAAAAAATGGCCCATGTAACTTTTAATACCTCTTGTTTTGTTTTAAACATACATAGTGCGGTTCATAATTGACCATGATGGTTTATGCGTGTAGGGCATCATAAATTTAAACTCGCGGACGATTTTAGTACCGTCGCCATTGATTTATAGCCGAAGTTCTTTGTTTTATGTTTTGGATTTTTAATTTGACTCGTTG
This sequence comes from Leguminivora glycinivorella, assembly GCF_023078275.1. Taxonomy (NCBI): domain Eukaryota; kingdom Metazoa; phylum Arthropoda; class Insecta; order Lepidoptera; family Tortricidae; genus Leguminivora; species Leguminivora glycinivorella. The sequence continues at coordinate 704,899 of NW_025952831.1, forward strand.
GTAAAGTGTCCGCGAACCGTGATATATGGCTTGACCTCGTTATTGGCGTGTAGTGTTAATTTACTACTTTAGGGTTTTTGAATCCAAATCCGCCATATTTAGTTATAGAGGAGGTGTTACGTCAGTGCTTTTTTCTCGCACTCGTGCGCAAAGTTGTAGTTTACTGTACCTATGTCTAAGGGTCATCATTTTATGTACTTACGGTAAAACGTTGTACCTACCCTACGCGTGCAAAGAGGCAATTAGAATTTTCTCTTTTCCGCATTTGTATCGTAGTGTACAAAGTGTGTTTTACAAAGGCGCAGAATCGTTCTTATTCGCACTTGGCCGATTTTCATTTGTTTTGTGTAGTTTACAAAAAAAATATTTACTCACATCTGCGTTATTTTCCGAGAATCAAGAATCCGATAACACCTTGTTATTTAAGTTGGTATTTCTTTTTTTTAGATAAGAAACGGTGTTTTAATTAACGGAATTTGGCCTAGTTTTGTCCGTGGCGTTTATTTATGGTCTTTACTTGTGGTCTGTTATCTTTTAGCCTTGACCGATATGGGAATAACCTATGGGCAAAGAGGATCGAGTATTATGTCAAATTAAAATATGTAATCACAGTGCATAGACTGCCATCTCTCGACACAGGCTTAAAACTTTTGAACCTCAGTTTTGAACTTTTGACAATTTGGCCCATGTGTTAAAATGTCAAATATTAATATTAGCGCCATCTAGCCGAGCGTTCCCCAAACGTGAACAAAGGTTCTCATTGAATGATCTCTCGATATTATTCTTCGTACTTATTTCCTGGGGACGTCAAGTGCACCTGGACGTTTTCTAAATTAAATCTCGAATATCGAATTTCACCAGATCTGGACGTGTTTGGGCTCATTCTTCTCAGAATCACGAGCTGATTCGATCCCGACGACAAAAAAATGTGTCCCAAATTTTCAATACAAAATTCCAGTTTCCAATACGTCACGAACGAAATTCGATTTTCGAGATTTATTTTGGAAAATGCCCACCTTTGAATTCCTTCGCAGATGGTTTCCTCGCGATATTTTCTTCGCCAAAAAGCTATTGATACCTAAATGTCGTTTGTACCTACATAAGTTCCGAAAATTTTAATTTTGTATAACAACCATGGCAGTCGAGAGCATACCCAGTTACACTCTAACGATGTTTGTGGAACCAGGTCGGTGTCTGCGGGCAAGTTTGTTGTGCCCAGGGTCACTAACTACTACGGCGATAGATGTCTTCACAAACGCCTTCCCTACATACTCAACAGCCTGCCCACTGACACCAGACAGGAAGCCAACAAAGTTAAATTTGGTAAAAAGCTGCGTAGTTACCTCATAAATTGTGTATAGAAATAGATTATCATAAGTATTTAATGATATAGATTGTTTTATAAGAGAGTAGAGACTGCACGATCCCACAGTCAAACCGTGGAAACTGTTTTGTGGGACACTGTACTTGTATAAGCTGTATACACTTAAGTTAATAAATAAATAAAAAATAAAATAAAAAAAAAACTGATTGGTACGGTATTAAAACCCGCGACTTTCAGATTGAAAGTCGGAAGTCATATCTACTTAGCCACCACCGCTTACTAATATCAAGGAGGATCGATTATTATAGAGAGTTACTGTCGAACACATAGAAGAAACAAATTCATATATTTGTATAGGGGCCGAGCGTGTCAAATTTTGTACTGAAGTTGATTCTTGCCTGTAATTTTAAATATGTCTCAGGCTCTTGATTGTTCATAATTTTTGTGTTGTTGCAATTGAATATCACGTAACGAGGCATTTTTTATGTTTTGGTTGACTTCAACTTACAAAAATTGACGCCCGAAAGCTGCAAGCTGCGAGTAAAGACGGACAACTCAGTGGATTTCACTGAGTTCATTTGACACGCTAAGTAGATACGTTTGCTTGATCTATGGTATATATGACATCTGTGGTAAACACAGTGCTTAGACTGCCATCTCTTGACACAGGCTTGAAACTTTTGAACCTCAGTTTTGACAATTTAGCCCATATTCTTAGCTTGATATGTTTTAAAGTGTCAAATATTAATATTAGCGCCATCTAGCTGAGCGTACCCCAAAGGTGTAATGCCATCTAGGTCACCGTACCTTTTTCTGTATGGTACTGAGGTACGTTTTTTTCTTAGACTTTATCTGTCTATACGGAGTTATATAATTATGTCTTTGCTAATATGTATGGATATTATCCATCATAAACATAGCTGTAATATTGTATTCAATGAGACACAACTGTCATTCCATCATCTACTAATTTTGACATTGACATTGACAGTTATAATCTCAGCCACTAATCTGTCAGCCGGATTGATTTAGACGTTGAAAGAAAACCTTTATTTTGTCTTTTCGGATTATGTCGTTTTCTATTAAACTTTTCATTGTTAAGCATGGCACTGAAACTTGAACCGTTTTGTGTGTTATTGTAACCTATTAAAATTTTGAAAAAAACCCCCGACCGCGACCTAGTGAGCCGATTTTCATGAAACATGGCTAAGAACACTCCCGACTACTTAGTCGGGAGTGTTCTCACATTCTCGCGTTTTCACATTATCCGATCCGATATCGGATGTCGGACCGATACCTCATACATTACAGGCGCCATCTTGGATTTTTCTATTGAAATCTTTCCGACATCCGATATCGGATCGGGTAATGTGAAAACGGTCTAACTCAGCTTTCAGACAAAAAAAACTAAATCATAATCGGTTCATCAGTTCGAGAGCTACAGGCACACACACAGACAGACAGACAAACAGACAGACAGACAGACAGACAGACAGACAGACAGACATACACACAGACAGACACGTCAAACTTATAACACCCCTTCGTTTTTGCGTCGGGGGTTAAAAACGACAAGTCTTATATGTTTGACGTGTCGGTCTGAATGTGTATGTCTCTATGGCATCGTAGATCCCGAACGGATGAACCCATGATGAACCGATTTAGATTTCGTTTTTTTTTGTTTGAAAGCTGACTTAGCCATATTTGATGGAAATCGATCCGCTGATGAGGTTTTTTGATTTTTTTTGGAACCTCGAGTGCTACGACATACGTGTTTATTATTTATGACGAGAGTGTCTTAAATTCAGTTTATTTATTAATAATGATAAATTACAGTATAAATGACGACCAGTCTGGCGCAGTCGGTAGTGAACCTGCCTGCTACGCCGCGGTCCCGGGTTCGAATCCCGGTAAGGGCATTTATTTGTGTGATGAGCACAGATATTTGTTCCTGGGTCATGGATGTTTTCTATGTATATTAAGTATTTATATATTATATATATCGTTGTCTGAGTACCCACAACACAAGCCTTCTTGTGAGCTTACCGTGGGCCTCAGTCAATCTGTGTAAGAATGTTCTATAATATTCATTTATTTATTTAAATTATAACCACTCAAATGCACTTACGCACGTTTCCCTATCATATACCTACTGTTATGGGTTTTATCGATCATAAACCCATGTTTATGGCCTAGAATGTCGCATCTGTAATTCTGTATGCACAATCCGCGAACAGTCTACCTACCTACCGTTACGCTTAACAGTAAGTATCGTAGCTAGCTGTCCCTATCGCTCTTCTTTGGCGCGACAGAGCCAGTCTGCGTTTCGCTCGACGTAGAGTCAACGGTTGTCTTTGGCTAGGCCGGCAGTGCAGCGACCTATTTCTGCTGATAAGAGCTATTAAGTGTTCGGATTAGCGACCACCTTTCACTACACTTTGTTTTATCTGATAAAAACTACACAGTAATTGAAATGTAGGTACTTCTATGCTACTCTTTTAATGATTTAACACTTTTAACACAGTAACGACACTTTTAACACAGTTTCGTTACCTTTCAACCCCTTTTTGCCAAGAGTGGCACTGAAATTTGAGTAGTTCATGTGCTCTGCCTACCCCTTTATGGGATAGAGGCGTGATTGTATGTATGTAAGTAGGTATGTAACACAGTAACTTTTAATGATTGCTTGTATCTTAGGCGAAATGAATCGCTAGCGCCTCGTGTCGCTGTGGCAATGGTTAGGTGTGTCTCATCTTCCAAGTAAAATGGTTGATTGATTGAAAATTGTCGGAATCGTCCTTTGAGCTGATGAGGTAACTATTAACTATAATGTCTTATAAGTCATAATTTCAATGTACCTATAAGTTAGATGATTCACGTGCGCTTCTCCAGAAACTTCATATTCATATTCATATTCATTTATTCCATTGTAAATCATGTTCATTTGTACAGTTTGGTATTACATTTGGTCAGGTAGGCACATGATTACCCTGCTAGGGTGTACAATATCGGATTTTAAAATAATATTAGCTTCCTGCTTCGCACTCGCACAACTAACTACCTACTCTTTAATAATCCGTCACCTGCGTTATTTCTGGATAGCGACATTAGCGACCTTCAAAGTACTTGAGGTCCTTAGGGCCGGTTGCACCAAACCGTCTGTCTCCGTTAAAGCGTTCGTTAAATTTTATTGTATGGAAGTTCCATAGACGTCTGCTGCGTGACGATGATGTGTCTGTCAAATGTGGTTGATGCAACTGGACCTTAAAGGCAAACGTTTTTTTTCTTTCATCTTTAGCATCTGGCGCGGAAAGGAATGGAATGCGCTCCGGCCATCAGTATTCCCTGAAAAATACCTACGACTTCGATTTCTTAGGCTGAACCGATGAGCTTCATCTTAGACTCTGTCTTCATTTTCCACCGTGTTACTTAGGTCAATAAAGTTCCGATCAAGTGTACAGCTTGAGTTTTCGCGCGCGAGTTCATAGGTACTTCTAACTTCTAGTGCGACTTCAAAAGTTTAGTATGGACTTGCGCGCAAGAGCAAAAGTTGTGCTTCACAATAAAAAAAACTTGTGTAAAAGGCATATCCCCATTTTTAATTCCGACATAAAATTAACAATTCCTATGTCCTTGGACGATGACGTTCGCTTACCACGAGGCGATTCGACTCATTTGCCTCATATAAGTCATAGGTATATCATAAAAAATGTCATCATGAGAATTAGGTTAATTGTTTGTGTCTTGTTTGTCAAGCAAGAAATAATTAGGTCAGCGCTGGATCAGCTGTGCGGGATAATTAATATTACCGATGGCTACCTAATGATTCTCCGACAGTTTTTTAGCCGATTATTGATTCGCCGACAACGATTCGCCGAATGCCATTTAGCCGAATAATCAAACAATCGCTGCCACTTTTGGTCGAATAACGTTACGTAGAATCTTGGTTCGCATACAGTTCAGTTCGCTTCTGTGCAAATTATCCGAACTATTATTGGACATTTTTCATTTAGCAAAGTAATATTTTCGTTTAGGCCACGTTTAGTCGAATAACGTTTCACATTTTATACATTGTTAAAATATTTTCGAATGAATGAATTATCGCTGTCGTAAAAAAATTACGCACTTAATAGACATTTTTTGTTTCTTAAACAAACAATGTATATTTTAAAAGTGAAAATTTGGTGACTTGAAAACAACAATACATAATTTACTAAAATTAATCCTTAGAATCAGAACATGATGATTAATATAAATAAGTAAATGAATCAAATGTGAGTTACTCTTATAAACGATCTAACAACTAGATTTTTGAATCCGCAGAACACTTTGGAAGTTCCAGCCAACTCACCAAAAAATAATACCAAATGATCACTCGCCCTATTGTGTTTCGACCAATTTTTTGTCGGCCAATTTTTACAATTCCTAAATGATTATTCGTCGAAAAGTAAATCGGCGTATCAAATTTCTGCTTACCGACTCCGTTTACGAACGAATATTATGCGAAATGAGAATCTTCCAATCGTTATTCGGCCAAAAAAGACGTCGGCGAATCGTTGTCGGCGTACCGAAAATCGGCGTATTTTATTTCGGATTATCAATCGGGCACCATTACCGATACTAGATTATTCTGACGTTAAAACAAAGTTTATTTTGTATCGAACATTGTACACAAGGTTTGGTTACTAAATAGACGAATCCAAGCTATACATAGATCTTTATTTATAAGGACAGACAAATACAATATTACACCTATACAACAATATAACTTACTTAATTATACTTAACTCAAACAAAATGCAGTATTATGCACAACTTAAAACTAATTAAATTAAAATTGATCTGTCGATTTTTGCCTCCGTTTGGGTATGCCGGTTTGTGTTCCCCATCGCTGCCCCTGCGGTGCGGATGTAGACCAGTTATTGTGATGCGGAGGGATGAAAGTCATGTTACGAGACACGTGTTACCGATGAATGTGGAAGGAGGAAATGGGAGAGGAAAGCTGAAAAAAAAAGTCCATTCACCTTTTTTTCGGCTTTTCTCTCCCGTTTCCTGAGAGATGATGTGGAACGAATGCAAGTGAATGATGAGATGACATCCGATAGAGAGGTATGGAAGAAAAGAAATGCTGCGCCGACCCCAAGTCATTGGGATAAGGGCAATAATGATAATGATTTAATAGGATACGGTAGCGAAAATGCTAAAATGGAAAGGAGCCCCCCTTTCAACTTGGGAATTTTAGTTACAATTAAGTGTTATTAACTAGATTTATCGAAAACAAATTGTCCATTAAGAACAACTCAGTCAAAAGATATTTCAAAAAAATCTTTAAAATCGAGGTTCCGCTCTCGACTCTTTCCTCCTTCAAAACTTAATCAATCGGAACGAAATTTGAGAATCTGAATAACAATGAAATAATCTATGTCGGACCTTTTAACTTTTTTGGTTAATTGTTACCAATCTTGAGTATCACACCTTTTTTTGCGCCACAATGAAAAAGGCCGTTTTTGGAAATTTTTGATTGGCTCTAGAGTCTTTAAAAAGCAGAATATCAAAAAAATCAAAACGGTCCGACACAGATAAAAATAATCAAAAATCTGTGTTGAAAAAATCATTGCTCTATCTTCAAAAACCACGGAGGAAATAGTCGAGAGCGTTTGTATGGAGAATCGACCCCTACCGTATCGTCTAACTGTTTCTCCCTTGTTCCAGATATATACTAGCGCTATGCATGCTGGGCACTGTAGCCGCGTACACCGGGCCCGATCTACCACCGGGCCCATTCTGTGGCAAGACTGGCGAATGCTGTCGCGATCGGAGGGACTCTTGCGCGCATAGGATACTTGGTACGTTATATCATACAGCCGGCGAATTATGCTTCCAATTTTATCACTTATCCACGGGGATAAAGTATCCGTCACGCTTTGGCAAGTATGTCAGTGTGAGAGTGACAGATGTCTTATCCACGTGGATAAGTGATAAAATTGGAAGCATGATACACCGGCAGGTTGTTATCTTTATAACTGGCAATATTTGCTGGATATGGCTGGATATGTAAAAGGAACTCATATATCATACTGTTCAATTTTACCCAGACTTTTTAAATCGCATCTCCCATCCCATTTCCTATTTATTTACATATCTCTCTCCGTTAGAGGTATAGTATTGGAAGACATGCTCCGCCGACCTCAAATGAATGAGATTAATAAGGGCAAGCGAATGATTAATGATTTGTTTGCCTTTCAATTAGATGGATGAAGTATGACAGACCATGAGCGACATTGATTCTCTTTAACGACCGGTATGGTTTAGTTGGTAAAGAACCTGCCTGCTAAGCCGATAGTTCTAGATTCGAATCCCTGTGAGGGAATTTATTTGAGTCTTTAATGATTTCGTATTTAAATATTTAATCATTGTCTGAGTATCCACAATATGTGAGTGTGTCTAGTAAAACGTCCCACTTTGTCGCTTACTATAAAGAGATTTGCTTGAATACTTTGTATCTTTATATTAATAAACTGACAATGCGGCTCTATAGCAATCGACAAAGTGGGGCGTTTTACTAACCACACACATAATAAGCCTTCAATGAGCTTGTGGAATCACTAAAGTGTGTGAATGTCCTATAATATTCATCGATATTAATGCTCCATACATTTTCCAGACACGTTATGCTACTGCGACGAATTCTGCGACTTCAACCGTGCGCACGACGACTGCTGTCCCGACTATCTGCCCGTCTGTCGCAACCAGACGGTAGACCCTGGCTTCATCCTGCAGCCGTGCCGGCATCGAGGGCAGTTGTACATGCCCGGGCAGAAGCGAGAAGATAACTGCAACACCTGGTAAGTTTTTCATCCATTCCATTTCCATCCAGTCAGTCCATAAGTCTCCATGTTCCATCAGATCTGTTGCAAATGTCCATGAGAAGCTCTTTAGTAGCACGAGATCCAGTTACAGCGAAGCCCTGGCATCATTGTAAGTACATATAACTATGTGCCAGGCCAGACGCGAGAAAACGCAAAGAGAAAAGCAATACCTGGTGAGTAACACCCCAAAAGTGAGACATTTAGGACCATCCCTACATGCATTTTGTGCGTAGTTTATATTGCCTTATTGCGGCCGATTTGATGGCAAATGATGATGTCTATGAGGGGATGTTTAGTACCAGGAGACCCTTGAACGGGTCTCATAAGCCCTGGTCTCATTCTGCAGCCGTGCCGGTATCGGGGGCAGTTGTACATGCCCGGGCAGACACGAGAAGATAACTGCAACACCTGGTGAGTAATACTTAACACCCCAAGAGCTTTAGGGCCCATCCCTACATTCATTTCGTGCGTGGTCTATATCGCCTTGTTCCTTTGGATTTGATGGCAAATAAACATGTCTATGAGAAGCTCTTTAGTACCACTAGATCCATGCCTACATCCATTTTAAGCGTAGTCCGTAAGCCCCATTGTTCCGTCAGAACTATTGGCAAATGATCATGTTAATAAGAAGACGTTTACAAGATACGATTGTGTGGAAGCTTTGTCGTTGCATGATCGCACTCACGCCAAATGGAGCCCACGCATTTGCCGCAATACTGAACGCGCAACGTGTATAATATTATAAGTAAACAAGATTTTAGCACAATCATCTGATACTCGTAAATACCGAATGGAAATTCAATGGAACAAAGTATAATCGCAACCCAACGCATCTGTCAGTGTTTGTTTGTTCGCGATAAACTCTAAAAGTGAAAAGCGGATTTTCATGTGATTTTCAGCTGTCAATAGAAAAGAAGATTGAAACCGAAAGTACACTATCATAATTATGTTTATCGTAGAAATATGATCATAGGTCTGTATGCCTCCTTTTTTACTCTAACGTGAAGAAAAATGACGACACAGCCTATGATGATATTGCTATGATAAAAATATGATAGTGGACTATCGGCCTGAGATACATAATTTTGACGGTTTTATGTCAACTCGTGGAAATATGACAATATTTTTCTTTAGTATACGTAGTCGGAAAAAATCAAGCTGGCTTGATCTTTTAATGTGATATTATGTGTGTTGCCAGCAAGTGGGCTGTTAGGATAAGGGATTAATGATTTAAAAAAATACTTAATAAACTCTCTAAGAAAATTTTTATTGCCAGCAATGTACATCACAGACACTTTGTCAAATCAAATGACAGCTCATAAGTATTAGCGACGGGAACAATTACGAAATGCACACAGTACATTGAATGTGTCGATTTCAGAAAATTAATTTTAGGTAATTTAAATAACTGTGATTTGCTAATAGTTATACCTACGCAAACTGCTAATTGATCACAGTTTTCTGAGTACCCACAACACAAGCTTTCTTGAGCTGACCTTAGTCAATCTGTGTAAGAATGTCCTATATTTATTTATGACAAGTTTGTAAAGCTTATAATTGTCATTGTGGCGACTTGCGTCACACATGCATTGCAGTCTCATTACTCACACGTACAAAAAAGTACGTGTTCACGAGAACAGCGGCTATTCGCGGCCCTATGCTGTCATTTTGACGAGTCCGTTGCCAGAGCGTTACCAAACTGCTAATCCCAATGTTACCTGGGCCTGTAGCCAAGAGAACCACCCGTAGCGAACGGATAGGCAACTACAGGACATTGACGCAACAGTATCTCGCCGTGACATGTAAAGAAAAGTTTCTAAATTCATCATCATCATCCTGTTCCAGCCGGTTTCGGCCTCAGCGACTGGGTTTTGGCTTATTGTTTCTAAATTAACAGAGCGACAGCGACGGTTTAATTTAATTTGCATTTTGAATGTCCGGATGGTGTCCTCTACAGGTCGCAATTCTCAACCGATTCTTGTAAAATTTTGTGACCAGATTTTATGGTTATTTCTTTTTGTCAAGCTAATTTTTAGAAATTTTACAAAATGGGGTATTTCCGTAAAGGACAAGCGCTCATAGTGTGCCTAAACTGTAATAGGCTATAATAATTTAATTTAGTTTAATTTATCTATTATCACAGACAACAAATGGCCCATAATGGTTAGTACTTATACATTATTGAATATTTTAAAGCTAATTGTTAGTATAACATAAAACAGAAAGTAGACAACACAACAATACAACATCGTAAATAACACTTTTACGTTTTATAAGCCTATTGCTAAGGTCTATAGTTCACATAGCCACAATTTGTACTATTCATGACAGAGCCAGACGACCGATCTGGCTCAGTCGGTAGTGACCCTGCCTGCTAAGCCGCGGTCCTGGGTTCGAATCCCGGTAAGGGCATTTATTTGTGTGATGAGCACTGATATTTGTTCCTGAGTCATGGATGTTTTCTATGTATATAAGTATGTATTTATCTATTTAAGTATGTATATCGTCGCTTAGCACCCATAGTAAGTTGATCTGTGTAAAGTGTCCCCAATATTTAGTATTTGTTATTTATTTATTTATAGTGAGACTCATGTCTATCTCTCGGCGACAATGATATGCCTAGCTGGCTCTGTCGCGCCAATACGGAAAAGCTATAGGGGCTACGATGCGGAGCGTCAGCGATTGTACTCTTGGCTACAGAAAGTGATTCATTTGCTTACGAAATGCAACGAATTCGGCGAAATAATGGGGTAGATGGCCCACTTTTGGCTCTCATAATAAAAATAAATCTTATACACTTATCACCTGAAGTAAACGTAGAGATTTATGGAATTATTTGAGTTTTATTTATATGAAACATTTACACAACAGTGTCATTCCAGTTCTTAAGAGGGTATGCAGCGGCCGATTTTCCATACAAAAGTATTTCACGTTTTCCTCTCGGGATATTAGTAGAAAATGTTTTTACGTTAAGTCACATTAATTATGTGACATAATGTATGTGGTGTATGTTGGACGTAGTCTGTACTGTACTGTACCCATATTGTTTACACTTTTAAAAGATTTGTTTTGTTTAAAAATAGGAGCAAATAGACAAATAATTAAAAATACGACGTGCCTGGCTGCCACGTGACAGGCTTAGCCTAGTGTGGGCCACAGGAAAAATAATGTACCATTGTAATAATTTCTTATTAATAATAAACTATTCTTATTCTTCTTCTAGATATATGATGTAAAACATTATCCATAATGTCAATAAGCTAGAGAGGAAAATGGGACCCACGTTTGTGTCGAACAGCGTCCATATATTCTCTAAAACCACATAGTCACCCTAGGTACTCATGTAGACCTAACATTATTTACTTTACAATTTCAAGATTGGGTGTGGGAGTATTCTTAAACGCAAATGGCACAGTGTATATTTCTATTACGCGAAGTAAACATGACCATTTTGGATGAGTTTCCTAATATGAAGGATACCTAATTCGTTTACAGATATAATAATCTGTTAGTTATTTTATTACTTAGTTAACCCTTTCAAAACTAGAAATCGAGATTTGCTAACTTAATTTCGAATTTTAATGAAATGTGTTAGAATAAATAATAAAATAAAATAAATAAATATTGGGGACACCTTACACAGATCAACTTAGCCCCAAACTAAGCAAAGCTTGTACTATGGGTGCTAAGCGACGATATACATACTTAAATAGATAAATACATACTTATATACATAGAAAACATCCATGACTCAGGAACAAATATCTGTGCTCAGCACACAAATAAATGCCCTTACCGGGATTCGAACCCAGGACCGCGGCTTAGCAGACAGGGTCACTACCGACTGAGCCAGACCGGTCGTCAAACATTTTTTGAATTGACATTTTAACAGTTCATCATCCTCCTTACGCTATCCCGGCATTTGCCACGGCTCATGGGAACCTGGGGTCCGCTTTGACAACTAATCCCAAGATTTGGCGTAGGCACTAGTTTTTACGAAAGCGACTGCGATCTGACCTTCCCGAAGGGTAAACTAGGCCTTATTGGAATTAGTCCGGTTTCCTCACGATGTTTTCCTTCACCAAAAAGCGACTGGCAAATTTCAAATGACATTTCGCACATAAATTCCGAAAAACTCATTGGTGCAGCCGGGGTTCGAACCCGCGACCTTCGGAACGAAAGTCGCAGGTACTTACTGCTAGGCTACCAGCGCTTCATGACATTTTAACAGTTATTCAGTGTTCAAATCAGAGTCTCTATTATGCGTTTTTGACTAGAATATGACTCATAGTTAAATGTAACTGGTGCATAAAGAATGGCATTAAAACACGAGTGTTGTTTTATGAAACGAGCCGAAAGTCGACTTTCACTTGTTGTTTAGTGAAATGAAACAAATGACTGATCGATTTATCATAATAGAAGTAGGATGACAAAGAAGAACTGTCGAATATCAAAAGTGAGACCAAAACTGGAGCAATGTCAAGTGTCATTGGGAGTATTAAGTTCAGAAATTATGTATGATAAATAATTTGCTTTTCTAACTGTTTAATCGAAACAGAAATCACCCACTGTATCCTTTAAATACAAATGGTCACGTTTTTTCATTTGTAGTCTGCCTCTTTTCCACTTACAGGATGATCATATACGTGACAGCTTCTCTTTTGCACACTTCAGCAGTATTTAAGCGTAAGCGAAATGGTAGGTCGGTGCTCCTAAGTATATTTTAGAGAACTTATGATTATGGACCAAAATTCCGCCATATTTCAAAATCTCATGGAAGGTTCAAGCTCATCTATCTTAGTATGTAGGTTACCTTGAGTATGTTTGGGTTAAAAACTTCCTTATTTACCAACTACTTTTTGCATAAATATTTTCCAATTTTTACCTCCATGGTTTTTATCACTTCCTTTTTAAGTCTTATTTGTATTCAAAACAATAGTTTCAGTCGAATTGTTTATATCAATTAATTCTAGCCAAAGATTATATCTAAATATCTAAATAGGATTTTAGCTCCAATTAATCGGCACCAATAAATTTGTACTTTTTCAGTAGGTACAGCTGGTGTTTTTTTCACGCACTAGTGCGAGAAGTGGTTCATTATACGTCAGGTCGAAACTTCGGAGGGCCATCTGTACTGAAAAACGTCGTACGATACACGTGCAAAAAGGAAATTCGTAACTCGTGTCGATTTAAAACACTCCCTTCGGTCGTGTTTTAATTTATCGCCACTCGTTTCGAACTTCCTTTTTTACGCACTTGTATCGTAATGTACTATTGTAGGCTCGTATATTACAAAACAATAATAAATATTGGGTGTAATTTTTGTAACCGGCAATACTTTTATATTGTCTTCGGTTAGCGCGATAGTTACTCATGAAATAAAACTATGAAAACCGACACAATACTTTCTTCATATGTAATTTTTCAGCAAAACGTCCCTTTGTTCGTATAGTGGTGGGATGTTTCACTAAACTTCTACACATATAATATACTGGCTATGTACAAAAATTAATAGGTGTTATTTATATTTCGTTCAATTTCACCTAGACTAGCCATCGCACAGCGCGACGTCACGCGCGGAACGATTTGATCGGACTATTCCAGCTACATATTTGCAACGTTGTGCATTTGGTGTACATAATTTATAGTTTTACAGTACCTAATGTAAAAAAAAATTGGCTAAAATACTACCTGTATTTAATTTATATTTTGGGTTTTGTATCAGCATGAACACCGCCCTAATTATTGGCGGTTATAAAAAGTTACACCCTGTATGCCTATGATTCTACCTCAAAGCCGCTTTAAATTAGTATCGACCGTTTTTTGCAAGTCGAATGCACTGCCATTACACATGTTGCCAAAACAGGTACAATGAATTTAGCCTTGCTCTGTCTGTAACTAATGTTAGTTTGTTTACTTTGATCGCGACAATTGTTTTTAATTTGCGACGTTTACAACTGGTCTGGACCACGGACAGCTGTTACGTATTAAGCGGTCGATTTGCCAGACCAAAGCAGTCAGGGGACAATATCAGTTAAGAGTTAAGACGATACGGTAGGGGTCAATTCTCCATACAAACGCTCTCGACTATTTCCTCCCTGATTTTTGAAGATGGAGCGATGATTTTTTCAACACACATTGTTATTGTTGTTATTTTTATTTGTGCCGGACCGTTTTGATTTTTTTGATATTCTGCTTTTTAAAGACTCTAGAGCCAATCAAAAATTTCCAAAAACGGCCTTTTTCATTGTGGCGCAAAAAAAGGTGTGATACTCAAGAATGTTAACAATTAACCAAAAAAGCTAAACAATCCGACATAGATTATTTTATTGTTATTCAGATTCTCAAATTTCGTTCCGATTGATTAAGTTATGAAGGAGGAAAGAGTCGAGAGCGGAACCTCGATTTTAAAGATTTTTTTGAAATATCTTTTGACTGAGTTGTTCTTAATGGACATTTTTTTTCGATAAATCTAGTTAATAACACTTGTATATTTAACTAAAATTCCCAAGTTGAAAGGGGCGCTCCTTTCCATTTTATCATTTTCGCTAACGTATCCTCTTAAGACTGAATCGAACCGTTTTTTAGGGTTCCGTAGTCAACTAGGAACCCTTATAGTTTCGCCATGTCTGTCTGTCCGTCCGTCCGTCCGTCCGTCCGTCCGTCCGTCCGTCCGTCCGTCCGTCCGTCCGTCCGTCCGTCCGTCCGTCCGCGGATAATCTCAGTAACCGTTAGCACTAGATAGCTGAAATTTGGCACCAATATGTATATCAATCACGCCAACAAAGTGCAAAAATAAAAAATGGGAAAAAATGTTTTATTAGGGTACCCCCCCTACATGCAAAGTGGGGGCTGATATTTTTTTTCATTCCAACCCCAACGTGTGATATATTGTTGGATAGGTATTTAAAAATGAATAAGGGTTTACTAAATTCATTTTTTGATAATGTTAATAGTTTCGGAAATAATCGCTCTTAAAGTAAAAAAAAGTGCGTCCCCCCCCTCTAACTTTTGAACCATATGTTTAAAAAATATGAAAAAAATCACCAAAGTAGAACTTTGTAAAGACTTTCTAGGAAAATTGTTTTGAACTTGATAGGTTCAGTAGTTTTTGAGAAAAATACGAAAAACTACGGAACCCTACACTGAGCGTGGCCCGACACGCTCTTGGCCGGTTTTTTATACAATTACTTACACTGAGAGAAAATACAACCAGTTTTCATGTTCGGTCAACAAGTTTTTTGGTTAATATAGCGCCTACGTGCTCTTTGGTTCAAACAACAAGCTACTTGTCATTTGAATCGGCAATATATTTGAATCAACAAGTCGATTTTATAAAAATAACCTGACACATATTGTTTTAAACATACGTTTGGCTGATTCAAACGGATAAACCGCAACAAGTCGAACTTGTTAAATTCACAATGCAAATTTCTCTCAGTGTACTATAAACTTGCTACGAACGGGGAATTCGGTTCAATGTATAGTTCGAATGAACGGCTAGCGTGAAGGTATACTTAACGCGCGACCGCGAGCGAGTGACGTAGGCCTGGTTAGTGCATCGATACAAAGTCAAGTACAATGCTAGATTTATTTAAAGAGCTAGGTGTCAGATCAATGCCTAGGTGATCGGTCTGCCATTCATTCTAGCATTTGGCTTGCTGCCATTTCAATTTGTTTTCAAATGTTTCAACTCTCGAAGTCTATTATTAATAATTTCAACAAAATTATTGCTTGCTGTCTATAATAATAATAACTTACAAGAGTACCTAGACTTGGCTCACGAGATAACCGCCATGTGGGATGTTGATTCAACGATCATTGTCCCTAGTAGTAGTTTCAGCGAACGGTCTCATAGCGAAGAGTCTCGACTCGACCAACATCTTAAGAGACTCTCGCTAGGTGGCTGGATCAAGGGCCAGATGCAGAAGGCGGTGATCTTGGACACAGCGCGGATAGTCCGACGGTTCCTCTCTCTGCGGCCCTAACCACCGACAACTTGGGCCCTGCCCCGCTGCTGGCGGCACACTAGGTTAGGTTTTTTATAATGTGTTTATATATTTTGTATGTGGTTTTGTATTTTACTTTTATAATCATATTATAAAATAGCCTAATCTAAGAAGCAAAGTAAATAAAGAGAATAACTTACAAGTATGTTAATACGTTAATACTAAGCCTGTTTATGTTTTCAAAGACTTGACATGAAGCAAACTAAATATTTAGCACTATTCTGGTTTTAGTCAGTAAATATAAAGGTAGGTACACGTCTACACACTTAAATAAAGGTTCAGGTACACTTCTAAACACTTACAAAAGTACCTACTTACCTAATATTAGAATATACTTATAGAGCTGCCTTTACATTCGGTATTGTGATTTCATTAAGTACTTTGAAAAATGTACAATAAGAAATTTCGACGCATAAAACGATATTTTGGAATAAGACGTCCACAAACAGTTTTTGCTCAAATATTTTATTTCTGCGTCTTTTCAAGCAATTCTTATACATCGCATGTTTTATTTTTGTCTGTGGGATCTCGGAAAAGGCTCTAAATATTTTTGAAGGAGGAAAAATCGGGGCAAATTTTGGTCTTCCAGTTTTAATACTTTATAGAGATACGCGTTGTCGTCAGCAAAGCGTTAATAAGATTATCACCGTGAAATTGTTAACACACTGATGTCACACACGAAATTACCTACATAAGGTAAATGTACCAGTGCTGGACAGTGTACCCAGTAGATTTCACTTTAAATCTTAAGGCATTGTCAAGTAAAATGTGACAGAACAGTGGTGTCTATTGGTAATTTTACCAAAATTTACTTACTGTTGTGCCGACGAAAAGTTTCCAAAATTCTGAAATTTTCACATAGGAAAACTTCGGAAACTTTCCATACTTTGTATGTACAATTGTATGGATGGAAAATTTCCATTTCATAAATTTAAATTCCCTTTACTTATTTGGAAAGTTTCCGAAACTTGCACATCACTAATTTTACCTGACTCATTAATCATTATTTGTTTTAAAGTAAGATTGTGTTCAAAAGGGGACTCTCATTAAAAAAGTGGTGGGTGAAGGGGGACCCTTCCTCCTCTATTTTTAATGAGAGTTCCATGTTCTCTACCTACCCTGTTTGGATAATTATAAACGGGTAAATGTGTGTGTCTGTTTTTTGCCCGTCTTTCAGGGCAAAACGGAGCGACGAATTGACGTGATTTTTCAAGTGGATATAGTGGAAGCGATGGAGAGTGACATAGGCTACTTTTTGTCTCTTTCTAACTTTCTAACCCCACACTTCCCTGAAATGGGGGGTGGAAGTTCGTATGGAGCATTCCACAATTTCGAATTTAACGCGAGCGAAGCTGCGGGTAAAAGCTAGTCCTGCCTGCTGAGCCGCGGTCCTGGGTTCGAATCCCGGTAAGGGCATTTATTTGTGTGATGAACACAGATATTTGTTCCTGAGTCATGGATGTTTTCTATGTATATAAGTATGTATTTATCTATTTAAGTATGTATATCGTCGCTTAGCACCCCATAGTACAAGCTTTGCTTAGTTTGGGGCTAAGTTGATCAGTGTATAAGGTGTCCCCAATATTTATTTATTTATATAATTAATCCTTTTGCTACTACCAACTACTAGAACTACTATGGTTTTGAATGGTTTGGTTTAGTTGTCACACTATGTCATAACTATGTATCGCAAAAGTTTAATTCTGGCACATCATTGTCTCTATTCTACGACGTGCGATTTTATCTACATCAACGGAGAATCAACATGAAACGTCAGTTGTGGCAAGTCGAACACGTCTGCTTAGCTGACCAGGGTGGCTAGCCGAATGGCACAATCGCTCACGAATCGCTCACGAAACGAAGCGCTAGTAGATATCTATCTCTATCGCGCTTGCGTATTGGCGCGACAGAGCCAGCGGCGTATCGCTTTCGTTTGGCGTCGGAGAAATGCCATTCGGCTACGGGGCCAGCACGGGAAGCATGGTCGCGCGATAGACGATAAAATATCAGGGTGGCTAGCCGAATGGCACAATCGCTCACGAAACGCTCACGAAACGAAGCGCTAGTAGATATCTATCTCTATCGCGCTTGCGTATTGGCGCGACAGAGCCAGCGGCGTATCGCTTTCGTTTGGCGTCGGAGAAATGCCATTCGGCTACGGGGCCAGGCCGTCCACAGAACTTAATTTAGATAGAAGAAACAAATTCATATATTTGTATAGGGGCCGAGCGTGTCAAATTTTGTATTGAAGTTGATTCTTGCCTGTAATTTTAAATATGTCTCAGGCTCTTGATTGTTCATAATTTTTGTGTTGTTGCAATTGAATATCACGTAACGAGGCATTTTTTATGTTTTGGTTGACTTCAACTTACAAAAATTGACGCCCGAAAGCTGCAAGCTGCGAGTAAAGACGGACAACTCAGTGGATTTCACTGAGTTCATTTGACACGCTAAGTAGATACGTTTGCTTGATCTATGGTATATATGACATCTGTGAGGCCGTCCCTATCGCACTTACAAATAGTGCGATAGGGACGGCCTGCTATTTTATCGTCTATCGCGCGACCATGCTTCCCGTGCAGGAACTATGGAAACAATCATGGTCTTAGGCACTGGTCCCACCGCGAGCTAGTAAGCTATGAGCTATCGGCTATAAAAACGAACAAAACATAAGCACTCCCGTGCAAAAAAGAGACACGGCGATTTTGATAGTTCACCGCTGGGCGAGTAACTATAAACATCGCCGTGTTTCTTTTATTTGCACGGGAGTGCTTATCTTTTGTTCGTTTTTATAGCTCATAGCTTACTAGCTCGCGTTGGGACTAGTGCCTTACGTTGCTGTTATACTGATAAATGATAGATAGATTGACTACATATTGCCATAATAGTCACAATTTGTCATCTATTGACATTGATGACGGCGTCATTACGTCATGACTGTCATGAGTTTGTCACGGCCGCGACCTTGTTCCATCATTTGTTGAATACGTACGTTAATGTATTTCCGAAGCATTTTCTATTTTAAAGTGCGTAAAATGCAAATTTTAATGACCGAAGCGGTAGCCAAGGTCTCGAATTTATCCCGGACATTTGGGAGAGAATTGGTTGACGTATGTACAAGTCGGTAGATACTATAATAGTGTGTCAAAATATTTAAATAACAAATAAATCTTAAATGACATTCTTACACAGATAGACTGAGTCCCACGGTAAGCTCAATAAGGTCTGTATTGTACCCATATCCATTTTAATATTATAAATGGGAAAGTGTGTGTGTCTGTTTGTTTGTCCGTCTTTCACGGCAAAACGGAGCGACGAATTGACGTGATTTTTTAAGTGGAGATAGTTGAAGGGATGGAGAGTGACATAGGCTACTTCTTGTCTCTTTCTATCGCGAGCGAAGCCGCGGGCAAAAGCTAGTTAAGTTATAAATAGAAAACACCCAAGACTCGGGAACAAAAATCGGTGCTCATCGCACAAATAAATGCCCTAACCGGGATACGAACCCGGGACTATCAGCTTAGCAGGCGGGATCACTAGCCACTGTGCCCGACCGGTCAAAATAATAATGTTAACCTCCAGAAAGGAAATTGAGTCATGATATAATAACCTAACCACAAAATTAAAATTTTGAAAAACCCCCGACCGCGACCTAGTGGACCGATTTTGTTGAAACATGGCTAAGAACACTCCCGACTAACACAGCTTTCAAATAAAAAAAACTAAATCGAAATCGGTTCATCCGTTCGGGAGCTACGAGCTACGAGCCACAGACAGACACACACACGGACAGATAAACAGGCAGACAGACAGATATACAGACAGACAGACAGACACGTCAAACTTATAACACCCCGTCGTTTTTGCGTCGGGGGTTAAAAAATTGCGAGCTTATAAACGTCTATGCCAAATAATAAATGACTTATCTATCTATCTATCTATCTATGATAAGAGTACGTTTACCTTTTAAACGGGAAGTCCGGTAATATAAAAATACAGACATCAGTCTTATCACCACAGATAGAGAATCGATAAAGCTATCAAATCCCAAGATTAGCTGAAACCACAGACCACTTCAACTAGACGGAGCACTCAAGCCAACTCAAGGTCGAATCACATTATGTTCTACCGTAGTAGTGTGTATTAATTTTAGGATATTTATAAAAGAAATAGTTTTAGGCACAGGTCCCACCGCGAGCTAGTAAGCTATGAGCTATCGGCTATAAAAACGAACAAAAGATAATCACTCCCGTGTAAATATAACCTAACCTCAAAATTAAAATTTTGAAAAAACCCCCGACCGCGACATAGTGGACCCATTTTCATAAAACATGGCTAAGAACACTCCCGACTAACTCAGCTTTCAAACAAAAAAAAACTAAATCGAAATCGGTTCATCCGTTCGGGAGCTACGATGCCACAGACAGACACACACACAGACAGACACGTCAAACTTATAACACCCCGTCGTTTTTGCGTCGGGGGTTAAAAAGAGACACGGCGATGTTTATAGTTACTCGCCCAGCGGTGAGCTTACATAATCTGGACTTACATAATCTAATCCCCCCGTCTCCTTTCTGTCAACGCGGGACTAGGCGCGGACTTGCGTTTCACCCTTACGTCGTTTCCTTGCCAATGATTCGCACTAAACGATTTGCATCTAGCTTTATCATGCGAACGGCTAAGGAGTGGAACTCACTTCCTGCATGTCTATTTCCAACCCACTATAATTTGGATCTTTTTAAATCAAGAGTGAATAGACATTTTTTGGGTAAACATGCTTCATCCTAGACTGCATCGGCACTTTCCATCAGGTGAGATTGCGGTCAAATGGTTTACCTGTTCCTCATAAAAAAAAAAAAAAAAAAAAAAAAAAAAAGCTATCAAAATCGCCGTGTCTGTATTTGCACGGGAGTGCTTATCTTTTGTTCGGTTTTTATAGCAGATAGCTCATAGCTTACTAGCTCGCAATGGGACCAGTGCCTTAGCGTTGAGCCTAGGCTGTTCCAGATGTAGTGCAAAAAGGGTTTCCTTCGTATTTTTCCGGAAACGTTCGTATTTGTCATGCTAGTTCAGTCAATGTCAATACATCGTGTACTGAGACTGGCTGAAATAGCATGACACGTTCGTATGTTTCCGTAATAATACGAAGGCAAATCTTTTCGCACTATATCTATTTAGGTACTTGTAATGGTGTAAGAGTGAAATAGCAGTGTGGAACAATTTTTCTAACAAATTTACACTAAAAAACATTCTCAAAATATCCGTGAATAACTGGAATTTTAATGAGAAAACTCTCCATGTTGCCATTGAGAATATTATTATAGGATATTCTTACACAGATTGACTGAAGCTCACGGTAAGCTCAAGAAGGCTTGTGTTGTGGGTACTCAGACAACGATATATATAATATATAAATACATGCGCGTTGCCAACGCATTAGAAACTTGTACACTCCTTTTTGCTACTCAACACAGCAAAAAGGAGTGTACAAGTGTCAAAGTTCCAAGGAGGGTTTGGGTTGCCGACGACTCAAAGGACAATAGACGGAACTCACCGGCAGGAATACTATGAGTAGGGTCTAGTGCTATTTGGCTGCGGTCTTCAGGGTGGCTAGCCGAATGGCACAATCGCTCACGAAACGCTCACGAAACGAAGCGCTAGTAGATATCTATCTCTATCGCGCTTGCGTATTGGCGCGACAGAGCCAGCGGCGTATCGCTTTCGTTTGGCGTCGGAGAAATGCCATTCGGCTACGGGGCCAGGTGCCGTAGGCGAATGGCATTTCTGCGACGCCAAACGAAAACGAAACGCCGCGAAAAGTACTCTGGCTCTGTCGTGCCAATACGCTCGAGCGACAGAGATAGATATATATACGAGCGTTTCGTTTCGTGAGCGTTTATGCCATTCGGCTACGTACCCTGTAAGGCGTATTAGGTACTTCCCCAATTGAGCTCTTCTCTAGATTCGAGCGAGATAGCTAGAGCTACCACACAAAACGGAATATCTTTCGCTATGCCCTACCTCCTACAACATTTACACAATATGTAGTTATTTTTGGAGTAAACAGATTAAACACAATTATCTTCCGTAGGTATGTGTCGCAGCCAAATGGAACAGACATTGACCTCCAGTTTTAATATAAAATTAGCTAAAATAAGCTCACATTCCGAGATCAAAGTTTCATCACCTGTCAACCGTCTAAATGAAAAACGGGTTGAGTCATATTACGTCTACATTTAATTTTATGTAGGTGAGTAGGACCTACGTAGGTACAGTCAAGATATTAAATATAGTTACGTACAAAGTGCCAAAAGTATGTATCCACATCCCTAACATATAAGTTATAAAGTCGAGTACATAGATAGATGTTATTGACACTTTCTCTGCATCTAGGGTGCATTGGGTAATTTCGAAAGTCACATAAAAAACATCACCATTATTTCCATCCTAATTAACACAAGTTAAATTATAATCTATTGAAAATATTTCAACTTGTGCTATCTTAAAGTAGTCACACCACTATTATACAGTCATCTGCCGCAATTGCAGAGTACGCTGATTCGATTCCAGCCTCAGGCACCAGAAGCCTTGGTCACTTTTTCTTTCATATGTGTAATTTATTTCGGTTTTAATTATTTCCATCATATCAAGATTCCCCTTTCGAAATTACCCGAGCATTACGGTGCTTCGAAATTACCCCAATGCACCCTATATTTAATATCTTGATATTGTGTTTATTGTACTTTACAATAAATATCTTGATTGATTGATCGTATTTTGTATTAATTTTTTCGCACAGTTTGCGAGGACTACGTTTTAGTAATCAAAATGCTGGTATAAAACAGGAAGAAGAATACGGACAGAAGGACCAAAAAAAAAAGGAGTGCTTGATTTTTTTTTTAATAACAAGCTTTGAATTGAAGCAATGTATTTGTATAGTAATCAAATATGAATATATTCATTTTCGATTAGCACATCTTTAAACGAGTGAATGAATATACAATCAATTTAGTGATTTGTCATTTTGTATTTTTTTTAAACGGTTACATCATTGCCTAATTTATTATAATAAACATAATTCGAGACAGCTGGTGTCCTTTATAATTTACAATGAGGTGACATCAGTTTTAAAAAGGATTAATGGGTGTTGTAAACAGATTGCGTCGATTACTACCGTAAATACTTCGTTTTAAGTTTTTTTTAGCCTCTTTTAGTGTCCCACTTGCTTATCTTTAAAGCCCGCTCCAGACTATGCACGCGAATCACGGCGCGATCAAGAGGATAATACGGTAGCGAAAATGCTAAAATGGAAAGGAGCCCCCCTTTCAACTTGGGAATTTTAGTTAAATATACAAGTGTTATTAACTAGATTTATCGAAAAAAAATTGTTCATTAAGAACAACTCAGTCAAAAGATATTTCAAAAAATCTTTAAAATCGAGGTTCCGCTCTCGACTCTTTCCTCCTTCAAAACTTAATCAATCGGAACGAAATTTGAGAATCTGAATAACAATGAAATAATCTATGTCGGACCGTTTAGCTTTTTTGGTTAATTGTTACCAATCTTGAGTATCACACCTTTTTTGCGCCACAATGAAAAAGGCCGTTTTCGGAAATTTTTGATTGGCTCTAGAATCTTTAAAAAGCAGAATATCAAAAAAATCAAAACGGTCCGACACAGATAAAAATAATAACAATCTGTGTTGAAAAAATCATTGCTCTATCTTCAAAAACCAGGGAGGAAATAGTCGAGAGCGTTTGTGTGGCGAATTGACCCCTACCGTATCGTCTTAAATCACTACGTTGTGTGGAACTTTCTGCGTACCGAATCCACTCGCGTCGCGCCGTGATTTGCGCGCATATAGTCTGAAGCGGGCTTTAGTGTTCCGTTGCGCAAAGGGCTCCCCTAATTTTTTCCACTCGACCCTGTTGTCGGCGTTTTCCCACCATTTTGCGTCCAGGCAGGCAAGCATGGTCGCGTGATAAACGATAAAACGGCCGTCCTTTTAGCAATTTGTAAGTGTGATAGGGCCGCACCGAGGCGATAAAGTTGATCGAACTCTAGTGTTACGCCCGCAGGTCATCCCGCCATCTCCTTTTTGGTCTGCCCGAATCCCGGCCTGCCCCGTTTATGGTATTTCGGGGGTCGCAGACTGTAATCATTTTCATTTCATTTTCATTTTCAAAGGTTTGGCGTCGATTACTATAAGAGCGAAAATTGCTAGTATTTTCATAATATGAAATTACATAGTATGTATAAACAGCTGTGACGTGATTTTTTTTGTATGGGATAGGAGGCAAACGAGCAGACAGGTCGCCTGATGGTAAGCGATCACCGCCGCCCATGGACACCCGAAATACCAGAGGTGTTGGAGGTGCGTTTCCGGCCTTTAAGATAGGTGTACCTACGCTCTTTTCTTGAAGATTTGAAGGTCGTATCGGTCCGGAAATACCGCTTAATGCTTAAGCGACAATTTGGTTCCTTTTGCTATGAAATGAACGCCACAAATATTTATGTTTAACAAGGCACTTTTGTTTTGCCACATTTGCCTATACATACTCATTTTCAACCTTCTTCAAACAATTGTTTAGCTGTCAGATAAGATCGTTCGGTGTGATTCATATAAAAATCTAAAATTAGCTCTAGATTCGATATGGATTAGATATATGTCAATGTCTTAAAGTGACGTTTCTTCAATGACGTCTCTTTTGATACAAACATATCTATCTATATCTTATCTAGAGCATTATGACGACGTGCTTTGTTAAAGTTCGTATAGATTTTCGAAAATATTTAAATGTTCTTACCTAAGTCTCTCAAAGGTACTTATTAAAAAGCCGAATGTCTAATTTACTAGTGCAGCAAAGAAATGCCTGTCAATTCTTAATAATCTTATTAACATTATTCAGAAAGTCATTAATCTTAAATTTCTGTTTTATTTCCTTTAATTCCATATAGGTAGGTCTACAGCTTGAACATTTTTTTTACTATACACAAGAGGCGCGTTCCTAGCACACATTCTAAGCTCGTGTAGGTGAACGCGTACCATGATTGTATGAGTGAGATATGACAGGTCGACTGTTCGCGTTTTTGACAGGCGGTAACTGTGAGGTAACCAAGAGGGGGTGGGCGGCACTTTCAGCGGGGAGCGGGAGTGGCCATACTGTACGATAGTACTCTTTATTATACTGTGGCAGTACTTAACTGTCCTCATAGCAAAAGTGGCAAAATCTGTCAAAACAGTTGCCACGAGCAAACCGTTTTGCATAGACGGTGGCGCCCTTATTATTTTAATACTATTTTTGCGGCTGTAACTAGGCTACAATTTGAATGCATAAAGCTGTGTTACTCAGTAGGACAAGTAGTAAATCAAATCCTGCGCATCGTTTTGTAATGAACACCGTATGCGCATAGCACTGATGACTTGATTGACACCACAAAGACCGATAGGACAAATACGGGGTGTACGTTTTATAACCAACATTTGTTGGATAAAATATCAATCACCATATTTCTTTCAATGTTACCCCTTTCATTCTAAGAGTTTTGAAAGATTTACGGTTAGGCTAAGAATAAATTTAAGGCAAACATTTTCGTCTTAAATTTATTCTAAGTGGCATCGAAACATATTTTCTGCCAATCAAAAGTCAAAAGTTCACGGTTAGTTTCATTAGACTTGTATTGACCGGGATATACTTAGACCGTAATTATCGCGAAATCACGGTCTATATCCCGGTCAATATAAGCTCATTCTGTCCTGTCTCAAAAACACTAACGATTTGGGATTCGGGCGAGTTTTAGTCTAATGCACCGCAGCACACATGATGTCCTTAACTTATGGAAATTTCGTTTTTTTTTTGGGTAAAATTAAGGTAAGTACCTGGGTATTTTCAGAATTTTGGACCCTCCAATTAGCGAAAGTTGTTACCAAAAATTAACTCACTGTCAGTTTTGTGACGATAATTAAGCATACAATTTCAATAAAAATATTGTTTTTGAGTTCGCATTACATAAACTATAAGCGATAATCTACATTCAGAATATGAACAGTAAATTTTTCATTATAAGCCGTCACAAAACTGACAGCGATTTAATTATTGTTAACAACTTTTGCTAATTTGGGGGGGGAATTCTGAAAATGCTCACTGCACTACAAAATAAACTTACAAAATATTGCCAGTTATAAAAATGACCCTTTGTATATCCATGGAATGTAGTCTCATCAATATTCATGCAATAGTCTTTAATATTACACCGGGTATCGTAAATCCGCTAAAGTACCGTTAAAGCCAAGGTGACTACAATGACCTAGGTCTTAGTCATTTTTCATTGTGGACATAAATCATGTAGTCATCACTCATAATTATGTCATATTGTACTATGTTGTCTATGTTTAGGTCACAGATTACATTAGACACCGCATTATAAAGAGCGCGCTGGTCGACACACATAATTATTTTAAATTTTCTTAGAACAAATTAAATTATTTTCATAGTAGTCACACTACAAAGAAAAAAAATTACACACAAAATGACACAATTCCTGAAGGCTTGTGGCGCCCCCCCTGGCCATTTCTCAGGTTCATTCTAGGTCATTTCTACAAGTTTATTGGTATAATAATACCACGATTTGAGCATCGCAATTTCTTACGACACGTCATTACATTATAACAGCCCTGGCCTCGTAGCCGAATGGCATTTCTACGACTCCAAACGAAAACGAAATCCGTCTATTAATTAAGGTGATCTGTGGTTTAGATACAAAAATAAACTCATCATTAATTTAACAGCACGCTGTAAATTGAACCGTTTAAATCGATATTTCGTGGCAGTCTAGCTCGATCTTTAAAATGCAAATCGATATATAAATTGAAATCGAAACAGGTCCACCTACCTTCCTGAATAAGGCTTTATGTTATCTAAATTCGAGTTTTAAATTAGATTTATAAATCGATACAATGACTTAGGAAGTCTAGCTAATAATACTACTATTTTTTTTTCAAACAAGTTCTGTTTTAGGCCAGTTTTTGCATCATTTGAAATTGAATGAATGTAATTGTTATTTGCTAGAGACATGGTTACATAAAAGATAATATAAAATAAATGTAGAGGAGCGTTCATATCTCGTAAACAATAATATTGATATGCTTATGCATGCTCCATGTTAGGATAAACAAAACGTCGGCAGAAACGCCGAAAACAATTCTCAAAATTTCTGTAAATTACCGGAAACCTCCTTAAGAAAACTGTCATGCAAGTTGCCATGATAAATTAAATACGTTTATTCTAGGAAACTCAACTTAACGACGAGCATTGTGTGCTTGCACTTCCAATACCTTACAGGATTAGCAAGAGAGTTTGTTTGAACTTCATTTAACAATTATAATGTTTGTCAACA